>NC_092711.1:159328464-159686382 GCF_047496885.1 Scyliorhinus torazame | reverse complement strand
GAGGGTGCAGAAGAGATTTACCAGAATGTTGCCTGGTATGGAGGGCATTAGCTATGAGGAGCGGTTGAATAAACTCGGTTTGTTCTCACTGGACCGAAGGAGGTTGAGGGGCGACCTGATAGAGGTATACAAAATTATGAGGGGCATAGACAGAGTGGATAGTCAGAGGCTTTTCCCCAGGGTAGAGGGGTCAATTACTAGGGGGCATAGGTTTAAGGTGAGAGGGGCAAGGTTTAGAGTAGATGTACGAGGCAAGTTTTTTACGCAGAGGGTAGTGGGTACCTGGAACTCGCTACCGGAGGAGGTAGTGGAAGCAGGGATGATAGGGACATTTAAGGGGCATCTTGACAAATATATGAATAGGATGGGAATAGAAGGATACGGACCCAGGAAGTGTAGAAGATTGTAGTTTAGTCGGGCAGTATGGTCGGCACGGGCTTGGAGGGCCGAAGGGCCTGTTCCTGTGCTGTACATTTCTTTGTTCTTTGTTCTTGGAAAATAGGTGACAGGTTTAGATAAAGGATCTGGATCGGCGCAGGCTGGGAGGGCCGAAGGGCCTGTTCCTGTGCTGTAATTTTCTTTGTTCTTACCTTCCACGGAGTTCACTTCTGCCATCATCACGGCGGTCTACATCCCACCCCAGGCGGAAGTGAAGAGGCGCTTGATGAATTGTACACCGCTATAAATAACAATAAAACAGAATACCTGGAGGCCTTGTTCATCATGGCTAGGTACTTCAACCAGATCAACCTCGAGTGTACTACCAAAATTCCACCAACGCATCTTCTGTCCCAACAGGGGTGCCAACATCCTTGGGAACCTGAATTGTAGCTCCAGTATACAGGAGGTTGAGTGTAGTGAGGTCATGAGTAAGGTTTCAACGTTTCTAGGAGTGTACCGGCAAGCAGGAAGGTGGTTTAAAGTGTGTTTACTTCAATGCCTGGAGCATCTGGAATAAGGTGGGTGAACTTGCGGCATGGGTTGGTACCTGGGACTTCAATGTTGTGGCCATCTCGGAGACATGGATAGAGCAGGGACAGGAATGGTTGTTGCAGGTGCCGGGGTTTAGATATTTCATGAAGCTCAGGGAAGGTGGTAAACGAGGGGGAGGGGTGGCATTGTTAGTCAAGGACAGTATTACGGTGGAAGAAAGAATGTTTGATGAGGACACGTCTACTGAGGTAGTATGGGCTGAGGTTAGAAACAGGAAAGGTGAGGTCACCCTGTTAGGGGTTTTCTATAGGCCTCCGAAAAGTTCCAGAGATGTAGAGGAAAGGATTGCAAAGATGATTCTGGATAGGAGCGAAGGTAACAGGGTAGTTGTTATGGGAAACTTTAACTTTCCAAATAGTGACTGGAAACGCTATAGTTCGAGTACTTTAGATGGGTCCGTTTTTGTCCAATGTGTGCAGGAGGGTTTCCTGACACAGTCTGTAGATAGGCCAATGAGAGGCGAGGCCATATTGGATTTGGTACTGGGTAATGAACCAGGACAGGTGTTAGATTTGGAGGTAGGTGAGCACTTTGGTGATAGTGACCACAATTTGATTACGTTTACTTTAGTGATGGAAAGGGATAGGTATATACCGCAGGGCAAGAGTTATATCTGGGGGAAAGGCAATTATGATGCGATGAGGCAAGACTTAGGATGCATTGGATGGAGAGGAAAACTGCAGGGGATGGGCACAATGGAAATGTGGAGCTTGTTCAAGGAACAGAGGATGTGGGTCGAGCGAGGGAACCGTGGTTTACTAAAGCAGTTGAAACACTTGTCATGAGGAAGAAGGAGGCTTATGTAAAGATGAGACGTGAAGGTTCAGTTAGGGCGCTCGAGAGTTACAAGTTAGCTAGGAAGGACCTAAAGAGAGAGCTAAGAAGAGCCAGGAGGTGACATGAGAAGTTTTTGGCAGGTAGGATCAAGGATAACCCTAAAGCTTTCTATAGTTATGTCAGGAATAAAAGAATGACTAGGGTAAGAGTAGGGCCAGTCAAAGACAGTAGTGGGAAGTTGTGCGTGGAGTCCGAGGAAATAGGAGAGGTGCTAAATGAATATTTTTCGTCAGTATTTGCACAGGAAAAGGACAATGTTGTCGAGGAGAATACTGAGATACAGGCTACTAGACTCGAAGGGCTTGAGGTTCAGAAGGAGGAGGCGTTAGCAATTCTGGAAAGTGTGAAAATAGATAAGTCCCCTGGGCCAGATGCGATTTATCCTCGGAGTCTCTGGGAAGCTAGGGAGGAGATTGCTGAGCCTTTTAAAAACCCCACCCTTTGCCTCCAGTGCCTAAATCTAATAATAGAAACCTCAGGATAAATAACATGGATTTGACTGAATAAAGTATTGGTTTAGAACCACAAGTTTTGACTTTCCATTTGCCCTCGGGCACTTTACTGTCTATTGCTCATGTCAATGACAGGCAGGAGACGGAGCTGAGGCTGAATTTGGCTGAGAATAACGGGGCCTGTGCACCAGATGGGCATCGCACTAATAGAGAGGCAGGAAGGTGCTGGAGGACTGACTGGGAAATGGGCCTCCGACTGATTGTTATATCGGTCACTCAGAGCTAAAGAGAAACCTGTCTCTTTAAATACATAGACAGGGAAGAGGCTGCAATGAAATCTGTCCCTTTTAACCTGCACAAAAGCAGGAGGCTCAGATTCACAGGCTGCAGGAGGAGACCATTTGACCCATTGTGTCCCTGCTATCTCTTTGAAAGGTCTCTCTGATTCGTCCAACTACTCTGATCTTTCCCCAGAACCCTGCAAATTCTTCCCATTCAAATATTCACCCTTTGGAAAGATACCATTGAATCTGCTTTCAAACAGATCAGAACAACTCGCTGTGTCAAATAAAATAAAATCTCATCTCCCCCTCTGGCTCCTTTGCCAATTATCTGAGAGGGATTCACTTTCTGTTAAAGAGCCTGTCAACCTCTCACCCACTTTCCCTAAAGTACATCAATCTAATTATGAAAAGTCCAGAAAAATCAAATGTTTTTACTGATAAAAGTTGATTAATGAAGCAGAACACGGGAAATAAAGTCCAGAAAATGACTTGAGGATCATAGACAACCAGAGTAAAAGGATATTCACAATATTCTGGACACAAATGGTTTCTCTTTAATTCATCTGGAGCCTGTTCCCTGCCCTCTTTGTGGAAACCTCCACTCAGTCCACAAGCATGACCCTGACCTTCTGCTTGCTGCCATTAGAATTCGCCACCTTGCTCTCAGGCTCACATTTCTGACATCGGCCTGCTGCAATGTTCCGGAGAAGCCCAACACAAGCTGTCCTTTATTTTGCCATTAACACTTACTCTGGACCAATGCTTTGATTCTTTACGACAACCATTACCTCTCCCTTTCCGTTTTGTTCCAGGACATTTTTGACATTTAATCTTACCCACCCTCCAACCAATCCCTGACTTTACCTTTTGTTCTACCTGACCCTCTGAAAGAAACTAGCTATTTATTTTAGTTAAAAGAGGGTTAATTAATAAATCGAATTAATAATTGACTTAAAAAGCTCAATCAGAAACTATGGAAAATGGATTCCATCATGACTGTGCAAAATGGATATTGCTTGCCTTTGCAAAATGGATATTGCTTGCTTCTGCAAAATGAATATCTGTTGGCAAGGAACAGCTGGCAACAAGCTGAGCAAGTGCAACATTTCTATTGAAGGTTAGGTTGACATTAGAGTTCATATAAGCCTTCCATTGGCCGAAAGAAGGAATCATAAGACAAAGCGCAGACCAGTGCAATGATCAGAACAGATTTTGCATACCAACACAAACTAAAGAATTTGAAGATGCAACAAGACTGATAATGTTGCATATTGAAGATTGACAACTCAATCATCGAACCAAATGTATTGAAGACCCATCCAAACTAATCAGCATATTACAGGGGCAGGAATAGATTGACTTAGACTGAGAACAAATTCCTTAAAGGTAATGGTTTTAGGGTATTCTATTCTAGAATCATCCAATATGTTTTGCCTAAGAAGTGATCTATTATCTTTGTTTCATATTTTCCATCTCTATTTCTAACCTATGTGGCTGTTTGCTTTGAGCAAAGAAACCATTACATTGTATTTTGAATTCAAGTCGTTCTGTAAGTTACTAAGGATAATCTGATTCTCAAAACAGTCTTTTGCAGGCAAGGGCTGAACTGAGAACCCTCTAAATTCTGGAATAAGAATTTCTGTTATAATCAATCAATAGATACCAAATAAAATTACATGGCACCCGAAACGATCGGCGTTACTTAATATATGCAACAACAGGAAAGTGTAGATCTTACACCCTCCCCCCTTTCTCACCAGCTTCAAACCCATCACATTTCTCCCTCTCTTTAGTTCTGAAGTAGAGTTTCATTGGACGTGAAACGTTAACTGTTTCTCTCCACAGATGCTGCCAGACCTGCTGTGTTTTTCCAGTTCTTCATGTATTTATTTTAGATCCACCTATAATGGGGGGAAAATGCTATTTACTATCCATGATAAAATACATGTCCTGCATCAGCTTTTGTGGATCATTTCAGAGGAAATGTGCTCTCCCAGGCTCAAAGAGCACCAGCCCACTGGAAGCAAAGTCGTGAGACAGACCAGTCCAGCAGAAAGAAAGCCTCCGACGCTCCCACTTCACCAAGTGTTAGAATGAACATGGCTCAGTCCTGGATGTGATTAACAGCAGCATAATCCAACCTTTGTAATGACTTGTGAACGCGTTGATGTGTCTGCAGATGCAGTAACTGAGTGAATCCCTTTCCACACTCAGAGCAGGTGAATGGCCTCTCCCCGGTGTGAACACACTGGTGTCTCAGCACGTGTGCAGACCGAGTGAATCCTTTCCCACACTCCGAACAGGAGAACAGCCTCTCCCCGGTGTGAACTCGCCTGTGTTCCTGCAGGCTGCATGAATGAGTGAAAGCCTTCTCACACTCAGAACAGGTGAAAGGCCTCTCCCCAGTGTGTACTCGCTGGTGTGTCAGTAGAGTCGGTAAAGCACCGAATCCCTTACCACACACGGAGCAGGTGAACGGCCTATCCCCAGTGTGTACTCGCTGGTGTGTCAGTAGAGTCGGTAAAGCACCGAATCCCTTACCACACACGGAGCAGGTGAACGGCCTATCCCCAGTGTGAACTCGCTTGTGTCGCAGCAGTTTAGATGAATCACTGAATCCCTTCCCACATTCAGAGCAAGTGAATGGCCTTTCCCCAGTGTGAATTTGCTCATGTTTATACAGGTCTGATGAATTACTGAATCCCTTCCCACACTCAGGACAGGTGAATGGTCTCTCCCCAGTGTGAATTCGCTGATGTCTCAATAGGTTGGATGACTGAGTAAATCCCTGCCCACACTCAAGGCAAGTGAACGGCCTCTCCCCAGTGTGAATTCGCTGGTGGGATTGCAAGGTAGATAAATGACTCAAACCGCTTCCACACTCGGGGCAGATGAACGGTCTCTCCCCAGTGTGACGGCGGCGATGAGCCTCCAGTTGTGACGGGTATTTGAATCTCTTGCCACAGTCCCCACATTTCCATGGTTGCTCCATGCAATATGTGACTCTCTCCAAGTCTGATGATCAGTTGAAACCTTGTCTTCACAGCGAACACGTGTATGGATTTTCCCCTCCCTGAATGGTGTGATGTTTCTTTGGGCTGTGTGGCTGGTTAAAGCTCATTCAATATCTGCACTGGGACACTCTCACTCAGGTGTGTGTGTCTCGGTGCTTTTCAGGTTGCAAAGTTGCTGAAAATCCTTTGAAGCCAACAGAGGAGACAAACTTTTCTTCTCCTAGATTCAAAGTCTGATAATATTCAGCCCCAAAGAATCGAGTGACTCTGTCACATCGCGTCGTGACGTCTGAGATATCTGACTGGAATTCGTCCTCTTCTAATATTCTGTAAAAACTGTTTACAAAAGACATCACTGTCAGTGCAGGATAGAAATTCAGAACAGACAATTCTAGTTGCTATGGAACATTCTTTCATCTCTTGTTTCCCAAAAGCTGTAAATCTCCATCGCGCACATTCTCCCTCCATTCTCGTTCTGCTTTTCCCAGTAAACACTCAATAATACCGCACTAAAAATGTGTGTAATATATAGGACTTGATTACAGGAGGGGAGACTGATGGGGCTGTGAATGAGATAGTTATTTCAACAGTGAGATGCGAGAGATCTGCAACTCGCTGCCTATGAGGGTGGAGGAAGCACAGACAATCATCATTTCAAAATAAAAGTGTGAGGAAATAAACTTGCAGAGTAACGGGGATATTGAGGGGGATAGGACAGATTTGCTTTCTCTACAGTCGGCATGGATTGGGCTGCTGAATGAAATCCAAGTGTCGTAATGTGTCAAGCTGAGGGAGCAAATGTCTTCAAGAGATGATATGGAGATGCCGGCGTTGGACTAGGGTGAGCACAGTAAGAAGTCTTACAACACCAGGTTAAAGTCCAACAGGTTTGTTTCGATGTCACTAGCTTTCGGAGCGCTGCTCCTTTCTCAGGTGAATGAAGAGGTATGTTCCAGAAACATATATATAGACAGATTCAAAGATGCCAGACAATGCTTAGAATACGAGCATTAGCAGGTGATTAAATCTTTACGGATACAGAGATGGGGTAACCCCAGGTTAAAGAGGTGTGAATTGTGTCAAGCCAGGACAGTTGGGAGGATTTTGCAGGCCAGATGGTGGGGGATGAATGTAATGCGACATGAATCCCAGGTCCCGGTTGAGGCCGCACTCATGTGTGCGGAACTTGGCTATAAGTTTCTGCTCGGCGATTCTGCACTGTCGCGCGTCCTGAAGGCCGCCTTGGAGAACGCTAACCCGGAGATCAGAGGCTGAATGCCCTTGACTGCTGAAGTGTTCCCTGACTGGAAGGGAACATTCCTGCCTGGTGATTGTCGCGCGATGTCCATTCATTCGTCGTTGCAGCGTCTGCACGGTCTCGCCAATGTACCACGCTTTGGGACATCCTTTCCGCAGCGTATGAGGTAGACAACATTGGCCGAGTCGCACGAGTATGTACCGCATACCTGGGTGGGTGGTGTTCTCATGTGTAATGGTTGTATCCATGTCGATGATCTGGCACATCTTGCAGAGTTTGCCATGGCAGGTTTGTGTGGTGTCATGGTCACTGTTCTGAAGGCTGGGTAGTTTGCTGCAAACAATGGTTTGTTTGAGGTTGTGCAGTTGTTTGAAGGCAAGTAGTGGGGGTGTGGGGATGACCTTGGCAAGATGTTCATCTTCATCGATGATGTGTTGAAGGCTGTGAACAAGATGTCGTAGTTTCTCCGCACCGGGGAAGTACTGGACGACGAAGGGTATTCTGTCGGTTGTGTCCCATGTTTGTCTTCAGAGGAGGTTGGTGCGGTTTTTTGCTGTGGCGCGTTGGAACTGTCGATCGATGAGTCGAGCACCATATCCCGTTCGTACGAGGGCATCTTTCAACGTCTGTCGATGTCTGTTACTCTCCTCCTCGTCTGAGCAGATCCTGTGTATACGGAGAGCTTGTCCATAGGGGATGGCTTCTTTAATGTGTTTCGGATGGAAGCTGGAGAAGTGGAGCATCGTGAAGTTATCCATGGGTTTGCGGTAAAGCAAAGTGCTGAGGTGACCGTCCTTGATGGAGACGAGTGTGTCCAAGAATGCAACTGATTTTGGAGAGTAGTCCATGGTGAGTCTGATGGTTGGATGGAACTTATTAATGTCAGGCGGCCTTCAGGCCGCGTGACAACGCAGAATCGCCGAGCAGAAACTTATAGCCAAGTTCTGCACACAGGAGTGCGGCCTCAACCGGGACCTAGGATTCATGTCGCATTACATTCATCCCCCACCATCTGGCCTGCAAAATTCTCCCAACTGTCCTGGCTTGACACAATTCACACCTCTTTAACCTGGGGTTACCCCATCTCTGGATCTGTAAAGATTTAATCACCTTCTAATGCTCGTATTCCAAGCATTGTCTGGCATCTTTGAATCTGTCTATATATGTTTCTGGAACATACCTCTTCATTCACCTGAGGAAGGAGCAGCGCTCCGAAAGCTAGTGACATCGAAACAAACCTGTTGGACTTTAACCTGGTGTTGTGAGACTTCATACTGTTCTTACTTTAAGAGAGAGAGAGAGACCTGGGCCAACCTTTCCAGAGTCTGCACCCTCCCTGGATTCACTTCCTTTCCCTTCAGTTGCTGCGAGTCGCCAATTGAAGGTCAGAATGAGATAAGAAATGGAAAGAGGGAGAAAAGTAAGTGTTTTACTCACAGATATTGGAGACAGGAGGCCGTTTCAGTCTGTGTGAAGCTCAACCTTCATTCTCACAAAATCCGCCCTCTGATTAGCTGGAGGGTCAGAGTCCTTCCGGTCCTCCAAATTTTTCTATTGGTCGATATCGTAGCAGGACGTTCAGGGGGTGGGCTCCACTCTGCCCATGCGCAGCTTCCCCTCCCTCTTGAACATGCGTAGTCCTGGGCCGGCGCGGTGGATAGAGCGGTTTCACCAGCGCTGGGGATTGTGGGAGATGCGGCCGCAATTACTTACCCAAAGTCGAGTTTCCAAACTCCTGGGTATAAAGTAGGGGTGGGAGGGCAGTGACCCCACAGTGATACAAAGTACACGTAGATAGTCACTGGATTTGATTGCGAGCCCCCCTTAGCAAAACTCCAGGTGTAAAGATTTAGACACATGGGTGACATATTGGGGAGGACAATAAGTGAGCGTGAAACTGAACCCGAAAGTCAGCACCTTCAGGGGAGGAGAATTGGGGATAAAGAACAAAAGAACAAAGAACAAAGAAATATACAGCACAGGAACAGGCCCTTCGGCCCTCCAAGCCCGTGCCGACCATGCTGCCTGACTAAACTACAATCTTCTACACTTCCTGGGTCCGTACCCCTCTATTCCCATCCTATTCATGTATTTGTCAAGATGCCCCTTAAATGTCACTACCGTCCCTGCTTCCAACACCTCCTCCGGTAGCGAGTTCCAGGCACCCACTACCCTCTGCGTAAAATACTTGCCTCGTACATCTACTCTAAACCTTGCCCCTCTCACCTTAAACCTATGCCCCCTAGTAATTGACACCGCTATCCCGGGGAAAAACCTCTGACTATCCACTCTGTCTATGCCCCTCATAATTTTGTAGACCTCTATCAGGTCGCCCCTCAACCTCCTTCGTTCCAGTGAGAACAAACCGAGTTTATTCAACCGCTCCTCAGAGCTAATGCCCTCCATACCAGGCAACATTCTGGTAAATCTCTTCTGCACCCTCTCTAAAGCCACCACATCCTTCTGGTAGTGTGGCGACCAGAATTGAACACTATACTCCAAGTGTGGCCTAACTAAGGTTCTATACAGCTGCAACATGACTTGCCAATTCTTATACTCAATGCCCCTGCCAATGAAGGCAAGCATGGCATATGCCTTCTTGACTACCTTCTCCACCTGTGTTGCCCCTTTCAGTGACCTGTGGACCTGTACTCCTAGATCTCTTTGACTTTCAATACTCTTGAGGGTTCTACCATTCACTGTATATTCCCTACCTGCATTAGACCTTCCAAAATGCATTACCTCACATTTGTCCGGATTAAACTCCATCTGCCATCTCTCCGCCCAAGTCTCCAAACAATCTAAATCCTGCTGTATCCTCTGACAGTCCTCATCGCTATTCGCAATTCCACCAACCTTTGTATCGTCTGCAAACTTACTAATCAGACCAGTTACATTTTCCTCCAAATCATTTATATATACTACAAACAGCAAAAGTCCCAGCACTGATCCCTGTGGAACACCACTGCTCACAGCCCTCCAATTAGAAAAGCATCCTTCCATTGCTACTCTCTGCCTTCTATGACCTAGCCAGTTCTGTATCCACCTTGCCAGCTCACCCCTGATACCGTGTGACTTCACCTTTTGTACTAGTCTACCATGAGGGACCTTGTCAAAGGCCTTACTGAAGTCCATATAGACAACAGCCACTGCCCGACCTGCATCAATCATCTTAGTGACCTCCTCGAAAAACTCTATCAAGTTAATGAGACACCACCTGCCCTTCACAAAACCATGCTGCCTCTCACTAATACGTCCATTTGCTTCCAAATGGGAGTAGATCCTGTCTCGAAGAATTCTCTCCAGTAATTTCCCTACCACTGAAGTAAGGCTCACCGGCCTGTAGTTCCCTGGATTATCCTTGCTACCCTTCTTTTTTTTTTTTAAATATATTTTATTCAAGATTTATTGGCCAAACATAATAGTACGTAGTGTTTCTTTTAAACAACAATAAAGCAAGATAAATAAAAGTGGCCAGTTTTAAACAAATAAATAAATAATATATGAACAGAATCAAAAACCAAACTAAATGGCAACTGCCTGGCCAAAAATAAATACTCTCCAAAGATACAATCCAACAGTCCAATATACATTACCTAAAACAAGTGCCTATACATATACAATAACATCCCTGAGAGTCCGTCCGATTCCTCCCCCCCCCCCTCCCCATCCGCCCCCACCCCCCTCCCCCCTGGGTTGCTGCTGTTGTCTTCTTCTTTTCCATTCCCTCTATCTTTCTGTGAGATAGTCGACGAACGGTTGCCACCACCTGGTGAACCCTTGACCCGAACCCCTTAGTACGAACTTAATCCGTTCTAACTTTATAAACCCTGCCATGTTGTTTATCCAGGTCTCCTCACCCCGGGGTTTGGCTTCCTTCCACATTAACAATATCCTGCGCCGGGCTACTAGGGACGCAAATGCCAAAACATCAGCCTCTCTCGCCTCCTGCACTCCCAGCTCTTCTGCAACCCCAAATATAGCCAACCCCCAGCTTGGTTCGACCTGGACCCCCACCACCTTCGAAAGCACCTTTGCCACCCCCACCCAAAACCCCTGTAGTGCCGGGCATGACCAGAACATGTGGGTGTGATTCGCTGGGCTTCTCCAGCATCTCGCACACCTATCCTCTACCCAAAAAAATTTACTGAGCCGTGCTCCAGTCATATGCGCCCTGTGTAACACCTTAAATTGTATCAGGCTTAGCCTGGCACACGAGGACGATGAGTTTACCCTACGTAGGGCATCAGCCCACAGCCCCTCCTCAATCTCCTCCCCCAGCTCTTCTTCCCATTTCCCTTTCAGCTCATCTACCATGATCTCCCCCTCGTCCCTCATTTCCCTATATATGTCCGACACCTTACCATCCCCCACCCATGTCTCTGAGATCACTCTATCCTGAACCTCCTGCGTCGGGAGCTGCGGGAATTCCCTCACCTGTTGCCTCGCAAAAGCCCTCAGTTGCATATACCGAAATGCATTCCCTTGGGGCAACCCATATTTTCCCGTCAGCGCTCCCAGACTCGCAAACGTCCCATCTACGAACAGATCTCTCAAATGTGCTACCCCTGCTCTTTGCCATGCTCCAAATCCCCCATCCATTCTCCCCGGAACAAACCTATGGTTATTTCTTATCGGGGACCGCACCGAGGCTCCCGTCTTTCCCCTATGCCATCTCCACTGCCCCCAAATTTTCAATGTAGCCACCACCACTGGGCTTGTAGTGTATTTCTTCGGTGAGAACGGCAACGGTGCCGTCACCATAGCTTGTAGGCTAGTCCCACTGCAGGACGCCCTCTCTAATCTCTTCCACGCCGCTCCCTCCTCTTCTCCCATCCACTTACACACCATTGAAATATTGGTGGCCCAGTAGTACTTGCTACCCTTCTTAAACAGAGGAACAACATTGGCTATTCTCCAGTCCTCTGGGACATCACCTGAAGACAGTGAGGATCCAAAGATTTCTGTTAAGGCCTCAGCAATTTCCTCTCCAGCATCCTTCAGCATTCTGGGGTAGATCTCATCAGGCCCTGGGGACTTATCTACCTTAATATTTTTTAAGACACCCAACACCTCGTCTTTTTGGATCTCAATGTGACCCAGGCTATCTACATACCCTTCTCCAGACTCAACATCTACCAATTTCTTCTCTTTGGTGAATACTGATGCAAAGTATTCATTTAGTACCGTGCCCATTTCCTCTGGCTCCACACATAGATTCCCTTGCCTATCCTTCAGTGGGCCAACCCTTTTCCTGGCTACCCTCTTGCTTTTTAAGTACGTGTAAAAAGCCTTGGGATTTTCCTTAACCCTATTTGCCAATGACTTTTCGTGACCTCTTCTAGCCCTCCTGACTCCTTGCTTAAGTTCCTTCCTACTTTCCTTATATTCCACACAGGCTTCGTCTGTTCCCAACCTTTTAGCCCTGACAAATGCCTCCTTTTTCTTTTTGACGAGGCCTACAATATCTCTCGTTATCCAAGGTTCCCGAAAATTGCCGTATTTATCTTTCTTCCTGACAGGAACATGCCGATCCTGAATTCCTTTCAACTGACACTTGAAAGCCTCCTACATGTCAGATGTTGATTTGCCCTCAAACATCTGCCACCAATCTATGTTCTTCAGTTCCCGCCTAATATTGTTATAATTAGCCTTCCCCCAATTTAGCACATTCATCCTAGGACCACTCTTATCCTTGTCCACCAGCACTGTAAAACTTACTGAATTGTGGTCACTGTTCCCGAAATGCTCCCCTACTGAAACATCTACCACCTGGCCGGGCTCATTCCCCAATACCAGGTCCAGTACCGCCCCTTCCCTAGTTGGACTGTCCACATATTGTTTTAAGAAGCCCTCCTGGATGCTCCTTACAAACTCCGCCCCGTCTAAGCCCCTGGCACTAAGTGAGTCCCAGTCAATATTGGGGAAGTTGAAGTCTCCCCTCACCACAACCCTGTTGTTTTTACTCTTTTCCAAAATGTGTCTACCTATCTGCTCCTCTATCTCCCGTTGGCTGTTGGGAGGCCTGTAGTAAACCCCAACATTGTGACTGCACCCTTCTTATTCCTGATCTCTACCCATATAGCCTCACTGCCCTCTGAGGTGTCCTCTCGCAGTACAGCTGTGATATTCTCCTGAACCAGTAGCGCAACTCCACCACCCCTTTTACATCCCCCTCTATCCCGCCTGAAACATCTAAATCCTGGAACGTTTAGCTGCCAATCCTGCCCTTCCCTCAACCAGGTCTCTGTAATGGCAACAACATCATAGTTCCAAGTACTAATCCAAGTTCTAAGTTCATCTGCCCTACCCGTAATACTTCTTGCATTAAAACATATGCACTTCAGGCCACCAGACCCGCTGTGTTCAGCAACTTCTCCCTGTCTGCTCTGCCTCAGAGCCCCACTGTCCCTATTCCCTAGTTCTCCCTCAATGCTCTCACCTTCTGACCTATTGCTCCCATGCCCACCCCCCTGCCATACTGGTTTAAACCCTCCCGTGTGACACTCGCAAACCTCGCGGCCTGGATATTTATGCCTCTCCGGTTTAGATGCAACCCGTCCTTCTTATATAGGTCACACCTGCCCCGGAAGAGCTCCCAGTGGTCCAGATAACGGAAACCCTTCCTCCTACACCAGCTGTTTAGCCACGTGTTTAGCTGCTCTATCTTCCTATTTCTAGCCTCACTGGTACGTGGCACAGGGAGTAATCCCGAGATTACAACCCTAGAGGTCCTGTCTTTTAACTTTCTGCCTAGCTCCCTGAACTCCTGCTGCAGGATCTCATGCTCCTTCCTGCCTATGTCGTTAGTACCAATATGTACAACGACCTCTGCCTGTTTGCCCTCCCCCTTCAGGATGCCCTCTACCCGTTCGGAGACATCCTGGACCCTGGCACCAGGGAGGCAACATACCATCCTGGAGTCTCTTTCACGTCCACAGAAGCGCCTATCTGTGCCCCTGACTATAGAGTCCCCTATTACTATTGCTCTTCTGTGCTTTGACCCTCCCTTCTGAACATCAGAGCCAGCCGTGGTGCCACTGCTCTGGCTGCTGCTGTTTTCCCCTGATAGGCTATCCCCCTCCCGACAGTATCCAAAGGGGTATACCTGTTCGAGAGGGGGACAACCACAGGGGATTCCTGCACTGACTGCCTGCCCTTTCTGGTGGTCACCCATTTCTCTGCCTGCACCTTGGGTGTGACCACATTTATATAACTGCGATCTATGACGTTTTCCGGCACCTGCATTCTCCTAAGTGCATCCAATTGCTGCTCCAACCGAACCATGCGGTCTGTGAGGAGCTCCAGTTGGGTGCACTTTCTGCAGATGAAGCCATCCGGGATGCTGGAAGCCTCCCGGACCTGCCACATCTCACAGTCAGAGCACTGCACCCCTCTAACTGACATTGCGTCAATTAATTAAAATTAAAAGTTAAAAAAAAAAAAGATTTATATATATTTTTCTTTAAAGTTACTGTTAACTATCTGTTTTCTAGCACTAGATTTCTAATATAAATGCGAAAGCTAAATATAGTACTCTCCGATCTCTGGCTTAGATACCCCTCTAAATTATAATTAAGTAATTATGTTTAATTAGTTACCAATGCTTAATTTTTTTTAATTTAGTGTAGATTCCCAACCAGCCACTCAGGTCACAGCTTTTCTGTGATGTCACTTCAGTTTCCCCCCGACACACACAATTTGAAAAAGGTACAAAAGTAAAAATGAGTAAAAATCACTTACTTACCTTCTTACCTTCTGAGTGTCTTAGATGTTCTCAGGTTCTCTCCCTGACAGAGACTGCTCCTCCTCCTCCGAACGGCTCCCGAAACTAGGCCGCGATCTTTTAAAATCTCCGTTCTGACTCGCAGCTCCCGCTCTTTTTAAATCTCCCGTGCTTTTTAAATCTTTTTAAATAAGCAGTGGGAGAAATCCTGGTGGGAGGATAGTAGACAGAATTGTCTGTTCTTAATTTCTATCCTGTACTAACAGTGATGACGTTTGTAAACTCATTTATCAGATGGGTGGATTTGAAGACAGAAATTGCAAGGCAAGCACCTCGTTGTAATCTGACAGATTCACTTAATTCATCAGGATCTGAATATCATTAACCATTGAATCCAGAAGGAGAAGTTATGATCTGTCAGCTTTAAAATAATTTAAATATTACTTTCACTGGAAAGGCACAAAGACTCATCCAAGTGAGAGTTCCACTGCACTGACTGTGTAAAGCCTGAAATATTATCACAACATTCACATTGAGGAGAAACCTTCCTAGTGTTCTGTATGTGGATGAAACTTCAACTGAGCATTGAACCCGAAGAGACACAAGGACACACACCATCGGAGGAACAATCATCAAGGTCCCCGATAATTTTAATGTCGATTAAGAGAATCAGATTCGCAAAAATAGCCTTAAAAATGGGTTCAGAGTCTTTTTGGAACAATTTCTTAGAGCCGTACATTCTAGAGCCAACCAGGGGGCAGACTATCCTCGACCTGGTAATGTGCAACAAGATTATTCAATAACTTCATAGTGATGGACCCTCTAAGCCACAGTGATCATAATATAATAGAATTCCACTTTCAGTTTAAAGGTGAGAAGTGCTGGTCTAAGGGCGGCACAGTGGAGCAGTGGTTAGCACTGCTGCCTCATGGCACTGAGGACCTGGGTTCGATCCCGGCCCCGGGTCACTGCCCATGTGGTGTTTACACATTCTCCTCAAGTCTGTGTGGGTCTCACCCCCACAACCCAAAGGTGTGCAGTGTAGGTGGATTGGCCACGTTAAATTGCCCTTTAATTGGAAAAAAAGAATGGGGTACACTAAAGACTGGTCTAAGACCAGTGTTTTAAAAACTAAATAAAGATAACTCTGAAGGGTATGAAGGGAGAACTGGCTAAAGTGAACTTGGGAAACTAGGTTAAAAGTTGGGACATCAGTACGGAAGTGGATGACTTTGAATAACTCTCAGCAAAGATTTATCCCAGAGAGAAAGAAAGGCTCTTTGAGAAGAATGCATCATCCATGGTTAAATAAGGAAGCCAAGGATTGTATTAAATTGAAAGAAACACCGCCCAAATTTGCAAAGGTTAGTGTTCACTTAAAGGTTGGACAGATTTTAAGAATCAGCAAAGAATGACCAAAAAGATAAGAAAGAGGCAGAAATTAGAGTATGTGGGTAAACATTATCGGACTATAAAAGGAGATAGTAAAGGTTTCTGCAAGTATTTGAAGAGGAAAATAATGATTGAATCCAGGTTGGTCCTCTTGAGAGTGAGCCTGGAAAATTGATAATGGAAAAGAAATAAATGATGATTTAAACAGGTATTTTGTGTCTATCGTCATGGTTGCAGACTGAGAAAAATTCACAAAGATAATTGAAAATCGAAAGGTAATAGGGAGGAAGGAACACAGAACAATCACCAGAGAAAAGATGCCAGGAAAACGATTGAACCTAAAGGCTGACAAGTCCCCAGGACCGGGTGACCTGCATCCTTGGGTTTTAAAAGAAGCGGTGACAAAGAGAGTAGATGCATAGGTTATAATCCCACAAAATTCCTTAGATTCTGGAACGGTCCCAGTGGATTGGAAAAAAGAGAATGTAACACCTCTATTCCAGAAAGGAGGGAGGCAGAAATCAGGAAACTATAGGCTAGTTAGCCTAACATGTGTGACAGGGAAAGTGCGAGAAACCATTATTAAGGAGGTTACAGCAGGATACTTAGAAAATGTAAACATGATTACTGTTCATTTATAACAAGAACTATCATAAAATATGCAGTATATGCAACTAATTAACTACACGTAATACCCAAGTCAACCTGCCCCACCCTCTCTCTATATATATACACACACACACACACAAGACAGACAACCACAGAGGGATGGAAAGGGGTAAAAAAAAAATCAAAATTGGAGGAAAGAGCCTTTCTTCACAACAAGCTTGCAGATTAAAGTCTTTGGTTTGCAGTCTGTAATGATCTTCTTTGGAGATGTATTCATTCAGGTACTCTCTACTTTAAAAATGCGGTAGTTAAAACTTTTCTGGAGAGGCATCTTCGTTCACATCAAACTTTGCTTTCAGTTTGTAGTTTGTCTTTCAGCCCCTGTAGTCTCATGAATACAGCACCCACCAAGCTTTCTGGAGAGAGAGTCAGCCCTCACAGTGGCCTTCTGGGGAGAGTTAGCTAGATCTTGTTGGAGAGAGTTAGATGTATCAGCGAGCTGCCAGAGTCAAAACTGATACCAAACTGATATCTTGGGACTCAGAAAAGTATTCCAATGGAATGATATCCAATCACCACCTGTTACTGGACAGATCACAGCTTTTTGGGCCAATTCATTGGCAACATCAAATCAATCAATCGGACGTTTCATTGTGAGGTGTGCAAGACATAAATCACAAACGTCCAATCCATCCCCATTATACAAGTTCCCTTCCTAGTCTTTATATTGGTAACTAGTCAGCCCTTAAACCCATGACAAAGCATCTGCAATCACATTATCCATTCCAGGAATATGTACAATTGTAACATTGAACTGTTGTCATAATAAACTCCAATGGAATAATCTTGCGTCCCAGGTTTTAAACTTCTCTACAAATGCAAGTAGATTATGGTCTGTGTAAACTATGCTTTGCTGATTGTCATGTTGGACATGTACAACGAAGTGCTGAAGGGTTAGTAGCAAGGCCAAGGCTTCCTCTTCAATGTTGGAATACTTTCTTTGGCACAGACTGATTTTCTTTCTAAAAATACCTCCCTGGCCTCTTTATTCCTGCATTGTTGTCCTGTAGTAGCACTGCCCCTACTCCCAGGCCACTGGCATTTGTGGCCATTTTATATGATCTGGAAATGTCTGGGATGGCCAGCATTGGTTCGCTCACCAACATGGCCGTCAATCTGTCAAACTCTACTTGGCGTTCTGTGGATCACTGCATTTTTGGTTGTTTCCGTTACATATTCAACGTGCATTTTATTTCAGTTTCTAACTGAGGAGGATGTAGCTTTATTAGAATTTCTGATGTTTACTTCATGATTTGTTAACTGAGTGCTGCTTGGTATTTCCATTCAATTCTATTCATACTCTTTCAGCATCTTTGTGACATATGCCCCTTTCTGTGTCTCGTGTAATGTAATGATGTGGAGATACCAGCATTGGACTGGAGTGGGCTCAGTAAGAAGTCTTACAACACCAGATTAAAGTCCAACATGTTTGTTTTGAATCACTAGCTTTCGGAGCACAGCTCCTTCATCACCTGATGAAGGAGCTGTGCTCTGAAAGCTCGTGTTATGTAGTCAGTCTTTTCTGATTGTCCAATGAATGTTTATCCATATTTCAAAGACTTCCTACAGTCAAACTGCAAGCACTATTGTCAATGCTGAGGGAAATATTTGGTTCATTTTTAATCAATAAACCCTCTTCAACCCCTCCAGCTTTACATGCTCTCTTTTCTTGCACATGGTTACTTTCAGAAATAAGAACCATTCTTTGTTTTGCAGCCTCTACCTCCTCTTTGGCGCCGTTATCAATGCCCCCAAACTGGTGCCGTTGCATGATACCGCCTCCACACACTCCCATACCAACCCTCCCCAACACCCACTTCCTGATCATGGCTACATTCACCGCCCAATAATAACTAAAGTTCAGCAGCACCAGCCCGCCCTTCCCCCGGCTCCGCTCAAGCATCCCCTTTTTTACTCCCGGGGTTTTACCCACCCATACAAAGCCAGTGATCACCTTATTGACCCGTTTATAGAAGGACCATGGAATAAAGATGGGGAGACACTGAAACGCAAACAGGAATCTCGGGAGGACTGTCATTTTCATTGCCTGCACACCCCCAGCTAGTGACAACGGAAGCGCGTCCCACCTTCGGAAATCATCCTTCATTTGGTCCACTAATCAGGCCAAATTTTACATGTGTAGCCGTTCCCATTCCCGCGCCACCTGAATGCCTAGGTATCGAAAGCTTCCCCCTACCACCCTAAACGGCAGCTCCCCCAATCACCTCTCCTGACCTTTGCCTGGATCACAAACATCTCACTTTTCCCCATATTCAATTTATAACCCGAAAACTGGCCAAATTCCCCCAGAATCCTCATAATTTCTTCCATCACCTCTAGTGGGTCCGAAACATATAGGATCAGGTTGTCTGCATATAGCGAGACTCTGTGTTCCACTCCCTCCCGGACCAGCCCCTTGAGGCTCTCAGTGCAATTGCCAGCAGCTCTATGGCCAACGCGAACAGGAGTGGGCATCCCTGTCTTGTCCCCGATGCAGCCTGACATAGTCCGATGTTGACCTGTCCGTCCGTAGCTCGCAACAGGAGCCTGATACAACTGCCTGACCCAGTCAATAAAGCCCCGCCCTAATCCAAACCACCCAGTACCTCCCGCAGATATCCCATTCCACCCAATCAAATGCCTTCTCTGCATCCATTCGACCACTACCTTCACGTCCTTACCTTCTGGGGGCATCATAATCACATTTAACATCCTTCTTATGTTGGCCGCCAACTGCCTACCCTTAACAAATCCCGTCTGGTCCTCCGCGATCATGGCCGGAACGCAGTCTTCAATCCTAGAGGACAAGATTTTGGCCAGCAGTTTGGCGTCCACATTTAGTAGGGATGACCTATAGATTCCACATAGCTCTGAATCCTTGTCCCGCTTCAGGATCAATGAGATAGTGGCCTGTGACATCGTTGGGGGAAGCACCCCAGGTTCCCTTGCCTCATTGTATGTCCCCATCAACAGCGACCCCAATATCCCAGAGAACGTTTTACAGAACTCCACTGGGTACCCGTCTGGCCCCAGGGCTTTACCCAACTGCATGGCCTTCAGTCCCTCTGCTATTTCGTCCAACCCAATCGTGGTCCTCAGCCCTTCTCCAAACCCCCCATCCACCTTCGGGAACTTCACCCCCCTAAAAAGTGCCTCATCCCCTACGGCCCAGCTGGGGGTTCCGACCCATACAACATCTGGGCGGCATGGACTGGTTGGGCCGAAGGGCCTGTTTCCATGCTGTAAACTTCTATGATTCTAACTTGCTGTAAAACTCCTTGAACGCCTTATTCACCCCTGCTGAGTCTCCGATCAGGTTCCCGTCCCCATCCTTTACTTTCCCTTTCTTCCTCGCTGCCTCCCTCTTTCTAAGCTGCTGTGCAAGCATTCTGCTGGCCTTCTCACCATGTACATATATCGCCCCCTCACATTCCTCAGCTGCTCCATCACCTTCCCTGTAGTTAACAAGCCGAACTCCGCCTGTAGCCTCTGTTGCTCCCTTAGAAGCCCTGCCTCTGAGTTCTCCGCATACCTCCTGTCGACCTGCAGTATCTCCTTTATCAGTCCGTCCGTCTCTTTCTCTGTCGGCCTTCTCTCTGTGGGCCTGTATCAAGATCAGCTCCCCTCTAACCACCGCCTTCATTGCCTCCCAGACACTCCGCCGAAACCTCACCTGTGTCGTTGATTTCCAGGTAGTTCTGAATATATTTGAGCAAGTCAATCTTTAATAGTGAGAAATGGTTTGGGAGGAGTTTGGGCAGAAAATGTGGTCATTTGTGGAATTAGGGGTTTGTTTAGCACAGTGGGCTAAATAGCTGTCTTGTAATGCAGAATAATGCCAGCAGCGCGCATTGAATTCCTGTACCAGCCTCCCCAAACAGGCGCCAGAATGTGGCAACTAGGGGCTTTTCGTTGGAAGTTAGAAGGATGAGGGGGGATCTTATAGAAACATATAAGATTATGAAGGGAATAGACAGGATAGATGCGGGCAGGTTTTTCCACTGGCGGGTGAAAGCAGAACTAGGGGGCATAGCCTCAAAATAAGGGGAAGTAGATTTAGGACTGAGTTTAGGAGGAACTTCTTCACCCAAAGCGTGGTGAATCTATGGAATTCCTTGCCCAGTGAAGCAGTAGAGGCTCCTTCATTAAATGTTTTTAAGATAAAGGTAGATAGTTTTTTGAAGAATAAAGGGATTAAGGGTTATGGTGTTCGGGACGGAAAGTGGAGCTGAGTCCACAAAAGATCAGCCATGATCTCATTGAATGGTGGACCAGGCTCGAGGGGCCAGATGGCCTACTCCTGCTCCTAGTTCTTATGTTCTTATGTTCACAGTAACTTCATTGAAGCCTACTTGTGACAATAAACGATTATTATTATTATTTAGTGGTGAGAGCAGTAGTGTGCCACTATGTAAGGTATGGTGAGAGAGTTCGGTGAAAAGTGGTGAAGTGGCAGTAGGAGTAAAAGAAAAATTACCTTTTTAGGATAAGATTTATCCTAGATAATAATATAGCTGGATCACAGGGGGGAGTGCAACCTACTATGGTTGAAAAGCCAGTGGAAAGTGGAACTGAGATGTTGCAAGAAATATATCCGGGAGTGTTTCCTGATTGCGTGGCAATCAGATCACAAAACCACTAGTTAAAACAGGAGGAACAGAATTTGAGGAGTGCCAATAGGGAGGCTGAGGTTCAGTTGTCAGAAAACATGCTTGATCAGATGGTTGGTAAAAACAAGAGCAGGTGGTGGATGAAACGGATAATTTAAGTTCAAGCAAGTTGGTTCAATGGGGTGAATGTGGAGATCCGCACAGACAGTGACCCAAGCCGGGAATTGAACCTGGGTCCCTGGTGATGTGATGCAACAGTGCTAACCACTGTGCTACCATGTCACACCGGTAGTGACACAAGAGGTGATTATACTAGTATCTGGTCAGGACTGGAGCTGTCTCACAGTTTTACAGAGAGCATCGTCTGTGGTGGAGGCTGAAGAGCTTGTACAAATGTAGCCAGAATGTTCAGCAAACATTTGCATGCACTGACTGTTGTTTTGCACTGTCCAAATGCACCAGCACTTACCCATTATTTTTGGCTATCCTCAACAGACACAGAATACAAAGCAGCTGATAAATGTGAAGAACAGATGATGAATGCTGCAGCATCGATAGCAACCTGTCTGACCATCAAGTGAAGAATTCTGCTGTCAGAGCCAGGCAACTACATATCACTGAATTGTTTTTTTTTTAATTTAGAGTATCCAATTATTTATTTCTAATTAAGGGGCAATTTAGCATGGCCAATCCACCTATCTTGCACATTTTTGGGTTGTGGGGGTGAGACCCACGCAGACACGGGGAGAATGTGCAAACTCCACACGGACAGTAACCCAGGGCCAAGATCGAACCTGGGACCTCGGCGCCGTGAGGCAGCAGTGCTGACCACTGTGCCACCATTCTGTGCATTTATCACTGAATTGTTGATGAAGCTTTTCTTGTGTAATCTTGGGAGGCCACCCTGATCTTTGAAATCTCTCTTGCTCGAAGTAGTGGTTAAATTTATGCTAATGACTGTGACATGTGAGAAGACTAAAATGGACTATACTCACGTGTATGTTAGCCTGTTGAAAAATGTAAAATGTTATTATAGAGTATAAGTTGCATAAAATCATAAGAAATGTTTAACGTTAAAAAGTTTTTCGAAAAATAAAGCCATCTGCGTACATAGCAGGTTCATTTTTTTTAAAGGGGGAGGTGTGACAATTGGAAGATTTTAGGAAAATTTTGATCATAAATGTATTGAGCAATTTAAGGGTTAAAAGCATCGGGTTAAAGTGTGATTCACTGCAGTGGTCCTGTTTTTATTTTAAAGAAGGATCCTGTTTTGCAGGGCGTGGGTGTTTTTAGTAGCCAGAAGATGAAATTGACAAAGGAATGTGTTTTTCAGTCTGGGCTAATGGACTGTGGTTTGACTGGGAAAGTACTTGTGGAATTAATATACTTTGCAGCCGTCAGAGATAATTTGTTTTCCAGCTTGGGGAGATGAGGTCATTGCTGGGTGGAACCAAGGAAGGCAGAAAGACATTTAAAAAATCTTTAGAGAGCAGTTTTTGGAGAAAGATTTGGAGGAGTTGAATTCTCGGTCCACAATTCTCCACAGTAAGATAGATTGAGAGCTGTATCTTTCTTTTCCTGTTGTTTAATGGGAGATTGAGTAGTAGTGTTTAAATGGGTAATTGTAAGCTGTTGTTTTTGGGTGTGATGTTAAAATGTTTAATATTGTCGCCATAATAAAATTTTATTTTAAAAATAACCAAGTTCTATTTCTTCATGTGATCACTCTTGGAGCTAATCATTCTTTCCGCAGTCTGACAAATAAACTGAAATATTGGGGGTTTGGTCCAGTATCCTAGCCACTGTTGGGGTCT
The DNA here is from genome assembly GCF_047496885.1 of Scyliorhinus torazame. Classification (NCBI taxonomy): domain Eukaryota; kingdom Metazoa; phylum Chordata; class Chondrichthyes; order Carcharhiniformes; family Scyliorhinidae; genus Scyliorhinus; species Scyliorhinus torazame. The sequence continues at coordinate 159,663,333 of NC_092711.1, read as the reverse complement.
GGTCTGGGATCGGAATAGTGGCCGATGTAACAATTGATTTGAGGTCCATTTCCCAGTCAGTCCTCCAGCACCTACCTGACTCTCGATTAGTGCAACATCTATTGCAGTTTTCCAACTGGGATGCAGGCCCCGTTACTTTCAGCTAATTTCAGCCCTCAGCTCTGTCACCCGGCTGTCATTGATATGAGCAATAGAGAGACAGAAAGGTGCCCGAGGAGAAAGTGGGAAGTTAAAACTTGTGGCTCAAAATCAATACTTCAACATTTGTCAGTTAAATCCATGTTATTTATACTGGGTTTTTAATTATTAGATTGAGGCATCGGAGGCAAAGGGTGGAGGGTTTTAAAGTATAACTTTTCCTTTCTAACTAGTGTCCGCCATGGCTCAGGGGGCAGCACTATCACCTCTGGATCATAAGGATAAGACCCAGTTAGGGACCTGTGGACAAAAACCAGTTCCAACATTCCTCATCCCAGCACTGAGGGAGTGCTGAACTGTCAGAACAGCTTTCTTTCAAATAGGATGTTAAACTGAGGCCACGTCTGCCCCCCTCAGGTGGATGTAAAAGTTCCCACAGCCACTATTTTGAAGAAGGGCAAGGGGAGTTATCCCCGGTGTCCTGGTCACTATTTATCCCTCAATCAACATCACTAAAAACAGATCATCTGCTCATTATCACATTGCTGTGTGTGGGATCTTGCTGTGTGGAAATTGGCTGCTGTGTTTCCTACATTACAACAGTGACTACACTTCAAAAGTACTTCATTGGCTGTAAAGCACTTTGGGACATCCTATGGTTGTGAAAGGCGCTATAGAAATGTAACTTTTTAAATTGAAGGTTTATGTTTTCTGATCTTATCTGGAACTTAATTGATTTCAGTCACACCCAACTTACCATTAAATAAATTCACTTTCGTTCAGACAAGACTTTAACCAATTAAGACAAAATCAGAATTCTCCGGATAGTAAATTTAAAAATAAATTTATTAAATGAAAATATTTACTGAACAACTTTAAGACATTAACTTTTACAACTTCATGTGGGTGATCAGTCTGTAGAAGCGTAACCCTCTCTGGCTCCTTCTTTGACAGTAATTCTTGTGGAATTCAGCCTCGGGAGTCTGGCTCCTTCTTTGACAGTCATTTCCTTAGAACTCGGCCTCGGGAATCTTCAGTACCTGGCCAACAAGGAAGACTTTTGGAACCTCTACTTTTATCCCCAAAGTGACCGTTACCGCACGTCAGAGTTGGGCCTGTTGTAACATGGCAATTGGTCAATTTGGTCACTAGATTAATTTAATTGGATCCCCAATTACTGACGCCACCTTCTCTCATTATCTTAGACAGGAATACAATCGAACTGTTTCATACTATCCCTTTATCTGAGTCTGTACAATCCCTTATTCAGACAGTTTCAAATGTTGAGGCGAATCAGAACTTGAAGGTCTCTCTTGCCAGTACATTTATCCTCATTGCACATTCTTTACATACACAGCAATGAAGCTTTTACAGCAAATGAAAATCAAGGTACGATCTAATGGCCACGATGCGCAAGGTGCAAATCCAAGTGCGCCACTTAGATCGCAGGAGAGTCTGAAATCAGGCACCCCACTAAGCGCCAATCGGTTTCAGATCTAACCGGCCTATTCCCATTGGAGAGATCTGGATACAATTAAGGCCAATCTCCATCCCATTAACGGGAAGGACACCCTATGTAAAGGCCTTGATATAAGCGACCCCCGAGTCGGTCACATGGACGCCGATTAGTATTGGCCCACACAGACAAGAGCCAGGTACCCGAGGGGTTCCCGGGCCATTGGGAGGCCCCTGAGTGGTGAGGGTTAGGGCAGGGTGGCCCTCCCTGGCCCAGCCCCTGGAACGTGTGCACTCGGCACTGCCAGTCTGGCACCGCAAACCTGGGTATTTCACACTCTGCCCATTCATGAAGATCATTCATAAAGACTGAGTCTTGATTTTGTGTAACAACAATGTCTTTCTCCCCATTTCAAATCCCCTGTGAAAATCCAAACACAGAGTATTGTGAAATTATTAGATTTATAACAGAACGAGTTGTTGGGATTCACTGCCTAATAAAGGTGTAGGAAGTAATTTCAACAGCAACTTTCAAAAGGGAACTGGACAGATTCTGGGGGAAAAGGAACTTGCCGGGCGATGGGACTAATTAGAAAGTTCATTCAAAGAGCTAGCATGGGAACAATGGGTGGGATGGCCTCTTCCTGTGCTCTCTGAGACTCATTTGCATTTGAAGAAAGTGGGAAATACCTGGAAGCCACTTCCGACAATGCGGGTAGAAGCAGAGATGTTGGAATGTTTCTAAAAGGAAATTGGACGTGCTTTTGAGGGAAGTAAACTGACAGGGATATGGGGATAGAACGGGGCAATGGTTTGATCTACAGAGATCTGCAAGTTGTAAATCTTTGGAATTCCCTACCCCAGAGGGCTGTGGGAGCTCAGTCATTGAGTGTGTTTAAAGCAGAGACTGACAGATTTATAAATACCAATAACATAAAGGGATATGGGGATAGTGTGGGGGAAAAGCATTGAAGTGGATGATCAGCCATGATCGTATTGAATGATGGAGCAGGCTCGACGGGCTGAATGACCAACTCCTGCTCCTATGTTCCAATGGTACAATGATAAGCAGGAAAGTAAATTGTGAAGAGGACATAAGGAGGTTAAAAAGGTATATTTTAAATGAGTGGAAAAAGATCTGTCAAATGGGGAATAATGTGGGAAAATGTGAAATTGCCCTGTTGGCCAGAAGAATAAAAAAGCTTATTATCTAAATGGTGAGAGATTGCAGAGCTCTGAGATTCAGAGGGATCTGGATATCCAAGAGCATGAATCACAAAAAGCGAGTATACAGGTACAGCAAGTAATTAGGAAAGCTAATAGAATGTTATTGTTTATTGTGAGGGGAATTGAATACAAAAGTAGGTTATGCTTCAGTTATACAGGACATTGGTGAGACCACATCTGGAGCACTGTGTACAGTAATGCTCTCATTTAAGGAATGATGTCAATGTGTTGGAAGCAGTTCAGAGAAGGTTTACTGAACTCATACCTGGCATTGGAGGCTAGTCTTATGAGGAATGATTGACAGGCTGGGCTTGTATCCGATGGAGTTACGGTGACAAGATTGAACCGCATAAGATCCTGAGCGGCCTCGACAGGGTGGATGTGAAAGGATGTTTCCTCTTGTGGGAGGATCTAGAAATTGGAGTAACTTTAAAAGTAACAACTTGGCCATTTAAGGCAGAGGGTTTGGAGTCTTTGGAACTCTCTTCCTCAAAGGGCAGTGGAAGTCGAGACTTTGAATATTTTGAAGGCAGGCTGGATAGATTCTTGAAAAGCAAGGGTGTGAAAGGTTATCGGGTGGGTAGGCAGGAATAAGACCATACTAAGACCAGACTTAATAGGAACAGGAGTAGGCCATTTGGCCTTTCCAGCCTGGTCCATCTTTCAATAGGATCACAGCTGATCTGACATTTCACACATTCACTTTCCTGCCCTTTCCCTGTAATTCTCGGTTACCTCACTGATCAAGAATCTATCTCAGCCTTAAATAGACAAAGGACTCTGTCCCCACAACTCTCATTGTTCCAAAGACTCTCAGAAGAATTTCCTCCTCATCTCAGTCTTAAATTGACATCTCTTTATTTTAAGATTATGCCCTCTGGTCCTAGATTCTCCCATGAGGGGAAACATCCTCTCAGCATTTACCCTGTGAAGCTCCTTAAGAATCCTGTATGGTTCAATGAGATCACCTCTCATTGTTCTAAATTCCATTGAGTAGAGTCCCAACCTGTTTAACCTTTGCTCCTAAGACACCTCCATACCTGGCATCATCCTCGTGAACCTTCTCTAAACCTCCTCCAATGAAATAATACATTTCCTTACATAAGGGGATCAAAACTGCTCTGTTCTCCAGATGTGGTGTCACCAGCCCCTTGTACAGCTGCAGCAAGACTTCCCGACTCTTATACTCCAACCCCCTTGGAATCAGGGCCAACATTCCATTAGCCTTCCTGATTACCTGCTGCACCTGTCTGCTAGCTTTCTGTGTTTCGTGCACAAGTTCCCCCAAGTCCCTTTGTGTTGCAGCTTTCTGCAGTTTTTCACTATGTAAATAATACTGTTCTTTTGTTCTCCCTTCCGAAATGAACTTCACATTTTCCCACATTATGCTCCATATGGCAACTTTTTGTCCACTTGCTTAACCTCTCAATATCTCTTTGCAAACTGTTTGTATCCCCCTCGCAACTTGCGTTTCTACCTATTTTCCTGTTGTCTTCAAATTTGGGCACAGTACGTTCGCTTCCTTCCTCCAAGTCATTAATATAAATTGTACACAGTTGCGATCCCAGGACTGATCCCTGGGGAACCCCACTGGTTACAGGTCACCAACCTGAAAAAGAACCCCTTATCCCCACTCGCTGTTTCCTGCTCATTAGCCAATTCTCTATCCACGCCAACTCCATGGGTTCTTCTCTCATGACATAACGTTTTGTGAAGTACCTTGTGAAAGGCCTTCTGGAATTTTAAATACAACACATCTACTGGTCCCCCTCTATCCACTCTGGTTGAAACTTTCTCGAAACATTCTGATAAATTAGTCAGACACGGTTTCCCTTTCACAAAGCCATGTTGACTCTGCTTGATTAGATTATGATTTTCTCAATGTGCTCCTACTACTTCCCAATAATTGATTCCAACATTTTTTTCAACAATAAATGTTAGGCTAATCGCCCTATAGTGTCTTATTTTGTTCCTCCCTCCCATTCTGAATCGGAGGGTTGTCACAGTGGCAGTTTTCCAATCCTCTGGTACTTCCCCAGAATCCAAGGATTTTTGGAAAATTACGATCAATGCATCCACTATCTCTGTAGACATTTCTTTTAGGATCCTCGGATGCAGCCATCCAGGGGACTTATCTTATCCCCATTAGTTTGTCCAAAATGACTTCTCCAGTGATGGTATTTAATTGCTCCATTCTTTAGTATTAATGGGATAGGCAAAGTATCTTCCACCATAAAGACTGATGCAAAAAACTCTGTTTAACTCCTCTGCCATTTCCTTGTTCCCCATAACTGACACAGCGACATGGAGGCACTGTTGCTTCACAGCTCCAGGGACCCGGGTTCAATTCCCGGCTTGGGTCACTGTCTGTACGGAGTCTCCACGTTCTCCCCAAAATGCGTGGGTTTCCTCCCACAAGTCCCAAAAGACGTGCTTGTTAGGTGAATTGGACATTCTGAATTCTCCCTCTGTGTACCCGAACAGGGGCCGGAGTGTGGCGACTAGCGGATTTTCACAGTAACTTCATTGCAGTGTTAATGTAAGCCTATTTGTAACAATAATAAAGATTATAATAATAAAGAATATTATTACTATCTCCTCAGATGTATTTTCTAAGGGGCCTCTGTGGAGTTGAGGTTTCAATCAGATCAGCCGTGAAGTTATTGAATGGTGGAGCAGTCTCGAGGGGCCGAGTGGCCTACTCCTGCTCCTAATTCGTATGTTATCACATCCTTTATAATAGATTGTAGCATTTTTCCTCCTACTGATGCCAGGTTAATGGGTCTGTGCTTCCCTGTTTTCTCTCTCCCTCCTTAAATAGTGAGGTGACATTTACCACCTTCCAATCTGCAGGAACCATTCCAGAATCTGTAGAATTTTTGAAAGATGATCACCAATGTATCCACTATCTCTCCAGCCGCCTCTTTCAACACTCTGGGATGGAGAGAAGCTTTTGGAGATTTATTAACTTTCAATCTCATTAATTTCTCCAGTACTGCTTTTTCACTAATACTAATCTCTTTCAGTTCCTCGTGCTCACTGGTCCCTTGGTTCTCTGGTGTTTTTGGGACAATTTCTGTATCTTCCTCCGTGAAGACAGACACACATTGTTTAGTTTCTCTGCCATTTCCTTATTCCCCACTTTAAACTCTCCTTCGCTGCCTGGAATGGACCCACATTGGTCTTTGCTAATCTTTTCCTTTTCAAATTCCTATCGGAGCTTTTCCAGTTCTCCCCAGTTTGCTCTCATATTCTATTTTCTCTTCATCAGTTTCTTGGTCCTCCTTTGCTGAATTCTAAAACAAGTTCCCAATCCTCAGGCTCACTACTATTTGGGCCACTTTATGAGTCTCCTCCATTGATCGAATAGAATCTTTAACTTTTCTTGTTAGCCACGATAGCTTCATTTTGCTGTTTAATTTTTGCTTCTCAAAGGAATCTATATTTTATGTAAATAAAATGTGAGTGGTTGCCTGTCTATTGTCTATCGTCATACATAGAACAACAGAGAAGAAAGGACAGCACAGGAACAGGCCCTTCGGCCCACCAAGCCTGCTCGGATCATGATGTCTGACTAAACTAAAACCTTCTGTGCTTCCAGGGTCTGTATCCATCTATTCCCATCTTATTCATGTATTCGTCAAGGTGCCTCTTAAACGTCACTATCGTACCTGCTTCCACCACCTCCTCCAGCAGCGAGTTCCAGGCACTCACCACCCTCTGTGTAAAAAAACCTCCCTCACACATCTCCTCTAAACTTTGCCCCTCGCACCTTAAACCTATTTCACCTGGTAATTGAATTTTATAACCTGGGAAAAAGCTGCTGACTATCCACTCTGTCCATGCCACTCAGTTTTGTAAACTTTTATCAGGTCGTCCGTCAACCTCCGTCGCTCTAGTGAAAACAATATGAGTATATCCAACATCTCCTCTTAGCTAATACCCTTCAGGCCAGGAAACATCCTGGTAAACCTCCTCTGTACTCTCTCCAAAGCCGCAACATCCTTTTGGTAATGTGGTGACCAGAATTGTCGGCAATATTCCACGTGTGGCCTAACTAAGGTTCTGTACAGCTGCAGCATGACTTGCCAATTTTTATACTCAATGCCCCGACCAATGAAGACAAGCATGCCGCCTGCCTTCTTAGCTCCTTATCCACCTGCGTTGCCACTTTCAGTGATAGGTTTATTGTAATTTCCCAATCTACCACAGACAACTTGCCCCTCAGACCATGACAGTTTCCTTCTGTGAGAAACACCCAGATAAATTAGACAAAAGAACCCTGTAACCACCATAGCCCATCTTCATGAGAACATGGCTGCTTTAGGAACTAAATATCTTCCAACCTGCAAACACCTTTTCATTCTGTGCTCCTCGCCAAACTTGGAACCAGGTAATCGCAACTAGCCTCAAAAATGGTCAGCCCATCGGAGGCAGAGGTGTTAGACTGGCCAGTCCAGCAGAAAGAAACCCTCCAATCATCACCATTCACCAGATGTCAGAATGAACAAAATGCAGTCCTGGATGTCAGTGAGAGCAGAACCAATAACAACGGAGCCAACATCTGTAATTTGTGAACTTGTTGGAGTCACAACAGGGTGTGATGAATCACAATCCCCCCCCCTCCCCACATTGAGAGATGAATGGTCTCTCCCCAGCATTAACTTGCTAGTGTCTCCGTAGTTAGGAAGGATCATTCAATGTCTCCCCTGCTCAGAGCAGGTGAATGGCCTCTGCCAGGTGTGAAGTCGCTCGTGTTCCCGCAGGGTGTCTGGATATCTGAATCCCTTCTCTCACTAAGAGCAGGTTAACACCTTCTCCCCTGTGTGAACTCGCTGGTGTATCTGCAGGTGGGATAACTGAGCGAGTCCCTTCTCACACTGAGAGCAGGTGAACGGCCTCTCCCCAGTGTGAACTCGCTGGTGTGTCAGAAGGCTCGATGAAGTAGTGAATCCCTTCCCACACCGAGAGCAAGTGAACGGCCTCTCCCCAGTGTGAACTCGCTGGTGTGTCAGCAGGCTCGATGAAGTAGTAAATCCCTTCTCACAGTGAGAGCAGGTGAACGGCCTCTCCCCAGTGTGAACTCGCTGGTGTGTCTGCAGGCTGGATAACTGAGTGAATCCCTTCTCACACTGAGAGCAGGTGAACGGCCTCTCCCCAGTGTGAACTCGCTGGTGTATCTGCAGGTGGGATAACTGAGCGAATCCCTTCTCACATTGAGAGCAGGTGAACGGCCTCTCCCCAGTGTGAACTCGCTGGTGTGTCAGAAGGCTCGATGGAGTAGTGAATCCCTTCTCACACTGAGAGCAAGTGAACGGCCTCTCCCCAGTGTGAACTCACTGGTGTGTCAGCAGGCTCGATGAAGTAGTAAATCTCTTCTCACAGTGAGAGCAGGTGAACGGCCTTTCCCCAGTGTGAACTCGCTGGTGTGTCTGCAGGCTGGATAACTGAGTGAATCCCTTCTCACACTGAGAGCAGGTGAACGGCCTCTTCCCAGTGTGAACTCGCTGATGTATCCGCAGGCTCAATGAAGTAGTGAATCCCTTCTCACACTGAGAGCAGGTGAACGGCCTCTCCCCAGTGTGAACTCGCTGGTGTGACTGCAGGGTGGCTAATCGACTGAATCCCTTCTCACACACAGAGCAGGTGAACGGCCTCTCCCCAGTGTGACTGCGTCGATGAACTTCCAGCTTTGATGGAGCCCTGAATCCCTTTCCACAGTCCCCACATTTCCACGGTTTCTCCATGTTCTGGGTCTCCTCGTTTCTCTCCAGGTTTGACTAACAGTTGAAGCCTCGATCACACACAGAACACATGTACAGTCTCTCTCAGGGGCTGGTTTAGCTAACTGGGCTAAATCGCTGGCTTTGAAAGCAGACCAAGGCAGGCAGCAGCACGGTTTAATTCCCGTACCAGGCTCCGGAATGTGGCGACTAGGGGCTTTTCACAGTAACTTCATTGAAGCCTACTTGTGACAATAAGCGATTTTTATTTCATTTTCATTTCATTTCATTTTACCCGCTGTGAACGGTGCAATATTTTTTCAGACTGTGTAACTGGTTAAAAGCTCTTTCCACAGTCAGTGCTCTGGAACACTCTCACTCGGGTGTGTGTGTCTCGGTGCTTTTCCAGTCACACTGATGGTTAAAATCTTTTGAAGCCGACAGAACAGACAAACATTTCTCCTTCTAGATTCAAAGACCGATAATATTCAGTTCCAAGGAATTGAAAGACTCAGCCAGATCGAGACGTAAAGTTTGAGATTTCTCTCTGTAATTCCTCCTCTTCGTCTAATATCCTGTGAAAACAATTTACAAAAGACATCACTGTCAGTACAGAATAGAAATTCAGAACAGACAATTCTAGTTCCTAGAGAACATTCTTTACTCTCTCATTCCCCAAAAGCTGTAAATCTCCGTCCCACACAGTCTCCCTCCATTCTCACTCTGCTGTATCTAATATCCACCCTCCCAATTCTTCCACAACTTGAAAGATCACCAGAGGGTCCTGGAGATGGGCAAGATGAGGTGAGACCTGGCTCCCACCTCACCTTACAGTGAATTATGTTGCTTTATCCTGTGACCCTGAAAATTGTATCCGACAACTCCGTCAAGTCTTTCAATAATCCGACTACTGCCTTGGTCTTCGCTAAATCCTTGAAGGGGAAGAATTGGAGCGAAGATTTGCAGCCCAGACTAACTGAGACTCTAATCTGGACTCTTTCCCTATGATGGTGTTGTTGTCTGAATTTGTTATCTGTTATCCTGTTGAAGGGAGTTGTTATTCTGTGAGGGCCGTTTGAATGTCTTCTTCTTCTCCTCGAGTGTTCCAGGGACTTGTATTATATTATCTCAGTTATGGCAGATGGGCTATGTGCTTATATTCCATCGTCTTTCTTCTATTATCCGAGCGTCAATCATGGCAGAACCGTGTGGTGCCACTGCCAAAGGGTAGGAAGTGGTGGATGCAGGTCTTCATGGGTGGGTCTAAAATGTGGGAGGGACATTCGATCCCCATTCCCTTGTTGGCCCTTCTTTTCTTCTCCTCAGTTTGGAGAAGGTACCCTGAGGGTAACGCCAGTCTGGCCATCGGATTAATCCTCCGGGTCCTCAGTCTTATTGAGGAATGTCCCCTTGGATCTATTGTGGTGGTGATTCTTTTGTATTTTTGTTATAATGGGAGGGGTTATGTTGACTTTATCCTACTCTGGTACAGACAGGGCTTTTATCTGTGAAAGGAGCAGTTTGGGGAGACTTTGGTGCCTCTGGTGTAAAGTGAGTTGGAGGAGGGGGTAATGGCGCACGCCCGATTGTGGTGTGAAAATCTGTTCCTGTTCTCTCTGTCGCCTAACTAACGGTGGCAGTTAATCTGCAAATTTTCTCAGGTAATGTATGGGGTATCCATCACCCTATCAGAAGGAAAATATCCTCTCCTTTCTTAAGGAGAAAGTCGACATAACCTTAGTGCAGAAAACTCATCTGGATGATGAGGAACAGTTCTGGTCAGCCTATTATAGGAAGGACATTGATAAACTAGAAAGAGTGCATAAGAGATTTACAAGGATGCTGCCAGGACTTGATGGTCTATTTTAACCTGTTAACTGGTTGTTCAATTGATCTGGCATTTCATCTCGAGGCTCTGGTCCCTCAAATATCCTGTTCCAAATGAATTCTGCAACGTGTTGCTTGGATTTATGTTGGCAATATCTTTTGTTCCACTTTGTGCCCATTTCCCACCATTTTTTCTGTTACTCTGTAGCACTCATTGTTTAAAAAATGATTTTAAAAATAATAACTTATTAAAAATCTGTCCACCTCATCCGTGAATATATTCAATGACCCCCACATCCCACTGGTCCCCTGTGGAAGAGAAATCCAGAGACTAATAACCCTCTGAGGGAAGAGATGACTGGAAATATATAACATAGCTACAGCACAATATTACAAGGCTAGAAATAATAATAAATATACTTTATTACAGAACCATAAATAATATATCTAATTTGTACCACATAACACGAGACATGTCCCCGTCTGATATTCATTTACTGTCTCCTTAAACGTCAGCCATCTCCTGGGGAAACCAGCCCTTTCATTGTGAACATTGGGAAAGAGACCGTCCTTTCAGAAAGACAAATAAATGTGTCAAGCTGAGGGAGCAAAGGATGCCAATGTTTTTACGAGAGAGAGAGACCTGGGCCAAGCTTTTCAGAGTCTGCACCCTCCCTCGATTCACTTCCATTCCCTTCAGAATGAGAAAATAAAGAGTTTTACTCACAGATGTTGGAGAGAGGAGGAAGTTTTCAGTCCGTGTGAGGTCCTAGTTTTGCTCATGGTTCAGCTTCCGCATTCAGACAATGGGGGGGCTGATTGGATGGAGGAAGAGAGTCCTTCCGGTTCACCAACTCTTCCCATTGGGCAACAACTTTGCGGCGCGCGCAAAGGAATCCGTGGTGACGTCTCACGGTTCCAGTGCGCAAGCGCGGCAGCTCCGCCCGACTCATTGTTCCCCCTCCTCGGGACAAGGTTTCCAGACAACCGGCTGACAGCTCCGGCCAGAGCGAGAAGCCTCTCGGTGATTTCCCCTCCTCCCGGCCCGGGACTGCGCATGTCCAAGAGAGAGGAGAGGCTGCGCATGTGCGAGGAAAAGCTCACCCCCCTGACCTTCCTGATGAGGTGTTGACCAATGAGAAGAGTTAGGACCGGAAGGACCATCAACGCGAGCTCTGTGTGAATGGTGATTTAGCTTCACACAGACTGAAACCTCCTCCTGTCTCCGACACCTGTGAGTAAAACACTTTCTTTTCTCTCCCTTTCCATTTCTTTTCTCATTCTCACCTTCAATTGGTCACGTGCAGCAACTGAAGGGAAAGGAAGTGAATCCAGGGAGGGTGCAGACTCTGGAAGGCTTGGCCCAGGACAGGCGCAGCAGGCGGTGGATGGGGAGTGGAGCTCCCTCTGCGCTGTCTCCATCAAGCGCAGGCTCTCGGAGGGCCAGGTCGGCGTTTGCGGAATGGAGGAAGGAGGGGAGCTGGATATGTTACTGAAAGCGGCAGGTCGGATTGGGGCCAGGGTTGGAATTCTAACGGAAGGCCGCGCCCGCGCCTGCAGCCCGGGGTGGGTTGGTGGTGGGTTGCTGCTGCTCCTGGAGGCTCCGGGGGTTGGCTCCTTGGACAGTCGGGATAGACTCTGGGACTTTCCAGCCTTTTACTGACTGTTGCCTACATGTTGCTTTTCGTGAGTTTCGGCTGGAAGGTCTCGAGGGCCGGAGGTCACGACATGGAACGTGTAATTTGGTGAACTTTTTGGGGGCATTGTATTGTCAAAGTTAATATTTTCCCGCTTCTGTGATAGAAAAATTCAACACACTCGTTACGACAGAATAACAAGCTTTATTTTCGAAAACAACTGCTTGCAGTAATGGCTGAAACTTGAAGTCAGAGGGCAGTCAACAAAACTGCTCAGTCTGTCACAAGTTCTGCGCTTTTTGCGGAGAATTAGCTCAATATTTGTACATTAACTTTATCAAGATTATATGACAACAGTATGGTCAGGAGTTTGAGCGGAAATACAAACGGAAGCAAGACCAGACCATGTTTGGCCATATCACTCATACCATTATTTAGTCGCTGGAGGGAACATTGAAACGTCAGAATAGACTTGTTTTTTCCTGAATTATCTTTGTTTTAAATTCCTACGGCCCTGGGTTATGACGAGTTAGTTTTATCAGGAGTTGCTGAGGTCCGGTGTTTTGGAATGGCTTGACCTTCGCTGATCTTTTCAGACTTCAAGTTATGCAGAGTTGGTCCATGGCCATACTAGTCTGAAAATAGTTAGGGCAGAATTCTTTACCTGGGCCTGGGGAGCTGGAATGAGTAGTTTCAGTCTATCTGGTATTGTATCAAACCTTTTGACCAATCTTCCCATTGACCAGTTTTCTCATCATGCCATTACTTAATTCGTACCATATCACATTCCCTCCTTTTGTCATATCATGACAACTAGTTAAATAGGTATATCCATGACTCGTTTGAAAATGCATTTACACAAGCAACCAAGAAATCCTAACCCTAGTAGAATTAGGAGTAGTAGAATGAAGGCCTTAAAGATCCAATCAAATAATCTGTGACCCAACCATCCTTGCCAATCCGGCGGGTTATAGTCATGAAATTCACTGCCAATCTCTTGAATTTGAGCAGCCTGTCTCTTAATATGGTCGGCCAAGTTAGTGATATTTTCAGAGCCATCTGGAATATAAGTACAGCACTCCTGACCTATGATAGCGCACGTTCCTCCCTGAGAGACTAACAGATAATCCAAAGCCAGTCGATTTTGTAATGCCACGGTCCGGACAGCTACTAGCTCAGCTGAGACCTCAGCCAGTGCCTATCCAGCTTCCCTGGCTTCTGCTGCCATTACGTTCGCCAGTTGTTCCAATGCTGTGGCCATGTGGATCAGTTCGTCGGATGCCTTGCCCGTTTCGTACAAGGGAAAGGCCATCATAAAGAACTGCTCTGTTTCAGAAATAGTCCTTTTTGCTCGCGAGGGGGAGTGCTTAAGGCTGGGTAGGTGACGCATTTGAGGTATAACATATCAAAAAAGCAGGATCCTGTCCAATCAATGGGGAGCCATGGATATGCCGCATATAAAATAGGTTCCATTATAGGCCGTAAAATCATCAGCTGATGTCATCCAGGGGATTGGGGATGTCTGTCCCCATGAAATGTTAGAGGTTATGTTCCATACCTTGGACCAATCACAGTTAAACATGCCCTTGTTGGATATGCCTGGTACCGGTCCTTGCCAGTCAACTGTAAGGTTGCATCTACTTTGCCCCATTAACTTTCCTTTCCCTGATTTATTAAAACACATGGAACCTTGAACATTATACGAGTGGACAGTGAGGGAGGGTGGAGTCAAGGCATGATTATAGGTAGGTTGATACGAAGCTGAAAATTTAGTCATGTCATAGCCAGCAGATCTCCATATTTCCATATCCCCCCTATCTCCCCTGCTCCCTGTTTGATTTTGTCGTAAAATCCATTCAACCATCTCTGCGATATGAAAGGGGAGGGATTGGAGAGGTAGTCCTTCCCTCGAATGGACGGGGATGTGGGTACAAACCCAACACTTGCTTACGTTCAATTGTTCGGCATAAAGATATGACATATATAAATAGGTATTGGAAGGCAGGTCTCGTTGAGGTCGTTTTTTTTTTACTACCGAGTGGCCATTAAGGCTAAATAGTCCAGAGAGTCCAAAAATTATAATGAAGATCTTCATCCTGTGTTCTCGTCTGGGTTGGAGACTATCTTCTGGCAATCGATTAGATGTATCCAACTTGAACGTCCTTCAAGTTTGACGGAGGTTGGTGTAGTCAGCAGTATGAGGAAGGGTCTGCTCCAGCGTTGTCCTAGTTTCTTTCTGTCCCAGTTTTTCACCAACACGTGGTCTCCGGGTTTGATCACTGGATATCAAGGGACGGCTGTCCCTGCCGTTACTGGGAGATGTGCCTGTTTTACCTGTGAGTGGAGAAACTTCAGAGAAAGTGTTAATTGCTTCAAATAGTTCTGCATTTGTTCCCCCATCACATGGAGGTCTACTCCCTCTAGGGGTTTTTCATGGGCATCCCAGGGAGTCCTCATTGGCCGACCATAGACTATCTCTGCAGCTGACAGTCCGGTCCGCAAATGGGGAGTCACTCGCATGTGGAACAGTGCCAAGGGTAATACTTTTAGCCAATTTAACCCAGTTTCTTCAGTTAATTTAGATAATTTGTCTTTTAAAGTCCCGTTGGCTCTTTCCACAATTCCTGCAGCCTGCGGGTGATACGCGCAGTGCAGTTGCTGTTTAATTACGAGTGCTTCGCACAATTCAGTATTGATTCGAGCCACTAAATGTGGTCCATTGTCTGAGCTCACCATTTTGGGTGCCCCAAAACGAGGAATGACTTCCGTTAACAACAGCTTCACCACTGTATGTGCCGTACATTTAGTGGTGGGGAAGGCTTCAATCAATTTACTAAACACATCGATTATGACTAAACAATATTTATAGCACTGTGCTTTTGGCAATTCGATAAAATCAAGCTGTTATACAGGCAAAAGGGCCATCTGGCAAGGGAGTGGTTCCTGGAGGGCATTTAATGCCTTTACCCATATTATGCTTCATGCAAATAACGCATCGATCCAGCCGCATTTGTGCTGCTGTATTCAGATCTGGGTGCCACCAAGCTTTCAGGAGTAGCTGTACCATTCCCTCCTTGCCAAGATGGGTACAAGAATGCAAATAATCAATAAGTATCGGCAATAAAGAATTCGGAATACAAACTTGACCAACGGGAGAAAGCCAGAGGTCTCGTGTCAAGGAGTGTGAACACCCCATTGACTTCCATAGTGTGCACTCGGAATCAGAGGCGTCCCTCTGTAAATTTTGAACTTCAGTTATCTCTGGCATGCCCTTCGTTCCTAATGCAGGTACCTGGTTTAGAGCCTCATTAGCCCCACTGGGAACAATCACAGAGGCTGATATACCCGCAGCCTTAGCAGCCGAATCAGCACGGGCATTTTCTAATTGAACAGGAGTGTCCCCCTTTTTTCAGCACATTTAATAATTGCCAATTGATGGGGAAGCTGAATAGCATCGAGGAGATTTTTAACCCAAAGAGCATTTTGAATGGGAGCTCCCGCTGAGATGAGAAAGCCTCGCTGTTGCCAGAGACGACCAAAATCGTGGGTCACGCCAAAGGCATACCTAGAATCAGTGTAAACATTAGTACTTTTATCTGTGGCCAAAATACATGCTCGAGTAAGGGCAAATAGCTCGGCTTTTTGTGCGGAGACAGGGGTCTCGAAGGCTGCTGCTTCCTGCACGTCAGTGTCAGTTACCACGGCATATCCCGACTGTGGGATGCCAGTGAGAGAAATGGAGGAACTGCCATCAACATAAAAAATTAGATCTGGATTATCAATAGGCCGGTCCGTTAAATCTGGGCGAGGCGCGTTAAGGAAGTGATTCTGAAACAAACAGTCGTGTGGCGGGTCCGCAAGGTTATCGGGGGGATGTTCGAGGAACACAGCATGATTTAAGGTAAGAACAGTAATGAAAAGAGAGATAGGGGTTTTGCAATAGTGAAACCTCATAGCGGCTCAAGCGGGCTTGAGTCAGATGCTGGGTTTGCTGAGATGTTAGGAGAGCCACAGGTATGCACTTGTACTGGCTGGTGAAGGGTCAGATTAGAGGCTGCCTGTGCTAACAAATGGACAGCCGTAAGAATTTGGGTGCAGGGAGGTAGACCGCAAGCTACAGGATCCAATTTGGTAGAATAGTAGGCGACCGGGCGGCTCCGGTCACCGTGTTCTTGTGTTAGAACACCAGTGGCACATTCATCAAGAACATTAACGTACAACTGAAAGGGTCTGTCATACATAGGTCGTCCTAGCGCTGGGGCGGTAGCCAGGGTGCTTTTGAGTGTAACAAAAGATTACTTTGCTGAATCAGGAAGTTCACACTTAAGAGGAGCATTTTGAGAGGAGTATGGAGTTAAATCTTTAGTATGGACAGTAACATTCGGAATCCATTGTCTGCAAAAGTACACCAATCCTAAAAAGGCTCGCACCTGCTTGGGTGATGTAGGAAATGGGGTCTGCAGTATAGGAGTAATGTGTTCCTGTGTAAGGGAGCGATCAGAAGCACTTATTAGGACACCCAAAAAATTTGACCTGCCGTTGGCCTTTATGAACTTTAGTGGGCGGGATCCCATATCCCCATGAATGGAGACGGTTATGAGCAGGTAAATGGTGTCACGCTGGTTAGCGTTGAAGTCAGGGCTGGCAAGGAGTAAGTCATCAACATATTGGATGATGGTGGAGCCACCAGGAGTTGATAATGTCACTAACGGGGAGTGCAATGCTTGTGAGGAAAGGGTTGGAGAATGAATGAAGCCCTGTGGGAGCCTAGTCCAAGTGTATTGGTTGCCCTTAAATGTAAAGGCAAACAAATACTGTGATTCAGGGGCGAGGGGTATCACAAAAAAGGCATGTTGTAAATCAACAAGGGTGAAAACAGTCGCTTCCGGTGGGACATTACTAAGGATTGTCGCCGGGTTTGGGACAATAGGATGTAAGGGTTCTACTATCTGATTAATACGTCCGAGGTCTTGGACCAAACGCCATTCAGATGGTCTTCCTATCTTAGGAACTGGCCGCCCATAAATCTGCGGGTAGTTCAGAAGTCGCTGATTGGACTGAACGATGGTGGTGCAATGTGCCAATGAGGACAAATGGGCGTTGAAAATATTCTAAAGTGCCTGCGGGTAGGATTTGACTTCCATTAAAGAAAGGATCAGCTTGTCCTCGCAGTGCAGCTGCCAGAAATCCCAAGGACTTGGCACTGTAGCCTTCGTTCACAGAAAGGGTCATGTGGGGTAACACAAGTCCCGACTGACGCCAGAGGCCATGGGGTAAATTGACAAGAAAGGCAGACCCTTCTTTTCCCTTAGCGAGGCCAACAAAGGAAACGGATTGTAGAGAACCGAGGGCGTCTTGGTAAATGCTCTCCAAATCAGGCGAGCATCCTGTATGATCGTAGCAAAGAGTGACATGTGGATCGGGAATATCTAAGGGAGGTGAAAAGTGGGAGGGATCAAAATCAACCGACCACCACTGAGGAGTAGTGAAAAGGGGAAAATTTAGAAGCTGGGCCTGCGGGATAGCTGTTATAGTAATGCCGTTATCAAGGCAAACAATTTCCACCTGCAAGGGACACAGCAAGTCACGTCCGGCCAGGTTGACACCGAGGACGCGGGTAACTGTGAAAGGGATGCAACACTCCCGGCCCTCAAATTGAACAGAGAGCGGCTTCGTAAGCAGATATACAGCACCTTCCCCCATGAAACCAGCAAGTTCCACATGCTTATCAGAAAGGGGAAAGCAATGTTTCTGAATTAATGTCCAGTCTAGCGTAGAATGAGTTGCGCTGGTGTTAGTCAGGAAGGGGATAGGCACGCCCTCTATGTAAATCGTGGCGGTGGGCTCGTTAGAGTGGTCTGTTGAGAAGACCGGAAAGTTTGATCTGGCTAGTCAGTAGGGGTTAGAGGTAGTAAAGGGTGTCTGCCGACGGGGTTGAAATCTACCTTGCTGTCGGGGTGTTGGACAATCCCTAGCGTAGAGGCCGGTACGTTGACAGTTGAAGCAAGTGACATTATATTTGGCAGGAGGACGACGCGGAGGAGCGCTGTCAAAATCCTCCGTGTGTGGAGTGAAGAGGGAAGGAGCCTGTGAGCGGTAACCAAATTCAGGAGGGTCCGTGCAATCTGGGCGATAGTAACGTGAATCTGTCTGAGAGTTCTGACCTTTAGGAGCTCTTCTTTGAGAGGGAAGTTGGATGAATTCGGATTTAATTTTGGGTGAAGTGTCTTTGTAACAGGTCTCATGATTATGGCCATTGCTCCAATAATAAGACACAGCACGTTTCATTTGAGGTTTAGAATTGTCAGACCAGCCCATGTTATTAGTTTTAATCCTGGATGCTACGCGGTCAGGCAAAACCTGCATTAATAGTGCATTAAATTGGGGAGACTGTGTGCCTGCATTGAAAGCAATGTCCCTGGAGTAAAGAGTGTACACGCCACAAAAGCGGTCAACAAATTCTGGACCATCTTCCTTAGAAGTGGGGGTACATTCAAGGAGTTTGGCGATGTCAACGGGTTTACGGAGAGCCCGGTTTAGCGCAGGGAACATTAAAGTACGCTGATCGTCCTCCGTTTGGTGAGCGGCGCTGAAGGCCGTCCACGTGTCCCCATGAAGTCCTAATTCATTTCTTCATCTTTTCCCTAATTCTGGGGGAAGAGATGAATAAATCAGAGATTATTGATCACGTGCGGTAGCACCGTACATGGTCGCAGTTCTCCTCAAAAACTCAGTGAACCCCTCTGGGTCTTCTTTGCAGGAGGGACATTGGGCCATGATCACACATAGCTCATGGGGTTTAAAAGCCTGCCACAACTCAATGAATGGGTCGTCATTATCACCAGCATGGGGGTTAATAACACTCCTAATGGGATAATTTGCAGGGGGAGGTGGTGGCGGAAAAGTTTCCTCCTCCTTAGGTTGGAGTGATTAATCAAGAAAAGCCTGATTAACAGAGGTGAAGGGTTGTTCCATATTAACGGCTTGCATCTGCGACCGAGTGCGTGTTGCTATGGGGGATGCGTTAGCAGGAGTTTCATTGGCAGTGGGATCATATGGGGGAGTCTGGACTTGGGACAGTGGAATTGTAGGGTCTGTGTGTGCAGGATGAGGGTGGGGTCCAGGGGTTAAATCCTCCTCCTCTTCCGTATCGCCTGAATAGGGAAACATCGGCATGCCAGAGTAACTGGGAGGATCCTCCTTTCGTTTAATCTGCTTGGCTAGCCCTCTCTGCCAATTGGTTGGAGATTTTTTATTTTCGCCCTGTTTATGCTTTCTATCCCAAAGTTCACATTCCAATTTTAAAGTCTCCCAATTCTTTGCTTTACCATCCACACAATCATCAATCCCTTTTCTACAGGCATTATCTCTCCAACTCATTAATAGTGATTGTTCGTGGCGCTTAGTGGACTAAGATTTAAAACTTCCACTTAAAACCGGCGTTTCTCTGCCAAATGATTTTCTCAGCAGAAATGCAATTATCGTAGTTCCAAGTGCCCCCTAGTGGCCAAATATCGTTACCCAATTTATTGTTCAGCGCTGCAAAAAGTTTTCGGAAATTACGTTCGTGAGAAGGGTTTTCAGAACACATGAAAAATAGAGGGGAATTGCCCCTGGTTTTGTCTAAACTCTGTCCCATAATGTCAATAAAATGTGCCCCTGGCAATCAAAAAAAATCCCTGGTACCAAATCAAATTTCAGGGTCCCTGACCCAAATTGTATAGAGGTCCCTGACCCAAATTTAAACCTGTAAAACAAGCAAGAGGTCCCTGACCTAATTGGGGTTCCTGACCCGCAGTACTCTACTAACAATTTAATAAGTACAATTTAGATTCGAGCACCGTCACCTGTTTAGTTAGTTCCGTCAGGGATGAGGGGTCGAACCACTAATCCGAGAGAGAGAGAGAGAGACCAAGGTTAATCTTACCTTGTGCTGGCGTCTGTCTCTTTCCTCCGGGTCTGGCTCGATCACTTCTTCAGTCCCCCACGGAATTCACTCAGGATATTGGTAACTACTCGCTTGCGCCAAATTGTGAAAGTCAATATTTTCGCTTCTGTGCGAGAAAAATTCAAGACAGAATAACAAGCTTTATTTTCGAAAACAACTGCTTGCAGTAATGGCTGAAACTTGAAGTCAGAGAGAAGTAAACAAAACTGCTCAGTCTGTCACAAGTTCCGCGCTTTGCGGAGAATTAAGTTAATATTTTATACATTAACTTTATCAAGATTATGTGACAACAATATGGTCAGGAGTTTAATCGGAAATACAAACGGAAGCAAAGACCAGACCATGTTTGGTCATATCACTCATACCATTATTTTTAGTCCTCGGAGGGAACATTGAAAGGTCAGAATAGATTTGTTTCTTCCTGAACTATCTTTGTTTTAAATTCCTCCGGCACTGGGTTATGCCGAGTTAGTTTTATCAGGAGTTGCCAAGGTCCAGTGTTTTGGAATGACTCGACCTTCGCTGATCTTGTCAGACTTCAAGTTATGCAGAGTTGGCCCATGGCCATACAGCTCTGAAAATGGTTAGGGCAGCATTCTTTACCTGGGCCTGGGGAGCTGGAATGAGTAGCTTCAGTCTATCTGGTATTGTATCAAACCTTTTGACCAGTCTTCCCATTGACCAGTTTTCCCATCATGCCATTACTTAATTCGTACCATATCACAGAGAGGCCATTCAACTGTTCTGTGTGTGGGAAGGGATTCACTCAGTTATCCTACCTGAAGATACACCAGCAATTTCACACTGGGGAGAAACTTTTCCCCTGTTCCGTGTGTGGGAAGGGATTTACTCAGTAATCCCACCTGAAGATACACCAGCGGGTTCACACTGGGGAGAGACCTTTCCCTTGCTTTATGTGTGAGAAGGGATTCACTCAGTTATCCCACCTGCAGACACACCAACGTGTTCATACTGGAGAGAAACCATTCACCTGCTCACAGTGTGGGAAGGGCTTCAGTCACTCATCCAACCTGCTAAAGCACGAGCGAATTCACACAGGGGAGAGGCTGTTCACCTGTTCCAAGTGTGGGAGAGGATTCAGTCAGTCATCTAACCTGCTAAAGCATGAGAGAGTTCACACCGGGGAGAGGCCGTTCACCTGCTCTGACTGTGGGAAAGGATTCACTCAGTTATCCAACCTCCAAATACACCAGCAAGTTCACAAATGATTGGTTGATTTATGGGGTACAGGTTGTTTTTAATAAATCTCCACTCCAAATCTTGTAAATAAAGTTACAAGACTTAACCATCCAGCCAGTATGAACTGGTAAATGCAAAAGATTCATTAACTGTTAAGAGGTTGAAAAGTAACAAGTTAAAAAGATTTTTAAAATGAAAGTTTTAATTAAAAGTACATCACCACCAAGAATGGAAAGGTATATGTATCTGTGTTAACTGGTCTACTTTCGAAAGTGTTTTTTAAAATGTTTTTCAAAATGTACAGTAGCTGAGCTGATGGGATGGCTCCAACTGGTCACATTCTGGTTTCTGGTCGTTTCTGAGCAGTTTCAAAGTGAACGAAGGCTAACGGCTCAAACATCCTGGAATGTAACACACCTTGCATCACATGAACATTCCAGCCAAGCTAACACACTGTCCCAGCAGACTGGCTGTCTGCCCAGCCAGTTCCCCACAAGGGCATCTGGCTGCAAGTCCCAACCTCCAATAATGTTGCCAACGGCCTCAACAGTAACTGTTCCAACACAGAGGTTTCAACAAGGGGGCCACATTTAGTCAACCTGTAACCAGTGTCTCCAAGAACAAAAGGAACCCGGATAGCAACTGAACACCTCAAGTTTCCAGCCCTGGGAAAATACATCCTCTGTCCAACATTTCGGAGGAATGGTGGGAGCTATGTCACATGACCTTCCCCAAGTTGCTCGCACTTGTAATATTGTCCTGTGGAACTGAACTCAGGCAGTCGCTGCAGGATCTCTGAAGGAAACAGTAGCTCCAGGCAAGCTGCCTGCACTGTCCACGTCTTACCATCAAGCCTGTGGCAGCAGTAAGAACTCTGACCCTCATCAAAACTGCAAAGGGCTGAAACATTGGAACTTGTGCCTCCCAGGCTGACTCACACTCCGTGTCTTCCCCCATTGTCAAAGTCTCACTGCTGGAAAGACGGATCTTCCGCAACAGCAAACCTCCCTCTGAAGGAACATTCTATTAGACTTTGGATTCTGGACTCTGGATACATGGAAAACCATAACATGTATTTTATTGTGCCCGGAACCCTTGCCTTTTTCCTTATTCCCCGTTTGTTGTGTGAGTGTAAAAGGGGGTGGACGTTGTTAACCCCCTCTTGCCTCCATGCATGTAAAAATAAACCAACCTCTTTATTTCGCCTTACCTTGAGTTTCCCATGCAAGTTATTCACAGAGAATTGAAACACCCCAAATTTAAGGGTTGGGCAAATCCACCATTTATAAAGGGGGAAATCCACAGCAATGTGATTGACTCTCAAATGTCCTCTGAAATGGAGGGCAGTTAGGGATGGGCAATAAATGCTGGTCCGGCCAGCGACACCCACATCCTGTAAATGAATAAAAGAAAAATTAGCGAGAGTTCAAAAGAAAGTGAGTCAGAGAACATAGAAGTTACAGAGAGTTTGTCAAGATTGGATGGTATTTATTTTAATCAAGGAGTCTTAAAACGTGTGGGTATGATGTAATTGTCATGGGAGAATCCATGGAATCCCTACGGTGCAGAAGGAGGCCATTCAGCCCATCCAGTCTGCACCAGCCCTCCAACGGAGCACCCTAATTCAGCCCATTCCCCAGTCCTACCCCCGTACCCCCATCTAATCTGCACATCTTTGGACTGTGGGAGGAAACCGGAGCACCAGAGGAAACCCACACATACAGGGAGAACGTGCAAACTCCACATAGACAGCCACCCTAGACCAGAATCGAACTTTATTCCCTGGCGCTGTGAGGTAGCAATCTTATTCTGAATGAAAATGGACTATTTGCATGCCAAACCTCGTGAGCAGCAAGCAATAAGACAGAGCTAAACGATTAGATCTAAGCTGCCACTAACATTTGAGCAACACAGGTGCCAGGCAATGACCGTCACCATCATGAGAGACTCTAACCACCTCCCATGACATTCAATGGCATTACCATCGCTGAATCCCCCACTATCAACATCTTGGGGGTTACCCTTGACCAGAAACTCAACTGGACCAACCAGAGAAATACATTGGACCCCACCCACAAACATTCACTCCCTTTACCACTGTGGCACATTAGCAACAGTGTGTGTACCATCTATAAGATGCACAGCAGGAACTCACCAAGGCTCCTCAGACACACCTTCCAAACCCATGACTACTAACTTATAGAGGGGCAACAGACATGGGAACATCATCACCTGGAAGTTCCCTCCAAACCACACACCATCCTGACTTGTAAATACATCACCTCCCTTCACTGCCCCATTAGCACAGTGAATGTACCAACACTACATGGGTTGCAGCGGTTCAAGAAGGCAGCTCACCACTACCTTCTCAAAGGTAATAAATGCTGGTTCTAGCCAGCAATGCCCACATCCTGTAAATCATTTTTAATTAGAATTTGATTGGCCAATTAAGGGTTTGAGAGAAATATTACTGAGTAAGAACATTCCACTTGTTGGATGGGGTAAAGAGGGAGCTGGATAATTTTTTACATCCATGTTTGATCTGTTCCTTGAAGCATCTGTCCTAATGTACCAGGAACCGAGAACTCACGGCGCTCCTTCAGGAGAAGGAAAGATCGAGTAGATGTTACCCCAAACGGAGCCAGAACAAAATGGGAAAATAACTGAGTGAGGGGTCAGAGGGAGAGTTCTCCCCCTCAAGGTGTGGACTGTAAGATTCCTGGGGGACTCCCTACTTCGGGTTTTCTCACTAATTAGTGAACATTAAATTAAATTCTATGACTGGCTGTGGATTTATTTTGAATTTGATTCTACCATATTATGATCACTGCCTCCTAAGTGTTCCCTTACTTTAAGATCTTTAATCAAGTCTGGCTCATTACATAACACTAAGTCCAGAATGGCCTGTTCCCTCGTGGGCTCCATCACAAGCTGTTCCAAAAAGCCCTCCTGTAAACATTCAATGAATTCCCTTTCCTTGGGTCCACTGGCAGCATTATTTACCCAGTCCACCTGCATATTGAAGTCCCCCATGATCACTGTGACCTTGCCTTTCTGACATGCACTTTCTATTTTGTGGTGCATTTTGTGCCCCCGGTCCTGACCACTGTTAGGAGGCATGTACATAACTCCCATTGTGTTTTTTTTGCCTTTGTGGTTCCTCAACTCTACCCACACAGACTCCACATCATCTGACCCTATGTCGTTTCGTGCTATTGATTTAATTTCATTCCTAATTAACAAGGCAACCCCGCCCCCTCTGCCCACCTCTCTGTCTTTTCGATAGGTTGTGAATCCCTGGATGTTTAAATGCCAGACCTGAACCCCCTGCAACCACGTCTCTGTGATGCCTACCACATCATACCTGCCAGTCACAATCTGGGCCACAAGCTCATCTACCTTGTTCCGTACACTGCGTGCATTTAAATATCGCACCTTTAATTCTCTATTGACTGTCCCTTTTTGTTTTCTTAGTGTGGTGGACCTTGGTTTACTGAGCCTTTCCATACACTGTGTCATATTTTGTGGGATTGGGACTATCGTAACCTCTCCTGAGTTTTGTCTTTTCGTGCTTTTTTGTATCCCTAAGCAGCTACGCTTCCCACTGATTACTTCACCTCTTGGTTCCCTGACTTTCCCTTCCCCCCCCAATCTCTAGTTTAAAGTCCTATTGACCACCCTATTTACTCTTATTGCCAGAATACTGGTCCCAGCTCGGTTCAGGTGGAGACCATCCCAACGGTATAGGTCCCTCCTGTCCCAGAACTGATGCCAGTGTCCCATGAAAAGGAACCCCTCTTTCCCACACCACTCTTTCAGCCACGTGTTAACTTCCCTTATTCTTGCCTCCCTCTGCCAATTTGCACGTGGCTCGGGCAGTAATCCGGAGATTATGACCCTTGAGGACCTGTTTTTTTAATTTGAATCCTAGCTCTTCATAATCTCTAAACAGGTCCTCTTTTCTAGACTTGCCTATGTTGTTGGTACCAACATGGACCACAACAACTGGATCCTCCCCCTCCCTCTCCAGTATCCTTTCAAGCCGGTCAGAGATGTCCCGCACCCTAGCACCGGGCAGGCAACATACCATGCGGGACTCTTTATCCGGCTCACAAAGGATACTATCTATCCCCCTGATAATAGAATCCCCTACAACTACAACTTGCCTATTTACTCCCTCCCCTTGAAGGCCTGCTGAACCATGGTGCCTTGGTCAGCTGACTCATCCTTCCTACAGCCCTGTTCGCCATCCACACAGGGAGCAAGTGCCTCATACCTGTTGGACAGGGTCAAGGGCTGAGGCTCCTGAGTTCCTGACTGCTGGTTCCCTTTACCTGCCTGACTTGCAGTCACACCCTGCTGTCCCTGGCCACTGGCAGGATTTAAACTACTTACTCTGACAGGTGTGACTGCCTCCTGAAACACAGTGTCCAGGTAAGTCTCCCCCTCCCGGATGTGCCTCAGTGTTTGAAGCTCAGACTCCAGCTCATCAACTCTGAGCCGGAGCTCTTCGAGCAGCCAACACTTACTGCAGATGTGGTCGCTGCAGCTCGCAATGGGATCTGCCAGCTCCCACATCAAGAAGCTCAAGCACATCACCTGACCAGCCATCACTAATTAATTAATTAGTTTAATTTAAGTTTACGAGTTTAGCTGTGTTTTTAAAAAAATTTGGGGCAGATTTGCTATCAACCACTCAGATCACAGCTTCCCTCTGACGTCACTTTTGGAGAGAAAAAACTGGAAAACAGGAAGTTACCGTTAGGTTTTTATACTCACAGAGACTGCTCCTCCTCCTCCGAACTGCTCCCAAAATTAGGCCCGAAGAAAGGGAGAGAACAAAACAGTAGGGAAAAAGCACCTTTCCCACTCTTCACCGAATTACCTCACGGCACCAAATTAGCAAATTCTCACTCTGTCTGTGTCTCACTCGCTCAGGCTGTCTCCTTGACCAGCGCAATGCTTACTAAGTGCGCTTTCTGTCTGTCTTTTATACAGACTTTAGGATGACTCACACTAAAACTTCAAAGAGCAGAATACAATGTGTACCTTTGTGCCCTTTAACAGGCCTCAGGTGACTGGCAGATAACTGTCTCTCAGCAATTAGTCTGGGGGCAGCTTCAGCCAATCAGACACCAATCTACACTGCACTTTTAACTGAAAAACAAAATTAGATTAACCACTTACCTTTCCTGGTTACCTCGCTGCACCAAATTACCAAATTCTCACTCTGTCTGTGTCTCACTCACTCAGGCTGTGTCTCCTTGACCAGCACAATGCTTGTAAAGCGCAATGATGTAAAGGTGTTACAGTTAAATGAAGGTAACTACAGGGGCATGAGGGAGGAACTGACGAAAATCGACTGGGAGCAGAGCCTAGTGGGAAAGACAGTAGAACAGCAATGGCAGGAGTTTCTGGGAGTAATTGAGGACACAGTACGGAGGTTCATCCCAAAGAAAAGAAAGGTTATCAGAGGGGGGATTAGGCAGCCATGGCTGACAAAGGAAGTTAGGGAATGCATCAAAGCAAAAGAGAAAGCCTATAATGTGGCAAAGAGTAGTGGGAAGTCAGAAGATTGAGAAGGCTACAAAAACAAACAGAGGATAACAAAGAGAGAAATAAGGAAAGAGAGGATCAATTATGAAAGTAGGCTAGCCAGTAACATTAGGAATGATAGTAAAAGTTTATTTAAATACATGAAAAACAAACGGGAGGCAAAAGTAGACATTGGGCCGCTCCAAAATGATGCTGGTAATTAGTGATGGGAGAAAAGGAAATAGCTGAGGAGCTAAATAAGTACTTTGCATCAGTCTTCACAGTAGAAGACATGAGTAATATCCCAACAATTCGGGAGAGTCAGGGGGCAGAGTTGAATATGGTAGCCATCACAAAGGAGAAAGTGCTAGAGAAACTAAGAGGTCTAAAAATTGATAAATCTCTGGGCCCAGATGGGCTACATCCTAGAGTTCTAAAGGAGATAGCTGAAGAAATAGTGGAGGCATTAAGTTATGATCTTTCAGAAGTCACTGGAGTCAGGGAAAGTCCCAGAGGATTGGAAAATCGCTGTTGTAACCCCCCTGTTCAAGAAGGGAACAAGGAAAAAGATGGAAAATTATAGGCCAATTAGCCTAACCTCGGCTGTTGGCAAGATTCTAGAATCCATTGTTAAGGATGAGATTTCTAAATTCTTGGAAGTGCAGGGTCGGATTAGGACAAGTCAGCATGGATTTAGTAAGGGGAGGTCGTGCCGGACAAACCTGTTAGAGTTCTTTGAAGAGATAACAAATAGGTTAGACCAAGAAGAGCCAATGGATGTTATCTATCTTGACTTCCAAAAGGCCTTTGATAAGGTGCCTCACGGGAGACTGCTGAGTAAAATAAGGGCCCATGGTATTCGAGGCGAGGCACTAACATGGATTGACGCTTGGCTGTCAGGCAGAAGGCAGAGAGTTGGGATAAAAGGTTCTTTTTCGGAATGGCAACCGGTGACGAGTGATGTCCCGCAGGGTTCAGTGTTGGGGCCACAGCTGTTCTCTTTATATATTAACGATCTAGATGACGGGACTGGGGGCATTCTGGCTAAGTTTGCCGATTATACAAAGATAGGTGGAGGGGCAGGTAGTTTGGAGGAGGTGGGGAGGCTGCAGAAAGATTTAGACAGTTTAGGAGAGTGGTCCAAGAAATGGCTGATGAAATTCAACGTGGGCAAGTGCGAGGTCTTGCACTTTGGAAAAAAGAATAGAGGCATGGACTATTTTCTGAACGGTGACAAAATTCATAATGCTGAAGTGCAAAGGGACTTGGGAGTCCTAGTCCAGGATTCTCTGAAGGTAAACTTGCAGGTTGAGTCCGTAATTAAGAAAGCAAATGCAATGTTGTCATTCATCTCAAGAGGCTTGGAATATAAAAGCAGGGATGTACTTCTGAAGCTTTATAAAGCATTAGTTAGGCCCCATTTAGAATACTGTGAGCAATTTTGGGCCCCACGCCTCAGGAAGGACATACTGGCACTGGAGCGGGTCCAGCGGAGATTCACACGGATGATCCCAGGAATGGTAGGCCTAACATACGATGGAACGTCTGAGGATCCTGGGATTATATTCATTGGAGTTTAGGAGGGTGAGGCGAGATCTAATAGAAACTTACAAGATAATGAATGGCTTAGATAGGGTGGATGTAGGGAAGTTGTCTCCATTAGCAGGGGAGACTAGGACCCGGGGGCACAGCCTTAGAATAAAAGGGAGTCACTTTAGAACAGAGATGAGGAGAAATTTCTTCAGCCAGAGAGTGATGGGTCTGTGGAATTCATTGCCACAGAGGCCGGTGGAGGACGGGACATTGAGTGTCTTTAAGACAGAAGTTGATAAATTCTTGATTTCTCGAGGAATTAAGGGCTATGGAGAGAGAGCGGGTAAATGGAGTTGAAATCAGCCATGATTGAATGGTGGAGTGGACTCGATGGGCCGAATGGCCTTACTTCCGCTCCTATGTCTTATGGTCTTATGGGTAAGGATGGGTGACAGGTGACAGGATCGGAAATTGTGGTTTGGGTCTTCACTGACCAAATGTTTTATTGATCCGAAAGGTGTAAAAGGGACCAAACTCCAGCAGAAATCGAGCAGAGCTGAGAACAGACGACTTGCTGTGTGGGAACAGGAAGATAAACAGCTCCCAGAGGACAGAGAAAACAAGAGTGCCTGGAATCCTAGACAACACCTGGGTGTCAAGGCCACCATGTTTTCACTGCTTGGCATGGGAATGCTGACTCCCTGTACCGGGGACGGAGCGTGGGGAAGACAATTGTTTGAGAGTTTGACGTGGTTTGGGCGGGGTCAGATGGTTCAATGACAGGTTTTGTAATTGGTCCATTCAAATGTTATCTCAGCAATGATTGGGTGAAATCAGTCTCCATAGACTTTGTGATGTAATAAAGTATAAGAAGGGATTCCCCGAGCACAGAGATTTGTTGAGGTTTTACATATTCCACTGACTGGGACCATGGCATCTGGGGCAGAGCAGGGAGCATTTACCTGGAGATGGTGCTTCCACCCAGAGTGTAATGGGAATGCTGCTGCACTTTGATATTACTGCTCAGACATTAGCATGTGTCAGCTCTTATTTATACTGAATAGCATCTAACCACGGTCACCAATAAAGGTTATCACTGCGAATCATTTCAGAGTTTGGGAAAAAGGGCTAACTGACTCCCTAAAATTTAGAGTTTCCAATTAAGGAGCAATTTAGCATGGCCAATCCACCTATCCTGCACATCTTTGGGTTGTGGGGGTGAGACCCACACAGACACGGGGAGAATGTGCAAACTCCACACGGACAGTGACCTGGGGCCCGGATAGACCCCGGGTCCTCAGCACCGTAGGCAGCAGTGCTAATCACTGATCCACCGTTCTGCCACGGAACCCCATTTCTAACATCGCTGTGTCAAAAATAAATTCTCATCTCTCCCTCTGGCTCCTTTGCCAATTACCTCTGAGGGACTCACTTTCTGTTAAAGAGCCTGTCAACCCCTCTCACCCACTTTCCCTAAAGTACATCAATCTATTCATGAAAAGTCCAGAAAAATCAAATACTTTTATAACAAATGTTTATTAATCTAAGAGAAAAGGTGAGATATAGAAGGTTATTTGAGGATCAAAGCCAACCAGAGTAAAGGATGTTCACAATGTTCAGGATGCAAATTGTTTCTCTTTGGTTCCTCTGTACCCTGTTCCTGTGACTCCCTACTTTGGACACGGGCACTGAACCCTGTGGCCAGGGCACCATCAGCCCCAATAACCCCCCCCCCTCCCCCTCGTGCCCTGATTGATAGAGGCCCATTTCCCAGTCCATCCTCCAGCACCTTCCTGTCTCTCTGTTAGTGAGGTGCCCATGGCAAGTGTGATGGGAGGAGATGCATTAGGGTCACAATCAATAGGGAGTGTGCGGGGGAACAATGATTTATAGTTTGAGAGGGAAAAGTATGTTTTCTGATGACTAGAATTGTCAGTTCTGGATTTCTGCCCTTTCCTTACGGCGATGTCCTTTGTAATCTCCTTTCCCAGGCGATGAGTAAAGAGGTTTTTGCAGACAGGAAACACAAACCAAACATCCCTATTCTGAGATGTGTCCTTTTAGATTGGACTCGAGACATGGGACTTGGTTCGCAGACTATGGACTTACTCCGGTGTCTGTTTAACACTTGTTTATTAGTTCTACATCTAAACAAGTTACAGAGTAGGCATGTTACTCCTCGGTGCGATTTCAACCCTCCCTTGAGAGTCTAACACATGTTAATAAATCAGCATCCACATCATACAGTAGCATGTGCCATCTCTTAACCTGTTACACTAGATCTCTTTCCCCCCCCCCCCCCTCCCCACTCCCAAATATACTATCCAGGAGTTCTGTAGCCGTCTAAAATACATGTCAACAGTTTTGAGAATGTACACAAAGTCTGCAGTGCCACCTGCACACCTGCCTTTGAGAACGTTGCTGCAGTCGGTCCAGTAACAGACAAGAAAGGTGCTGACTTGAAGCTTTTGCTTCATTTCATGAAGACCTGATGCAGCCGGTACCAGAGAAAATGGTGTTTCCACAACCCGCACTGCTGGCCTCTCTGTGGGTGGGGCAAGGACAGGGACTGCTCAGCAGGGAGGGTCATCATTACCTCTCCCTCCAGTGAACCTCCTCCTTCAGGACAAGGACAGGGACTGCTCAGCAGGGAGGGTCATCATTACCTCTCCCTCCAGTGAACCTCCTCCTTCAGGACAAGGACAGGGACTGCTCAGCAGGGAGGGTCATCATTACCTCTCCCTCCAGTGAACCTCCTCCTTCAGGACAAGGACAGGGACTGCTCAGCAGGGAGGGTCATCATTACCTCTCCCTCCAGTGAACCTCCTCCTTCAGGACAAGGACAGGGACTGCTCAGCAGGGAGGGTCATCATTACCTCTCCCTCCAGGGAACCTCCTCCTTCAGGACAAGGACAGGGACTGCTCAGCAGGGAGGGTCATCATTACCTCTCCCTCCAGTGAACCTCCTCCTTCAGGACAAGGACAGGGACTGCTCAGCAGGGAGGGTCATCATTACCTCTCCCTCCAGTGAACCTCCTCCTTCAGGACAAGGACAGGGACTGCTCAGCAGGGAGGGTCATCATTACCTCTCCCTCCAGTGAACCTCCTCCTTCAGGACAAGGACAGGGACTGCTCAGCAGGGAGGGTCATCATTACCTCTCCCTCCAGTGAACCTCCTCCTTCAGGACAAGGACAGGGACTGCTCAGCAGGGAGGGTCATCATTACCTCTCCCTCCAGTGAACCTCCTCCTTCAGGACAAGGACAGGGACTGCTCAGCAGGGAGGGTCATCATTACCTCTCCCTCCAGTGAACCTCCTCCTTCAGGACAAGGACAGGGACTGCTCAGCAGGGAGGGTCATCATTACCTGTCTCTCCAGTGAACCTCCTCCTCCAGGACAAGAAGTCTTACAACACCAGATTAAAATCCAACAGGTTTGTTTTGAATCACTAGCTTTCGGAGCACAGCTCCTTCCTCAGGTGAGTGTCAGTGAAGGAGCTGTGCTCCAAAAGCTAATGATGTGGAACAAACCTGTCGGACTTTAACCTGCTGTTGTTAAGGCTTCTTACTGTGCCCACCCCAGTCCAACGCCGGCATCTCCACTTCAGGACAAGGACAGGGACTGCTCACCAGGTAGGGTATTTATTACCCCTCTCTCCAGTTAGTCTCCTTCTTCGATATGACCAAAATGTTTTTTACATCAACATCTTCATCACTGCCACCATGTTCTTTGATGTGTCCTTCTACATTGGACTACAGGCAAGGGCCTCGGTTCTTGCACAAACTATGGTTACATTCTGATATCTGCTTGAAAATAGTTTATTAGTCCGATATCTGAACAGGTTACAGAGCAGGCATGCTGCTCAGAGGCAGGATTCCAACCTCTGAGTCTAACACACGACAGGCTGATGCCACTGGTACATCATCATCAGTGTCAGACATTAGCGCATTCCAGCTGTTAATCCTTTATGTTTGGGGCAGAACAATGGCACAGGGATGGCACAGTGGTGCACACTCCTGTCACACAGCGCCAGGGATCCAGGCTCAATTCTGGCCTTGGGTGACTGTGTGGCGTTTGCACTTACTCCCCATATCTTCGTGGGTTTCCTCCGGCTGCTCCGGTTTCCTTCCACAAACCAAAGATGTGCAGGTTAGGTGGATTGGCCGTGCTAAATTGTCCCTAAGTGTCTAAAAGAGGTTAGGTGAGTTTATTGGGTTACAGGAATAAGGGTCGGGGCGTGGACCTCGGTGTGGTAATCTTTCCAAGGGTCAGTGCAGACTCGATGGGCCGAATGGCCTCCTGCACTGTAGAGATTCTATGTTACAATTCAATCATGGATGTGATTAACAGCAGCAATAACAACAGAATCCACCTCCTTTAATCACTTGTGAATACACTGGTGCCTCAGCAGGTTGGACACCTGAGTGAATCCCTTCCCACACTCAGAGCAGGCGAACGGCCTCTCCTCTGTGTGAACCCGCTGGTGAGTCAGCAGTTGGGAAGACTGAGCGAATCCTTTCCTACAGTCACAGCAGGTGAACGGCTTTTCCCCAGTGTGAACTCGCCGGTGCTTCTGGAGGGCGGGTGAATCAGTGAATCCCTTTCCACATTCGGAGCAGATGAATGGCCTCTCCCCGGTGTGAACTCGTTGGTGTGTCAGCAGTTGGGCTGACTGACTAAAACCCTACCCAAACTGAGAACAGGTGAATGGCCTCTCCCCAGTGTGAACCTGCTGGTGTATCAACAGGTAGAATGTATCAGTGAATCCCTTCTCACAGACCGAGCAAGTGAATGGTCTCTCCCCAGAGTGAACTCGCTGGTGTGTCTGCAGTTGGGATAACCGACTGAATCCCTTCCCACACTGAGAGCAGGTGAACATCCTCTCCCCAGTGTGAACTCGCTGGTGTGTTTGCAGGCTGGATAACTGAGTAAATCCTTTCCCACAGTGAGAACAGGTGAACAGCCTCTCCCCAGTGTGAACTTGCTGGTGTCGCAGCAGAGAGGATGAACGAGTGAATGCTTTCCCACATTCAGAGCAGTTGAATAGCCTTTCCCTAGTGTGAACTCGCTGGTGCGACAGCAGGTTGGATGAGTCACTGAATCCCTTCCAACACTCAGAACAGGTGAACGGCCTCTCCCCAGTGTGACTGCGTTGATGGGTTTCAAGAGCAGATGGGGACTGGAATCCTTTCCCATAGTCATCACACTTCCACGGTTTTTTCATGGTTCAGGTGTCCTTGTTACCATCAAAGATTGATGATGAATTGAAGGCTCATCGACACACAGAACACGTGTAGGGTCTCTCCCCGCTGTGAATGATGTGATGTTTTTTCAGGCTGTGTAACTGGTTAAAGTTCTTTCCACAGTCAGTGCTCTGGAATACTCTCACTCGGGTGTGTGTGTCTCGGTGCATTTCCAGTCACACTAATGCTAAAAATCTGTTTAAGCCGACTGAACAAACATTTCTCCTTCGAGATTCACAAGCCAATGATATTCAGGTGAATTGAGTGACTGTCAGATCTTGACGTGACATTTAATGTGAGATTTCTGTCTATAGATCTCACATTGTAATAGGTTGTAAAATGAGTTTATAAAATACATCACTGTCAGTACAGGATAGAAATTCAGAACAGACAGTTGTAGTTTCCCTGGAACATTCTTTCCTCTCTTGCTCCCAAAAAACTGTAAATTTCCATCCCACACACTCTCCCTCCATTCTCACTCTGCTGTATCTAATATTCACCCTCCCAATTCTCCTGAAGATGTTGATTCAGGCTGATTGACAGATCCATGCTGATCCCTTTCTTTCCAAACCTGAAAATCTCCTGTTAGCAGGAATGAATCTGAAAGTATCACTCTTTCGGGTCTGCCCCAAACATCAAACATTTAATGATTATGCTCGCAGGGAGTAAGCCTTCTCCACTGAACAACAGAAATCCTCAATACTTATACAGTATCAGAACAGAATCACCTGCACCTTCCCTGGATTCACTTTCTTTTCCTTCAGATGCTGCAAGTCACCAATTGAAGATCAGGTATAGGTTGAGAGTCGGTAGATTTGGACCTGAGATGAGGAGGAACTACTTCTCGCAGAGAATGGTGAATTTGTGGAACTCGCAGGCCCAAAGTGCAGTGAAAACTGAATCAATAAATGGTTTCAAGAAGCAGATAGATATATTTCTGATTTTAAAAACATGTTAAAGGGATATGGGGAACAGGTAGGGAAGTGGATTTGAGACCAGGAAGAGATCAGCCGTGATCTGATTGAATGGTGGAGCAGGCATGAAGGGCCGAATTGCTTACTCCTAATTTCTATGTTCCTAGGAACCTCCTCTGAGTTGTCTCCAATGCTACTACATCTTTATTCAAATAAGGGGACAAAAACTGCACAATACTCCAGGTGTGGTCTCACCAATGCCTTGTATAGTTGTAACAACACTTCCTTACCTTTATGCTCTGTGCCTTTAGCTGTAAATGTCAACATTCCATTGGCTTTCTATACTACCTGCTGTACCTCCATGCTAGGTTTCTGTGACTCATGCAGAGGACACCCAGATCCCTCTGCATCGGAGCACCCCGAAGTCTCTCTCCATTTAGATAATAAGTTGCGTTTCCATTTTTCTGACCAAAATGGATGACCTCACACTTATCCACATTAAACTCCATCTGCCACATTTTGACCCACTTACCTGACCTATCTATATCCATTTGAAAGGTTCTTATTTCCTCATTGCAAATTACTGTCCCACCTATTTTAGTGTCATCTGCAAATTTGGCTTCAGAACCATCTAACACTGTCTCCAAGTCGTTTATATAAATTGTAAATAGTTGGGGCCCAAGGACCAAACCCTGTGGCACTCCACTAGTTCCATCTTGCCATCCAGAAATAGATACATTCATCCCGATTTTTTGTCTTCTGTCCATGAGCCAATCTTTTAACCAAGATAATAAATTACCCCTAATCCTGTGTGACCTAACCTTGTTCATTAACCTTCTTTACGGCACCTTATCAAATGTCTTTTGGAAGTCCAAAGATACTACATCTACAGAAGTGAAATTGCTGGAAAATCTCAGCAGGTCTGGCAGCATCTGTAGGGGGAGAAAAGAGCTAACGTTTCGAGTCCGATGACTCTTTGTCAAAGCTAACAGACAGAGAAAGTGGGAAATATTTATACTGTGGAGTGAGAATGAAAGATGAGCCATAGCCACAGAAACCCAGGGAAAC
Organism: Scyliorhinus torazame; assembly: GCF_047496885.1. NCBI lineage: Eukaryota > Metazoa > Chordata > Chondrichthyes > Carcharhiniformes > Scyliorhinidae > Scyliorhinus > Scyliorhinus torazame. The sequence goes on along the minus strand of NC_092711.1, from coordinate 159,627,885 downwards.
CGGGTGCTAATGGCCACAGAAACCAAGGGGAAAGAGTGCTAATGGCAGTCCCCGGAGAGAACAAAAGATGTGAAAGGTCAAATAGCAGGGAAACTAACGTTTCCAGTTTTCATCCAGTTCCTTACTACATCTACAGGATCTCCATTCTCCACTTGGCTTGTTACATCTTCGGAGACCTCTAGCAAATTAGTCAAACATGATTTACCCTTCATAAAACCATGGATTGTGTTTTGACTTTCCAAATGTCCTGATATTACTTCCTTAATAATGCTTGAGGATTTTCACCTAGCAACAGTGAAAAACGGCGATTTGCTTCCAAGTCAGAATGATGTGTGGCTCAGAGGGGAATTTGCAGATGATGGTGTTCCCGTGTGTCTGTAGCTCTTGTCCTTCTCTAGGTGGCAGAGGCCGTGGGTTTGGAAGTTGCTGGTGATACAGCCATGGTGAATTCCTGCAGTGAATCTTGTCGGTGGTACACACACTGCTGCCACTGTGTGATGGTGGTGGAGGGAGTGAGTGTTGAAAGTGTTAGATTCGGTCCCAATCAAGTGGTCTGCTTTGTACTGGATGGTGTCAAGCTTCCAGAATGTTGATGGAGATGCACTCATCCAGACAATGAGAATAATCCATCACACTCCTGACCTGTGCTTTGCAGATGGTGGACAGGCTTTGGGGATTGAGGAGGTGAGTTCCTCGCTGCAGGATTCGCAGCCTCTGACCTAGTCTTGTAGCCATAGTATTGATATGGATGGTTCAGTTTAGCTTCTGAGTGAATTGAATTGACTGAAGATTGCCGTCTGAGATGTTTGGGACCTCAGGAGGAGTTCGAGATGGATCATCCATTCGGCACCTCTGGCTGAAGATTGTTGCGAATGCTTCAGCCTTGTCTTTTATATTGAAGTGCCGGGCTCCCTCATCATTGAGGATGGGGGTATTTGTGCAGCCTCCTCCTCCTGTTCGTTGTTTAATTGTCCATCACCATTCCCAGTGGATGTGACAGGAGTGCAGAGCTTAGATCTGATCCCTTTGCTGTGGGATCTCTTCGCCCTTCCTATAACAGGTTGCTTTTGCTGTTTGCAGGTAAGTAGTCCTATGTTGTAGCTTCACAAGGATGATACCTCATGTTCAGGTATGGCTGGTGCTGTTCCCAGCATACCCTCCTGCACTCTTCATTGAACCGGCTGATCCCCTGGCTTGATCATAGTGGTAGAGTGGGAGGGTAGACAGTGGCGCAAGGGGTTGGCACGGTTGCCTCACGGCACCGCGGTCCCAGGTTCGATCCCAGCTCTGGGTCACTGTCCGTGTGGAGTTTGCACATTCTCCCCGTGTTTGCGTGGGTTTCGCCCCCACAACCCAAAAGATGTGCAGGGTAGGTGGATTGGCCACACTAAATTGCCCCATAATTGTAAAAAATGAATTGGATACTCTAAAAAAAAAAAAAAAAAAAATGTTTTTTAAATAATGGTAGAGTGGGGATATACCAGGCCCCGAGGTTACAAATTGTGATTTAATTCAATTCTGCTGCTGATGGTCCACAGCATCTCATGGATGCTGAGTTTTGAGTTGCATCCTGAAATGTAACAGGAATTCTGACAGTTGGGAGCTAACTAGGCAATATGTTGCGATGAGGTTTTAGAAATAGACCCTGGGTAGACGAGTTCACTGAAGCTCCACAGTGAATCTGTCCAACAGCCACAGCGACCTCTAATGTTGGAAAATGGGTGTAACCCTGTTTGGATGCTGCTGACAAAGGATGCTTGAAAGGTCGATGCAGAGCTTCTTCATAATAGTAATCTTTATTAATGTCACAAGTAGGCTCACATTAACACTGCAATGAAGTTACTGTGAAAATCCCCTAGTCGCCACACTTCAGCACCTGTTCAGGTACACTGAGGGATAATTCACCTAACAGCACGCCCTTCAGGACTTGTGGGAGGAAACCAGAGCACCCGGAGGAAACCCACGCAGACAGGGGGAGCACGTGCAGACTCCTTACAGACAGGGACCCAAGCCGGGAATCAAACCTGTGTCCCTGGCACTGTGAAGCAACAGTGCTAACCCCTCTGATACCGTGCTGCTTGTAGATGTTACACACTGCTGCCACTGTGTATCAATGGTGGAGTGGTGAATGGGGTGCTGATCAAGTGTCTGCTTTGTCCTGTATAAAACAAACTTTGAATAAGACTGATAATTAAGCATTTTAAAAAATTGATTAAAACCTATTACATTTAAATAATCCAGCCCATATGAAAATAAGATCTGCTCTTCAAAGATATATTGGTACAAATTACATGAGATCTTTGTTGTTGAATTGAATACCTTGACTCCTCACACGGACACCTGACTGACAAGAGGCACTGATTGGACAATATTTGGAAACAATGAGCTCAAATGTTTTTCTGGGAGTGAAACTGTTTCACTTTAACGCGGACTCGACTATGTGAGAGTTAAAGGCAATACCAGGCTAAATTACATTGAATATACAACATAGAAACAGCCCAACCAATCCATGCCAGTGTTTAGACTTCACTTGAGTCTCCTCTCATGCTTTCCCATCTGACTCTATCAGTGTATCCGTTTGTTCATTTCTCCCTCATGTGTTCATCCAGCTTCCCCATTAATATATCGATGTTATTCACCTCCACCAATCCCTGTGGTAGCGAGTTCCACATTCCGACCACTCTGGGGAAGAAGTTTCTCCTAAATTCCTGATTAGATTATCACATTGATAGCCTCTAGTTTTGCTCTTACCCTTGCAAGTGAAAACATTCTCCATGTGTTTCAAAATCTTTCATAATTTCAGCCCTCATTAGTCCCTCAGCCTTGTATTTCGATGAGAGCAGTGACCCGGCATATTCATCGTCTCCTGATAGGTTTAACCTCTCACAGTAAAAATCTGAAGACAAAAATGCTTTGTTCACACTTGAGCTCAGCACAGTGAGAACAGGGATGGAATTACAAGGGAGCCTGACCGGGAGTGATCAATGAGGATCAGACGGGGTTTGTGAAGGGCAGGCAGCTGAACACAAATGTGCGGAGGCTCCTGAATGTGATCATGATGCCCTCGGAAGGAGGGGATGCAGAAGTGGTGGCGGCAATGGACGCGGAGAAAGCTTTCGATCGGGTGGAGTGGGAGTACCTGTGGGAAGTGTTAGGCAGATTTGGATTTGGCAAGGAATTCATAGGGTGGTTAAATTGCTGTATCAGACCCCTGTAGCGAGTGTGTCAATGAACCGGCTGTGGCCGGAGTACTTTAGGCTACATCGAGGAACAAGGCAGGGGTGCCCCCTGTCCCCCCAGCTGTTTGCCCTGGCAATCGAGCCATGGCGTTGAGGGAGTCTAGAAACTGGAGGGGGCTGGTTCGGGGTGGGGGGGGGGGGGGGCGTGGAGGAGCATTGGGTTTCACTGTATGCGGATGACCTGCTCCTGTACATTTCGGATCCGGTGGAGGGGATGGGGGAGGTCATGCAGATCCTTAAAGACTTCGGGAACTTTTTGGGGTATAAATTGAATGTCGGGTAAAGCGAGCTTTTTGTGATCCATGCGAGGCGCCAGGAAAAGAGACTGGGAGAGCTACCGCTTAAGATGGTGGAGAGGAGCTTTCGTTATTTGGGAATACAGGTGGCTAAGAGTTGGGATGCCCTGCACAAGCTCAATCTGGCACAGCTGGTGGATCAGATGGAGGAGGACTTTAAGAGGTGGGACATGCTGCCGCTCTCCCTGGCGGGCAGGGTGCAGTCCGTGAAGATGACGGTCCTCCCCAGGTTCTTGTTCGTCTTCCAGTGCCTTCCCAACCTCATCCCCAAGTCCTTCTTCAAGCGGGTGAACAGGATTATCACGGGATTTGTGTGGGCAAACAAGACCCTGCGTGTCAAGAGACTTCTTATAGTGCAGTCGGGGTGGGGTGGGCTGGCGCTGCCGAATTTCTGCAGCTATTATTGGGCAGCGAATATATCCATGATTCGAAATGGGTAGTAGAGGGAGGGGGGGGGGGGCGGCGTGGAAATGGTTGGAGGCGGTGTCTTGCAGGGATACTAGCCTGGGGGCATTGATAATGGCACCGCTGCCACTCACGCCAACACGGTACACCGGTGGTGATGGCAACATTGAGGATCTGGTGTCAGTGGAGAAGGCACAGGGGGAGGTAGGGGCCTCAGTCTGGACCCCGATACAAAACAATCACAGGTTCATTCCAGGTAGAATAGACGGTGGGTTCCTAAGCTGGCACAGAGCGGGTATTAAAAGGATGGGGGACTTGTTTATTGACGGGACCTTTGCTAGCCTGAGGGCGCTGGAAGAGAAATTTGGGTTGCCCCAGGGAATACCTTTAGGTCTGGGCTTTCATGAGGAAGCAGGTGGGGGAATTTCTGCTGCTACCGGTCCGGAGGATACAGGACAGGGTGGTCTCAGGCGTGTGGGTAGGGGACGGCAAGGTATCGGTCATATACCAGGAGCTGCAGGAGGCGGAGGAGGCCACGGTGGAAGAGCTGAAGGCCAAGTGGGAGGAGGAGCTGCGTGAGGAGCTGGATGAGGGCCTGTGGGCAGACACCCTGGGCAGGGTCAATTACTCCTCATCTTGCGCCAGGCTTAGCCTGATCCAGTTTAAGGTGGTGCACTGGGCACATATGACAGCGGCAATAATGAGTAAATACTTTGGGGTGGAGGATAGGTCTGTGTGGTGTTCAGGGAGCCCAGCAAACCATGTCCATATGTTTTGGGCATGCTCGGCACTTACAGGATTTTGAAGAGGCTTTGCAAAGGTTATGTCAAGGTCTTGGACACTCGGGAAAAGCCGAGCTGGGGGATAGCGATATTTGTCAGAAGATCTGGGAGTGCAGGAGTTGAAAGAGGCCGGAGTCTTGGCCTTTGCATCCTTGGTAGCCCGGAGACAGCTCTTGTTAATGTGGAGGGATGCAAAACCCCCAAGTGTGGAGGCTTGAGTCAGTGACATGGCTGGGTTTCTCAGGTTGGAGAGGATAAAGTTTACCTTGCGAGGGTCCTTGCAGGGGTTCTCCAGGCGGTGGCAACCGTTCCTTGACTTTCTCGCAGAATGTTAAGTGAAGGTCAGCAGCAGCAAACCAGAGGGGAGGGGGGGCGGTATGGGTGGTGGATGGATTTCACTTGTAAAGTGTAGATACCCCACCTTGTTTTGTTAAGTTGTTAATTCGCTTTTCTTTATTATTATGTTTTTGTTGCTTTGTTCGTTTGTAAAATTTTGTAAACATTTTGAATAAAAACAAATTTAAATAAAAAACCAAAAAAACAAGGGAGCCTGAGAAACGCAGATTCACTGAGAATGGTGGGCTGGTCTGATCATAGAATTTACAGTGCAGAAGGAATGCATTTGGCCCATCGAGTCTGTACCAGCTCTTGGAAAGAGCACCCTACCCAAGCCCTCACCTCCACCCTATCCCCATAACCCAGTTACCTCACCCACACTAAGTGCAATTTTGGACACTAAGGATAATTTAGCACGGCCAATCCACCTAACCTGCACATCTTTGGCCTGTGGGAGGGAACCGGAGCATCCGGAGGAAACCCACACACACACGGGGAGAATGTGCAGACTCCGCACTGACAGTGACCCAAGCCGGGTATCGAACCTGGGACTCTGGAGCTGTGAAGCAATTTTGCTAACCACTATGCTTCCGTGCTGGCCCTGATCTGTGTGAATAAGCTGGTTAATCATACTGTTCATGATCGGGGTCTTGGTGTTCAGGGTACTGGAGGAACTCAAGTGACAGCCTTCAATAATACATTAATCTGCATTTATACAGCACATTTAATGTAATTAAATATCCCAAGGTGTTTTCACGGTCATTGTAAATCCAGGTTTGACAGATGATTTGGCAACATTGTCCAAGCTTACGATCATGTGACAGAAAATACTGCTTCTCTCTGACTCTGCCTCATGCCTCCACACACTCCCTCCCTGTTGATTGTAACACGAATTCATCCCACTATCCTCCTCCTGCTTTCCCCCCAATTCTCCTCCCCTGACGATGCTGACTCTCGGACGTCACAATCAAACCCAGTGACGTGTCCTTTGTATCCGGAATGGGGTCACTGCCCTCCACTCCCACTTTCATCCCAGTCCCAGGGGTTTGGAGACTGGGCTCCGGATGGGTACTGGCGACTGAGTCTCCCATACACCCCCGCGCCGGGGAAACTGCTCTATCCACCGGGAGGGGGGCAGGGACTGCGCATGTCCAAAGGAGAGGCGAAGAAGCGCGTGCGCAGTGACGGTTATTCCCGCTGAGGTCAAATGCGCATCCATGACCACATGACATCCGTTGCCCAATATGTCACCCAGATATCTGAAGTTAACAAACTGTTTTCTAAGGGGGACGTCACAATCAAACCCAGTGACATGTACTTTGTGTCCTGAATGGGGTCACTGCCCTCCACTCCCACGTTCATCCCAGTCCCAGGGGTTTGGAGATTGGGCTCCGGATGGGTACTGGCAGCTGAATCTCCCATAGTCCACAGCGCCAGGGAAACCGCTCTCTCCGCCATGGGGGGGGGAGGAAAGACAGGGGCTGCCCATGTCCAAAGGAGAGGAGATCCTGCGCATGCGTAGTGACGCTTATTCCAATTGAGGTCAAAAGGGCATCAATGATCACGTGACATCCGTTGATTATGTTTTCAGTTGGCCAGAATCCAATGGGAGAGTTGGAGGACCGGAAGGACTCTGGTCCTCCAACCAATCAGAGTGCGGGCGTTGTGTTAATGATGTTCCAGCTTCATGCAGACTGAAACGTCCTGCTGTGCGCAACATCTGTGAGTAACTCTTTTATTGTCGTCACAATTATTACAGAAACCAATTTACAAGGCTCCAGGCCTCATTACACTTCAAATTGACGATTAAACACACTTCAAATTGACGATTAAACAGTCACTGAACACGAAACAGCTGCAAGGCACAGGCCCGAAATACGTTTCCAAATACCAATTAACCAGTCACTTATCACAACCAGCCGCAAGGCACAGGCCCTACGCATAGTTCAAGTAACAATCGGACAGTCACATAACACGAACAGTCGTGAGGCACAAGGCCACGAAACCAAACGACCGTTCCAAAAGCAAGAAGGAACAGAGAACCACAATACACAAGTACATCGAGGCAACGACCTCTAAACATATAAACAAGCAGTCGCGAGGCACAAGGCCTCGAAACCATACGACCACTCCAAAAGAAACAGAGAAGAAAAGAAAAGAAACAAAACCCAAAAGTACAACACAAGACACAGGCACATTTCAAGGTGACGACTCGAAACACATAAGACAAGCAGTCGCGAGGCACAAGGCCCCGATACAATACGGCCGCTTCGGAAACAAATATGACCCACAGGGCCTCGATACATTTTAACAGTGTCATATCAAACCCAATCACCAGGCACCAGGCCTCAATTCACCCCAGAAAAGATTTAACAGGATAGAATCAATCACCGAACACTAATCCCCGCTCACCCACCCCTGTTCACCCCGCCCTGCAGCCGACACCCCGGGGGAAAGGCTCCTCCTCGCTAAGAGCACAGACCACCGGAGAGCCAGACCCGGGCGCGGCGGAGGAGAGAGGGTTCCCCCCTCCTGGACCCCGCCCAAAGGCACGGGACCATTCGGAGGGAGAGCAGTTTCACACCAACTAGCGTTCCACCACAATTACTAATTACCATTTCAGGGAAACCCGAAATGAGTTGAATGTCATAGGCTGCTAAAGAAAACGAAAGCAAAGAAAACATGAAAACAAAATCCCTTAGTACTCATAGAAAAGTCCATAAAAAAGAGTCCATTAATTTTGCACGTTCCACATCATGACCCCGGCGCTCCAGCCGAAATTTCACAAGGAACAACATGTCCTCAAAGTCCTCCAATGGCAGCGGCCAGAGTCGCTCCAATGTTGGCAACAGTCGACAACGGGGAAGAAAGTCCCAGAGTCAGTCCCAACCGCCCACAGGGCGTCCAGGGGGGCCGAACCCCCGGAGACCCCAGGAACGGCAGCAACCCACCCCGGGCTGCAGGCCGTGGGCCGCCCATCGGGTATCCACTCCCGGTTCCGACCCGCCGCTTCCAGCAGCCGATCCAGCTGCCATCCTTCCTCCATTCCTTCGTCCTCCATTGGGCGAACTCAAAACCGCCGACAGCAAACCTCGCAGTCCGAAGCAGCGTCTCCGCAGCTCAACCGCTGACTTGAAACACGACTGGTCGCAGTACTCCGAAACCGGTCTTCTCCCCTTCCCTCGGGGACCAGGAGCAATGGGCGCCGAGTTGCTGTTTCACCCCATCCAGGAAGCTCCCAGAGGCGGCCTGCCTTTCGAATCGGCCCGGGGGCGGACACCAAGCTCGCACACAACCGCCCAAGCTCCTCCACTTTTCACCCCAGGAGTTTGGACAGTGTCGGCCGTAGCTCCCACAATCCCCCGCGCTGGGGAACCCGCTCTATCCGCCGCACGGGCGGGTGATCAGGTACTGCGCATGTGTGGAGGAAAGCCCAGCCCCTGACCTTCCTGTGAGGTGTTGGCTAATGGATAGAGTTAGGACCGGAAGGACGCTGGTCCTCCAATCAGCACGGGCTTTATGTGAAAGGAGATTGGGCTTCACACAGACTGAAACGTCCTCCTGTCTCCAACATCTGTGAGTAAAACAGTTTCTTTTTTCCCCCTTTCCAGTTATTTTCTCATTCTCACCTTCAATTGGTCACTTGCAGCAACTGAAGGGAAAGGAAGTGAATCCAGGGAGGGTGCCGACTCTGCAAAGCTTGGCCCAGGTCTCTCTCTCTCTCTCTCAAAGACATTGACATCCTTTGCTCCCTCAGCTCGACACATTTATTTGTCTGGCTAAAAGGATTCAGAGACTTTACAGTGCAGAAGGAGGCCAATTGTCCCATTGAGTCTGCACCGGCCCTTGGAAAGACCATCCCACTTAAGCCCACCCCATCCCCAAAACCCAGTAACCTCACCTAAACGTTTTGCACACTAAGGGCAATTTATCCTGGCCAATCCACCTAACTTGCACATCTTTGCACTGTAGGAGGAAACCGGAACACCCGGAGGAAACCCACGCAGACACGGGGAGAACGTGCTGACTCCGTACAGACAGTGAACCAAGCCGGGAATCGAACCTGGGACTCTGGAGCTGTGAAGCAACTGGCCTAACCACTGTGCTACCTTGCTGCCCCTGATGGTCTCTTTCCTAGTGTTCACAATTAGTGGTCTGGTTTCCCCAGGAGATGGCTGACATTTAAGGGGACAGTAAATTAATGTAGGATTGAAATATGTGTAGTGTTGTTATATCATACAGATTAGATATATTATTGGTTCTGTAATAAAGCACATTTATTATTATTTCCAGTTGTGTAATATAGTACTGTAGAGCTACATTATATATTTCCAGAAGAGAAAATGCTGGAAAATCTCAGCCTGTCTGGCAGCATCTGTAAGGAGAGAAAATAGCTCATGTTTTCGAGTCCAGATGACCCTCTGTCAAAGGTAAAAAGGATAGAAGGTGGGAGATATTTATACTGTAGGGCAAGGGAAAGAAAGGTGAGTCAGAACCACAGAAACAAAGGAAATAGAGTGCTAAAGGGCAGCACAGTGGTTAGCACTGTGGTTTCACAGCGCCAGGGTCCCATGTTCAATTCCCGGCTTGGGTCACTGTGCGGAGTTTGCCCGTTCTCCCCGTGTCTGTGTGGGGTTTCTCCGGGTGCTCCGGTTTCTTCCCAAAAGTCCCGAAAGATGTGCTATTAGATAATTTGGACATTCTGAATTCTCCCTTTGTGTACCCGAAAACTTGCTGGAATGTGGCAACGAGGGGCTTTTCACAGTAACTTAATTGCAGTGTTAATGTAATTATACTTAATAAAATAAAGATTATAATGGCAGTCCCCAGAGAGAATAAAAGGTGTGAAAGACCAAACAGCAGAGAAACTAAAATCAGAGGGTAAGCTGTGACAGATGTAGATGTGGGGGTAAAGGGGCATTGTTGGGAGAGAGACAAAATGAGAAAAAGGGGGGGAAGGGGGAAGCAAAGGGAACAAAAGGTAAAGAAAGGGGGGGATAAGATAGGGGGAAAGAGTGAGGGGCAAATATATATATGAAGAAAGTCAAGAAAGGAATAAAAGGTAATAGACAGTGAAAATGAAATGGAAAGAAAACAAAGGGGTTGAGGTGGGGTAGAGCTCATCATCTGAAGTTGTTGAATTTGATGTTGAGATCGGAAGGCTGTAGCGTGCCTAACCGGAAGATGATATGCTGTTCCTCCAGTTTGCGTTGAGCGTCACTGGAACATTGCAACAAGCAAAGGGCAGGCATGGGAGCAGGGTCTTGTGTTAAAATGGCAAGCAGGGACAGCACGGTGGCACAGTGGTTAATCACTGCTGCCTCACGACGCTGAGGTCCCAGGTTCGATCCCGGCTCTGGGTCACTGTCCACGTGGAGTATGCACATTTTCCCCGTGTCTGCTTGGGGTTTGCCCCACAACCCAAAGATCTGCAGTGTAGGAGGATTGGCATGGTAAAATTGTCCCTTAATTGGAAAAAATGAATTGGGTACTCCAAATTTATATATATATATAAATAAATAAAATGGCAAGCAACGGGAAGGTCAGGGTCCTGAATGTGCACAGACCTAAGGTGCTCAGCAAAGCGACCACTATTATCTAGAAGGACAAGAGCAGCAGATATCTGGGAACCCCACCACCTGGAGGTTCCCCTCCAAGTCACTCACCAGACCGACTTGGGAATATATCGCCGTTCCTTCACTGTCGCTGGGGCAACATCCTGGAACTTCCTCCCTAACAGCACAGTGGGTGTGCAAGGAGGCAACTCACCACCACTTTCTGAAGGGCATCTAGGGATGGGCAACAAATACTGGCCTAACCAGCGACGCCCAAATCCCGTAAATTCGTTTATTTTTTTAAAAAATTCAGAGTACCAAGTTCTTTTTTTCCCAAATAAGTGTCAATTTAGCCTGGCCAATTCATCGACCCTGCACATCGTTTTACATTGTGGGGGTGAGACCCATGTAGACACGGGGAGAATGTGCAGACTCCACACGGACAGTGACACGGGGCCGGGATCTTCAATGAATTTAAAGACAATGTAGTGAAGCTTTGGAATTCTCTACCCCAGAGGACTGTGGAGCCTCAGTTGAGAAGTATTTTCAAGACAGAGATTGATAGGTTTCTTGCTATTGAAGATATTGAGGGATATGGGGGATAGTGTGGGAAAATGGTGCTGAGCTAGATCAGCCAATGATCTCATTGAATGATTGAGCAGGCTCGATGGGCTGAATGGCCGACTGCAGCTCCTATTTGTTATGATCTCTGTGTCCAGGACGGGAAGCAGTGAGCATGGATCTGTCAATCATCCTGAATCAGCACCTTCAGGAGAATTGGGAGGGTGAATATTAGTGAGAATGGAGGGAGAGTGTGTGGGATGGAGATTTACAGCTTTTGGGGAACGAGAGAGGAAAGAATGTTCCTGAGAAATTAAAATAATCTCTTCTGAATTTCTATACTGTACTGACTGTGATCTCTTTTCCAAACTCCTTTTACAGGATGTTAAAAGGATCTGATTTACAGACCAAAATCTCAAACATCACGGCTAATTCTGACAGTCACTCGATTCATCGGCCATTATCTAGGAGTAATGTTTACTCAACCTGTAGGCTTCAAAAGATTTTAAACATCATTGCGACTGGAAAAGCACCGAGACACACGCACTGACTGTGGAAAGAGCTTTAACCAGTTACACAGCCTGAAAAACATCACACCATTCACAGCGGGGAGAGACTGTACACGTGTCCTGTGTGTGGTCAAAGCTTCAACTGATAGTCCAACCTGGAGAGACTCGAGGAAACCCAAAATATGGAGAAACCATGGAAATGTGGGGACTGTGGGAAGGGATACAGAGCCCCATCAGAGCTGGAGATTCATCGACGCAGTCACACTGGGGAGAGACCATTCACCTGCTCTCAGTGTGAGAAGGGATTCACTCAGTTATCTAGCTTAAATTTACATCTGCAAATTCACACTGGGGAGAGGCCGTTCATCTGCTCTCAGTGTGGGAAGGGATTCATTCAATTATCTCGCCTGAATTTACATCAGCGAATTCACACTGGGGAGAGGCCGTTCACCTGCTCTCAGTGTGAGAAGGGATTCACTCAGTTGTCCAGCCTGAAGATACACCAGCGTGTTCATGCTAGGGAGAGGCCATTCACCTGCTCTCAGTGTGGGAAGGGATTCAGTCAGTTAATCAACCTACAGGCACACCAGCGAGTTCACACAGGGGAGAGGCCATTCACCTGCTCTCAATGTGGGAAGGGATTCACTTACTTGTCCAACCTGCGGAGACACAAGTTTGTTCATGCTGGGGAGAAGCCGTACAACTGCTCTCAGTGTGAGAAGGGATACAGTGACTTACCCAACCTGCGAAGACACCAACTTGTTCACAATCAGGAGAAGCCGTTCACCTGCTCTGTGTGTGAGAAGGAATTCACTCAGTTATCCAGCCTGCAGACACACCAGCTTGCTCACACTGGGGAGAAGCCGTTCACCTGCTCTCAGTGTGAGAAGGGATTCACTTACTTATCCAACCTGCGGAGACACCAGCGAGTTCACACTGGGGAGAGGCCGTTCACCTGCTCTTAGTGTGGGAAGGGATTCTGTGTTTCCTCGTCCCTGCTGAGACACCAACAAGTTCACAATTGATTACAGTGATGGATTCTGCCGTTATTGTTTCTGCTTCGATTACATCCAGGACTGCATTTAGTTCTCTCTTCTCTTTCTCTCTCCGGGATTCTGAGACAGGAAAAGTTTCTATAGGAATGTGAAAAGATTAGCAAAGACCAATGTGTGTCCATTCCAGGCAGAGACAGGAGAGTTTATAATGGGGAATAAGGAAATGACAGAGAAACTAAACAATGTGTGTCTGTCTTCACGGAGGAAGATACAGAAATTGTCCTAAAAACACGAGAAAACCAAGGGACTCGTGAGCAGGAGGAACTGAAAGAGATTAGTATTAGTGAAAAAGTAGTATTGGAGAAATTAATGTGGTTGAAAGTTGATGAATCCCCAAAAGCTGCTGCTCGACATCCCAGAGTGTTGAAAGAGGCGGCTGTAGAGATAGTGGATACATTGGTGATCATCTTTCAAAATTATACAGATTCTGGAATGGTTCCTGCAGATTGGAAGGTGGTAAATGTAACCCCAATATTTAAGGAGGGAGAGAGAAAACGGGGAACTGCAGACCCATTAGCCTGACATCAGTAGGAGGGAAAATGCTACAACCTATTATAAAGGATGTGATAACATACAAATTAGGAGCAGGAGTAGGCCACTCGGCCCCTCGAGCCTGCTCCACCATTCAATAAGTTAACAGCTGATCTGATTATAACCTCAAAACCAGATTCCCGCCGACCCCCCCCCCCCCCCCCCCCCCCCCCACCCCCAAATAACCTTTCACCTTCTTACTTGGCAAGAATCTATCCAGCTCTGCCTTAAAAATATTCAAAGACTCTGCTTCCACTGCCCTTTGAGGAAGAGAGTTCCAAAGACTCACAACCCTCGGAGAAAATAAGTTCTCCTCTGCCTCAAATGGGCAAGTTATTACTTTTAAAGTGACTCCAAATTCTAGATTCTCCCACAAGAGGAAACATCCTTTCCACATCCACCTGTCAAGGCCCCTCAGGATCCTGTACGCTTCAATCAAGTCACCTAAACTCCATCGGACACAAGCCCAGCCTGTCCAATCATTCCTCATAAGACCAGCCTCCAATTCCAGGTATGAGTCCAGTAAACCTTCTCTGAATTGCTTCCAACACATTTACATCATTCCTTCAATGAGAGCAATACTGTACACAGTGCTCCAGATGTGGTCTCACCAATGTCCTGAATAACTGAAGCATAACCTCCCTACTTTTGTTTTCAATTCCTCTCACAATAAACAATAACATTCTATTAGCTTTCCTAATTACTTGCTGTACCTGTATACTCGCCTTTTGTGATTCATGCTCTTGGACACCCAGATCCCTCCGAATCTCAGAGCTCTGCAATCTCTCACCATTTAGATAAGAAACTTTTTTAATTACTTTTGCCAAAATGGATAATGTCACAATTTCCCACATAATACTCGTTTGGGCAGATCTTTTCCCACTCACGTAACCTTTCTATATCCCTTTGTAACCTCCTTATGTCCTCTTCACAATTTACTTTCCTACCTATCTTTGTATCATTGGAACATAGGAGCAGGAGTTGGTCATTCAGCCCCTCGAGCCTGCTCCACCATTCAATATGATCATGGCTGATCATCCACTTCAATGCCTTTTCCCCCCGCACTATCCCCATATCCCTTTGTGTTATTGGTATTTAGAAATCTGTCAGTCTCTGCTTTAAACACACTCAATTACTGAGCTTCCACAGCCCTCTGGGGTAGAGAATTCCAAAGATTCACAACCCTCTTGAGTAAAGAAATGTCTCCTCCGAGACCGATCCTAAGTGATTTTCCCCTTATTTTGAAACTGTGTCCCCTGGTTCCAGACTCCCCAACCAGGGGAAACATCTCACCTGCACCCACCCTGTCTATTCCATTCAATATCTCAGAAGTTTTGGTGAGATCACCTCTCATTCTTCAAAACACGAGTGAAGACAGGCCCAGTTTCCCCAATCTCTATTCATAGGACAGTCCTGCCATCCCGTGTGGTCTCTGGTTCCCTGTTTTCTCTCTACCTCCTTAAATAGCGGGCTTAGATTTACCACCTTGCAATCTATAGAATATTGAAAGATGATCACCAATGTATCCACTATCTCTCCAGCCACCTCTTTCAACACTCTGGGATGGAGAGCGTCAGCTTTTGGAGATTTCTGATTTATTTTTTTATTGCCACGTGTACCGAGGTACAGTGAAAAGTATTGTCCTACGTACAGTCCAGACAGATCATTCCATACATAGAAAAAATACCATTTATTAACTTTCAACCACATTATTTTCTCCAGTACTAGTTTTTCACGATTACTAATCTCTTTCAGTTCCTCAATCTCACTAGTCCCTTGGTGTTCTCATGTTTGGGGGAAATTTCTGTATCTTCCTCTGTGAAGACAGACACACAGTTTAGTTTCTCTGTCACTTCCCCATTATAAACTCTCCTGCCTTTGCCTGGAATGGACCCACATTGGTCTTTGCTAATCTTTTCCTTTTCACATTCCTATCGGAGCTTTTCCTGTTGGTTTTTATGTTTCTCACCTGTTGGCTCTCATGTTCTATTTTCTCTTTCTTTATCAGTCTCTTGGTTTGGTTTTCAGCAAAGGAGAACCAAGTTCCCAATCCTCGGGCTTGCTACTATTTGGGCCACTTTATGAACCTCTTCCTTTGATCTAATGCAATCTTTAACTTTGCTTGTCAGCCACGGTTGCAAAACTTCTGTTGGATTTTTGTTTATTAAGGGAGTCTATATTTTATGTAAATATGTAACAATTCCTCAAATACTTGTGATTGCCTGTGTATCGTCATAGCTTTTATTGTAATTTCCCAATCTAGCACAGACAACTGTGAATACAGGCCCAGTTTCCCCAATGTCTCTTCCCAGGACAGTCCTCGGTGGTAAAATGTGCAGTGGCCTGTATTTTAGGCTCGATAAAATCAGACACTTTAAATTAAAAATTGGACATTTTAAATCAAGCCACAGCCAGCTCCAGCAACCAGCCTGAATACACTGAACTCCGACAAGCTGCCAGCACATGTCTGGAGCTGCTCTGCTCCATCAATCACCAATCAAGAGATAATTGGCTCTATTCATCTATTGATTGTTTTGAATAGACAAAGTTACATAACAAACAACGCACCAGGAAATGGACTCCTGTGGACAGATTCCAGTGTCCTGCTGAGTGGCCATTGGTAACTCCATTGGGTGGTACCACTCCCACCCTGTGACCTCATCGGCTTGGTCAGAGAACATTCTGGAAGGACCTAGAAAGGGTATAACGATCGAACCCTCGGACCGCCCAGCAGTGAAGACTCCACGCAGAGGTAATCGAGACGACTGACCAGAGACGGAAAGAAGCAGCAGCGAGACCCATCTTCTCGGAAGAAGACCCCGAGGAGATTGAGATACAGAATCAAACCCGCAGCTCGAATGAGTCCATCGGCTCGGGTACTAATCAGAATCTTGGGACTGTAATTAGTGGGATAATTTAAGGGTAACTGTTTTACTGCTTGTGGAATAAAGTTGTGTGATTTATACACTCCGTTGTCCTTTGTTTATCTGGTCAATAAAGATACCTGGGTAAAACATTTGATTAGTAAACTGGTTGAAGTGTCTGTGGTTTTATAGAAACAACACCTCCCATCCCCGGAACAAGTCTGGTGAACCTTCCTTACTCCCTCTGTGGCAACATTATCTTTCCTGAGGCAAGGGGAGTAAAACTGCACACAGTACTCCAGCTGTGGTCTAACCAAGGTTCTACACTATTGAAGCAAGTCTTCACTCCTCCTTTACTGAAATCTGCTTGTGATAAAGGCCAACATCCCATTCGCCTTCCTAATAACTTGCTGCGCCTGTATGTTAGCCTTCAGTGACTTATTGATGAGGACACCCAGGTCCCTTTGTACATCTACACTTTCTAATCTCCGACCATTTCAGAAATACTCTGCTCATCGGTTCCTCCTACCAAAGTGATAATCTTACATTTTTCCACATTATATTCCATCTGCCATGTCCTTGCCCACTCACTAAGTCTGTCCAATTCCTCCTGTAGCCATTTTACATCTTCCTCACAACACACATCACACATTCCCACCCAGCTTTGTGTCATCAGTGAACTTGGAAATATTCCATTTGGTCCCCACATCCAAATCATTGTATAAACCATGAACAGCTGGGGCCCAAGTACTGATCTTTGCAGTAACCCACTCGTCCCAACTGCTAAGGTGAGAATGACCCATTTATTCCTCCTCTCTGTTTTCTGCCTGTTAGCCAATCCTCAATCCATGCCAGTATATTACCTCCTATCCCATGTGTTTTCATTTTGCTGAGTAACCTCCTGTCGGGTGTTTATCATAAACCTTCTGAAAATCCAAGTGTGCCACATCCACGGACTCTTTATCAATTCTGGTAATAACATCCTCAAAAACTCCAAAGGTTTCGTCAGACATGATTTCCTATTCCGAAATCCATGTTAGAAGTCTTACAACACCAGGTTAAAGTCCAACAGGTTTGTTTTGAATCACTAGCTTTCGGAGCGCTGCTCCTTCCTCAGGTGAGGAAGAAGCTCCTTCACCTGAGCAAGGAGCAGCGCTCCGAAAGCTATTGATTCGAAACAAACCTGTTGGACTTTAACCTGGTGTTGTAAGACTTCTGACTGTGCCCACCCCAGTTCAACGCCGGCATCTCCATATCATAAATCCATGTTAATTATTATCCAGGTGTCCATTTACACATCCTGTATAATAGATTCTAGCATTTTCCCAATACTGATGTCAGGCTAACAGGTCTGTAGTTCACCGTTTTCTCTCTCCCTCCCTTCCTGAACAGTGGGGTGACATTTCCTATCTTTTAATCTGCAGGAACCATTCCAGAATCTATAGAATTATGGAAGATGATCACCAATGTATCTGTGATCTCTATAGCAAGCTCTTTCAACTGGGATGTAGAATATCAGGTCTCAAGAACTCATCAATATTCAATCCCATTAATTTCTCCAATGCAGCATAAGACCATAAGACATAGGAGCGGAAGTAAGGCCATTCGGCCCATCGAGTCCACTCCACCATTCAATCATGGCTGATTTCAACTCCATTTACCCGCTCTCTCTCCATAGTCCTTAATTCCTCGAGAAATCAAGAATTTATAAACTTCTGTCTTAAAGACACTCAACTTCCTGGCCTCCACCGCCCTCTGTGGCAATGAATTTCACAGACCCACCACTCTCTGGCTGAAGAAATTTCTCCTCATCTCTGTTCTAAAGTGACTCCCTTTTATTCTAAGGCTGTGCCCCCGGGTCCTAGTCTCCCCTGCTAATGGAGACAACTTCCCTATGTCCACCCTATCTAAGCCATTCATTATCTTGTAAGTTTCTATTAGATCTCCCCTCAACCTCCTAAACTCCAATGAATATAATCCCAGGATCCTCAGACATTCATCGTATGTTAGGCCTACCATTCCTGGGATCATCCGTGTGAATCTCCGCTGGACCCGCTCCAGTGCCAGTATGTCCTTCCTGAGCTGTGGGGCCCAAAATTGCTCACAGTATTCTAAATGGGGCCTAACTAATGCTTTATAAAGCTTCAGAAGTACATCCCTGCTTTTATATTCCAAGCCTCTTGAGATGAATGACAACATTGCATTTGCTTTCTTAATTACGGACTCAACCTGCAAGTTTACCTTCAGAGAATCCTGGACTAGGACTCCCAAGTCCCTTTGCACTTCAGCATTATGAATTTTGTCACCGTTTAGAAAATAGTCCATGCCTCTATTCTTTTTTCCAAAGTGAAAGACCTCGCACTTGCCCATGTTGAATTTCATCAGCCATTTCTTGGACCACTCTCCTAAACTGTCTAAATCTTTCTGCAGCCTCCCCACCTCCTCCATACTACCTGCCCCTCCACCTATCTTTTGTATCATCGGCCAACATAGCCAGAATGCCCTCAGTCCCGTCATCTAGATCGTTAATATATAAAGAGAACAGCTGTGGCCCCAACACTGAACCCTGTGGGACACCACTCGTCACCGGTTGCCATTCCAAAAAAGAACCTTTTATCCCAACTCTCTGCCTTCTGCCTGACAGCCAATCGTCAATCCATGTTAGTACCTTGCCTTGAATACCATGGGCCCTTATTTTACTCAGCAGTCTCCCGTGAGGCACCTTATCAAAGGCCTTTTGAAAGTCAAGATAGATAACATCCATTGGCTCTCCTTGGTCTAACCTATTTGTTATCTCTTCAAAGAACTCTAACAGGTTTGTCAGGCACGACCTCCCCTTACTAAATCCATGCTGACTTGTCCTAATCCGACCCTGCACTTCCAAGAATTTAGAAATCTCATCCTTAACAATGGATTCTAGAATCTTGCCAACAACCGAGGTTAGGCTAATTGGCCAATAATTTTCCATCTTTTTCCTTGTTCCCTTCTTGAACAGGGGGGTTACAACAGCGATTTTCCAATCCTCTGGGACTTTCCCTGACTCCAGTGACTTTTGAAAGATCATAACTAATGCCTCCACTATTTCTTCAGCTATCTCCTTTAGAACTCTAGGATGTAGCCCATCTGGTCCCGGAGATTTATCAATTTTTAGACCTCTTAGTTTTCTAGCACTTTCTCCTTTGTGATGGCTACCATATTCAACTCTGCCCCTGACTCTCCGGAATTGTTGGGATATTACTCATGTCTTCTACTGTGAAGACTGACGCAAAGTACTTATTTAGTTCCTCAGCTAATTCTTTGTCTCCCATCGCTAGATTACCAGCGTCATTTTGGAGCGGTCCAATGACTACTTTTGCCTCCCGTTTGTTTTTAATGTATTTAAAGAAACTTTTACTATCATTCCTAATGTTACTGGCTAGCCTACCTTCATAATTGATCCTCTCTTTCCTTATTTCTCTCTTTGTTATCCTCTGTTTGTTTTTGTAGCCTTCCCAATCTTCTGACTTCCCACTACTATGATGAAACATTCTATGATCTACTCTTTGCCACATTATAGGCTTTCTCTTTTGCTTTGATGCATTCCCCAACTTCCTTTGTCAGCCATGGCTGCCTAATCCCCCCTCTGATAACCTTTCTTTTCTTTGGGATGAACCTCTGTACTGTGTCCTCAATTACTCCCAGAAACTCCTGCCATTGCTGTTCTACTGTCTTTCCCACTAGGCTCTGCTCCCAGTCGATTTTCGTCAGTTCCTCCCTCATGCCCCTGTAGTTACCTTTATTTAACTGTAACACCTTTACATCTGATTCTACCTTCTTTCTTTCAAATTGGAGATTGAATTCTACCATATTATGATCACTGCCTCCTAAGTGTTCCCTTACTTTAAGATCTTTAATCAAGTCTGGCTCATTACATAACACTAAGTCCAGAATGGCCTGTTCCCTCGTGGGCTCCATCACAAGCTGTTCCAAAAAGCCCTCCTGTAAACATTCAATGAATTCCCTTTCCTTGAGTCCACTGGCAGCATTATTTACCCAGTCCACCTGCATATTGAAGTCCCCCATGATCACTGTGACCTTGCCTTTCTGACATTAACTTTCTATTTTGTGGTGCATTTTGTGCCCCCGGTCCTGACCACTGTTAGGAGGCCTGTACATAACTCCCATTATGTTTTTTTTGCCTTTGTGGTTCCTCAACTCTACCCACACAGACTCCACATCATCCGACCCCATGTCGTTTAGTGCTATTGATTCAATTTCATTCCGAATTAACAAGGCAACCCCGCCCCCTCTGTCTTTTCGATAGGTTGTGAATCCCTGGATGTTTAAATGCCAGTCATGAACCCCCTGCAACCATGTCTCTGTGATGCCTACCACATCATACCTGCCAGTCACAATCTGGGCCACAAGTTCATCTACCTTGTTCCGTACACTGTGCGCATTTAAATATAGCACCTTTAATTCTCTATTGACCGTCCCTTTTTGTTTTCTTAGTGTGGTGGACCTTGGTTTACTGAGCCTTTCCATACACTGTCATATTTTGTGGGATGGGGACTATCGTAACCTCTCCTGAGTTTTGTCTTTTCGTGCTTTTTTGTATTCCTAAGCAGCTACGCTTCCCACTGATTACTTCACCTCTTGGTTCCCTGACTTTCCCTTCCCCCCCCCCCCCCACCTCTTAGTAATCCTTTATTCCTCATTCCCCCTAGTTCCTTGGATCTCTAACTTTGGGAAATTTATTTAGCTAAATTCTCCACTCCTGAGACTAAATGTTGATGCCGGGGCAGGATTCGCGAGTTCTACGATTGCAAAACTGATGCCGCACCTGGTCCGATTCAACGACTGTTGAGGGGCCAGGATCAGCACCACATGGGACTCAATCCATTCCAATGAGAAACGGTGCCGGATTTGCTGGATTAACGATTGACACTCGGGAGGCTGACAAGCTGCATAAACACACTTCACTCCACATACACACCATCCTAGCCAACAAGATGGCAGTGAGGAGAGTGGCACCCCGCTTTATGGACACCGAGCTTCTGACGTTTCTGAAGGGTTCCACCAATCACAATGAAGAATGGGATAAATCTCGGAATTTTAGAAGAGCTGATTGACTTCTAGTCAAGTCCATCAAAATGACACCACGGGACCCTACCACACAGCACAGAGGGGAATCCCTTTGGTCAGTTCAACTGACAGCTTGCAGCCGGGGGGGGGGGGGGGGGGGGGGGGGTTCCAAAGTCTGTAGTTCAAACCCAGAATCTGCAATGGTGCAGCAGCGAGCAAGACGGTAATAAAAAGGGAGACATGGATCAGACAAGGATTTTAAAAAGAATCCTTACACATGGACTAATTACAAAGCCTGTCATTGAACCATCTGTACCCGCCCAAGCCACGTCAAACTCTCAAACAATTGTCTTCCCCACGCTCCGTCCCCGGTACAGGGAGTCAGCATTCCCATGCCAAGCAGTGAAAACATGGTGGCCTTGACACCCAGATGTTGTCCAGGATTCCAGGCACTCTTGTTTTCTCTGTCCTCTGGGAGCTGTTTATCTCCCTGTTCCCACACAGCAAGTCGTCTGTTCTCAGCTCTGCTCGATTTCTGCTGGAGTTTGGTCCCTTTTACACCTTTCAGATCAATAAAACATTTGGTCAGTGAAGACCCAAACCACAATTTCCCATCCTGTCACCTGTCAACCATCCTTACCCAGAGCGTAATCACAACAGGAATAAAAACAGGAGAAATGGAACAATCAAATTCAAAATAAATCCACAGCCAGTCATACAATTTAATTTAATGTTCACTAATTAGCAATAAAACCTGAAGTAGGGGGTCCTCCAGGAATCTTACAGTGCACACCTAGAGGGTGTGTTGGTGGGGGTGGGGGGGGGGGGGGGGTGGTGAAAGAGTCTTTCTGACCCCTCACTCAATGTCACTTCATTATTTTCCATTTCTGTTCTGGCTCCGCCTGGGGTAACATCTACTCCATCTTCTCTTCTCCTGAATTAGCGCCGTGAGTTCTCAGTTACATTGGGACAGATGGTTCAAGGAACAAATCAAACATGGATGTGAAAGATTCTCCAGCTCTCTCTTTGTGGACAGTTCTTACTCAGTATTATTTCTCCCAAACCCTTCATTGTCCCATTATCGCTTTAATTTCACTCATACTTTGACCATGTCCAGTGTGTTTAATTCTATCCTGATTGTTTTAAAGTCAGTTTCTCTCTGGAGTGTGTCAATGTCTTGATGATGTCACAATGGTGTCTCAATCCCCTGGCCACATTAACCATTTCATCTCCTGCTGTGTCTCCAGTTGC
This sequence comes from Scyliorhinus torazame, assembly GCF_047496885.1. Taxonomy (NCBI): domain Eukaryota; kingdom Metazoa; phylum Chordata; class Chondrichthyes; order Carcharhiniformes; family Scyliorhinidae; genus Scyliorhinus; species Scyliorhinus torazame. Next base: position 159,605,437 of record NC_092711.1, on the reverse strand, counting down.
TGTGTGTGTTTGGGACCCGGTCTTCAGTCCATTTCACCATGAATTTAGGCTTGTTATTTTTCACATGTAACAAATCACAACTGCACACCCACACCGGTATCCCAAAATCATGTCACATATACTTAACTCTCAGATGCGCTGATGAAAAGATCAATGTGAGTGTCTGTCTGTCTTATCTCCCCTGTTATGGTGCTGATATTTCATGTCGTGGCCGGGCTTTCAAATGTGGATTTCTTTAAAACAAAGTTCATGGGTCAGGATGTAAATATTTCCAGGAGAAAGTGATCAACTTATTCATCCCATCTACACATTCCAGACTTTCAGTAGAACGTAGCAGGATATCAGATTGATATATTCTATTCAACCACACCCAAGGTAAAGTATTCCAATCATTTATTGTCCAGGACAATATTCCCAGTATCTTTCAAACAGAAATTAAACATTCCCATCTGATCCCAGGTATTAACATATTCTGTTTGTTTGTTCATGTCAGGCTGGGATTGTTCACCTTGGAGCAAAGGAGGTCGAGGGGAGATTTGATAGAGGTGGTCAAGATTATGACAGGTTTAGGTAAGATGGATAAAGAAAAGCTGATGGGACAAGGATGAAGGGGACACAGATTTCAGGTTTTGGGTAAGAGATGTGGGGGGGGGGGGGGCAGTGGGGGATGTGAGGGAGAATATTTTGATGCAGCAAATGGTAATGATCTGGAACTCGCTGCCTGTGAGGGGGTGGAAATGAAGAAATGGAGGATTTCAAATAAAAATTGGATTGACATTTAAGGGAACTAAATTGCAGAGCTACAGGGATAGAACAGGGCAGTGGGACTGACTGGTTTGCTCCAGAGCCAACAGGGAATCGATGGGCTGTATGGCCACATTCTGTGCCCTCATGGCTCTAATCGAACAATTTCAGCTGCTCCAGTCTCTCTAACTAACTGAAGTCCCTCATCCCTGGTCCATTCTCATAAATCTCCTCTGCATCCTCTCTGAGAATGTCACATCTTTCCTGAGGTGTGGAGCCCATATATAGGATTCCATTCTGGAGGAATAGAATTGAAAAGCAGGGAGGTTATGCCAACTTTTTTAGAACCAGGGTTAGACTACACTGGGAGCACTGTCAACATTTGTGATCTCCATTTAGAAAAAGGAAATCGAGGCAGCGGAGAAGGTGCAACAAAGATTCACAACAATAATACCAGAACTGAGAGTATTTCACCCTCAGGAAAGGCTGGGGCTGCTTTTCTCCAGAAAAGAGAAGACTGAAGGGTGACCTGATGGAAGTCTTTAAGATGATGAAGGGGTTCAATAATCCAATAGGGATTTGACGAGAAACCTCTTTACCCAGCGAGTGGTGAGAATGTGGAACTCACTACCACAGCAAGTGGTTGAAGTGAACAGCATGAATACATTGAAGGGGAAGCTAGACACATACATGAGGGAGAAAGGAATAGAAGGAGATGCTGATGGGGGGAGATGAAGAGGGCTGGGTGGAAGCTCATGTGGAGCATCTACTGACAGAGCCCAATTGAGCCGACTGGCCTGGCCCTGTGCTGTAGACTCAATGGAACAGAAACAAATGTATTTATTTTAGATCTACCTGTAGTGGGGGGAAAACACTATTTACTATCCAGGATAAAATAAATGTCCTTCATCAGTTTCTGTGGATCATTTCAGTGGAAATGTGCACTCCCCGGATCAAAGACCATCAGCCCACTGGGAGCAAAGTTGTGAGACCGGCCAGTCCAGCAGAAAGATACCCTCCGACCCTCCCACTTCACCAAGTGTCAGAATGAACAAGGTTTGATTTAGATTTGTCACGTGCACCGAGGTACAGTGAAAAGTATTGTTCTGCGTACAGTCCAGACAGATCATTCTAGACTTGAAAAAACAAAGGACATACGGAGGTTTTGGAGAATGGGCAGGACAGTGGAGTTGAGGCCAGGATCAGCCATAATCACATTGAGGGTGTTAGGATCGGGAGGCTAAATTGCCCACTCCCGCTCCTGTGTCATGTGTTCCAGGGAGGAGATGATCTGGCTCATTTTGCAATCCAGCAACATTGTAGGTAGCAGATGAGGAACATATCAGTCATGATAGAATGGCAGAGCAAACTTGATGGGCCGAATGGCCTAATTCTGCTCCTATATCTTATGAACTTCTGAAATACACAATATAAATACATAGACATCGGGTGAAGCATACGGAGTGTAGTGCTACTCAGCATAGAAGATGTGTGGAGAGATCAGTTCAGTCCATAAGAGGGTCATTCAGGAGTCTGGTAACAGCGGGGAAGAAGCTGTTTTTGAATATGTTCGTTCGTGTTCTCAGACTTTTGTATCACCTGCCTGATGGAAGAGAAAATAACCTGGGTGGGAGAGGTCTTTGATTACGCTGCCTGCTTTCCCAAGGCAGTGGGAGTTGTAGACAGAGTCAATGGATGGGAGGCGGGTTTGTGTGATGGACTGGGCTGTGTTCTCTGTAGTTTCTTACGGTCTTGGGCCGAGCAGTTGCCATACCAGGCTGTGCTGCAGCCAGATAGGATGCTTTCTCTGGTGTATCTGTAATAAAAGGTAAGATTCAATGTGGACATGCTGAATTTCCTTAGTTTCCTGAGGAAGTATAGGCGCCGTTGTACTTTCTTGGTCGTAGTGTTGATGTTGGTGGACCAGGACAGATTGTTGGTGATGTGCACACCTCGGAATTTGAAGCTGTCAACCAGCTCCACCTCAGCACCATTGATGCAGACAGGGGTGTGTACAATATTTTGCTTCCTGAAGTAAATGACCAGCTCCTTAGTTTTGCTGACATTGAGGGAGAGGTTGTTGTCATTACACCATGCCACTAGGTTCTCTATCTCCCTCCTGTACGCTGACCCATTGTTGTTTGAGATCCGACCCACTACGGTCGTGTCATCAGCAAACTCATAGATGGAGCGGGAGCCAAAATTTGCCACAGTCGTGCGTGTACAGGGAGTATAGGAGCTAAGTACGCAACCTTGTGGGGCCCTGGTATTGAGGACTATCGTGGAGTTGTTGTTGTTTATCCTTACTGATTGTGGTCTATGGGTCAGGAAGTTGAGGATCCAGTTGCAGAGGGAGGAGCCAAGTCCTAGGTTTTGGAGTTTTGATGTGAGCTTGGCTGGGATTATGGTGTTGAAGGCACAGCTGTAGTTAATGAATAGGAGTCTGACGTAGGAGTCCTTGTTGTTGAAATGCTGCAGGGATGAGTGTAGGGCCAGGGAGAAGGCGTCTGCTGTGGACCGTTGAGGCGGTATGCAAATTACAGTGGATCAAGGCACTCTGGGAGTCTGGAGTTGGATGTGAGTCATGGCTAACCTCTCGAAGCACACCATAATGATCGGTGTCAAGGCCACCGGATGGTAGTCATTGAGGCACATTGCCTGGTTCTCCTTTGGCATCGGTATGATGGTGGTCTTCTTGACGCAGGTGGGAACCTCGGAATCTAGTGGGGAGAGATTGAAGATGTCCGCGAACACACCTGCCAGAGGGTCAGCGCAGGATCTGGGTGCGCGATCTGGGATCCCGTCAGGACCCATCGCTTTCCGAGGGTTCACTTTCAAGAAGGCCAATCTGACTTCAGAGGCTGTGATGGTGGGCATGGGTGTCCAAGGCTGCTGGGGCAGTTGACAACCGTTTGTTGGTTTCCTGCTCGAAACGAGCATCAAATACATTGAGTTTGTTGGGAAGGGGTGTGCTGTTGCTGAAGATTCTACTCGACTTTACTTTGTAGCCCATTATGTTTAGCTGGGCTGTTTAGCACTGGGCTAAATCGCTGGCTTTGAAAGCAGACCAAGGCAGGCCAGCAGCATGGTTCAATTCCTGTACCAGCCTCCCCGAACAGGCGCCGGAATGTGGCGACTAGGGGCTTTTCACAGTAACTTCATTGAAGCCGACTTGTGACAATAAGCAATTTTCATTTTCATTTCATGTTGTTTAAACCTTACCACAACCTACAAGAGTCCCTGTTGTTAGTCTGCGACTCTAGCTTAGTCTGGTATTGTCACTTGGAGTCCCTGATGGCTTTGCGGAGGTCACATATAGATTTGAATAGGTCAGGGTTGCCTGCCTTGTACACCTTCAGTCGGGAGTGAATCTCCCAATTAAACCATGGATTCTGGTTGGGTAACGTACAGACTACCTTCTTTTGCACACAATCTTCTACACTAACTGATGAAGTCTGTGACGGTGCTGGCATACTCGTCTAGGTTGGCTGCTGAGTTCTTGAATATGGACCAGTCCACTGACTCCAAGCAGTCGCGTAGGAGCTCTTCTGTTGCCTCAGACCAGCATTTGCACAACCTTCTCAACTGGATTCTCCGCTTAAGTTTCTGCTTGTATGCTGGGAGAAGGAGCACCATCGTGTGGTCCGATTTTCCGAAGTGCGGTCAGGGGATGGATCATCAGGCGCCCTTGATGTTTCTGTGGCAATGGTCAAGGATGTTGGGACAAGAGATGAGTTGGTGGAATTTTGGCAGTACACTCGAGGTTGGCCTGGTTGAAGTCTCCGGCCACGATGAACAAGGCCTCCGGGTATTCTGCTTCATTGTTATTTATAGCGCTTACAATTCATCAAGCGGCGTCTTCACTTCCGCCTGGGGTGGGATGTAGACCACCGAGATGATGGCAGAAGTGAACTCCGTGGAAGGTAGTATGGACGGCACTTCACAGTCGGGTATTCCAGGTCCGGGGAGCAGTAGTTCGCCAGGGTCGCCACATCCGAGCACCAGGAGTTGACGAGGAGACAAACCCCTCCACCCACTCCAGGTTCAGTCCTGGATGTGATGAACAGCAGGAATAACAGCAGAATCCAACCCGTCATCACTTGTGAACCCTTTGGTGTCACAGCATGTTGGATGACTGAGTGAATCCCTCCCCACAGTGAGAGGTGAATGGCTTCTTTCCAGTGTGAACTCGCTGGTGTGTCAACAGGGCAGATGAATCACGGAATCTCCTCCCACAATCAGAGCAGGTGAATCAACTCTCCCCAGTGTGGACTCGCTGGTGTCTCCGCAATGTGGATGATGTTCGAAACGTCTTTGTGCAGTGAAAGCAGCTGAACCGTCTCTCCTCAGAATGAATGCACTGGTGGGACATCAGTAACTGTGAGCTTTTGAAACTCATCGTGCAGTCAGAGCATTTAAAGGGCCTGCTCTTGGTGTGAGTGACATTGTGGCTACGCAAGCCGGATAATTGAGTGAATCCCTTATCACACACAGAGCAGATGAATGGTCTCTCCCCGGTGTGAAGTCGCTGGTGTGTCTGCAGGTTGGATAACTGAGTGAATCCCTTATCACACACAGAGCAGATGAATGGCCTCTCCCCGGTGTGAGCGCTCTGGTGTCTCTTCAGGTGGGATAACCGAGTGAATGCCTTATCACACACAGTGCAGGTGAATGGCCTCTCCCCGGTGTGAACCCGTTGGTGGTTCTCCAGATGGGACAGCTGAGTGAATCCCTTCCCACACACAGTGCAGGTGAATGGCCTCTCCCCGGTGTGAACTCGCTGGTGGTTCTCCAGATAGGATAACTGAGTGAATCCCTTCCCACACACAGTGCTGATGAATGGCCCCTCCCTGGTGTGAAGTCTCTGGTGGCTCTGCAGGTTGCATAACCGAGTGAATCCCTTATCACACACAGTGCAGGTGAATGGCCTCTCCCCAGTGTGAACTCGTTCGTGTCTCCGCAGGTTGCCAATGTCAGTGAATCCCTTTTCACACTGAGAGCAGGTGAAAGGTCTCTCTCCAGTGTGACTGCGTTGATGCCTTGCCAGCTCGTGTGCGGCTCTGAATCCCTTCCCACACACAGAGCTGGTGAACGGCCTCTCTCCAGTGTGACTGCGTTGATGCCATTCCAGCCCAGAGGGGCCTTTGAATCCCTTCTCACAGTCCTCACATTTCCATGGTTTCTCCATGGTCTGGGTGATCTTGCGTCTCACCACGTTGGACGATCAGTTGAAGCCTCGTCCACACAGAACACCTATACAGTCTCTCCCTGCTGTGAATGGTGTAGTATTTTTTCAGGATGTATCACTGGTTAAAGCTCTTTCCACAGTCAGTGCTCTGTAACATTCTCACACGGGTGTGTGTGTGTGTGTGTGTGTCGCAGTGTTTTTCCAGACACACCGATGTTTAAAATCTCTTGAAGCAGACAGAATAGACAAACATTTCTCCTTCTAAATTCAAAGGTCGATGATATTCGGTTCCCAAGAATTGAGTGACTCAGTCAGTTCCTGACGTGATATTTAGTTTGAGATATCGGCCTCAAACTCCTCTCGTTTTAACTTCCTGCAAAAAGATTTTTCAAAAATTATCACTGTCAGTACAGGATAGAAATTCAGAACAGACAATTCTAGTTTCTATCGAACATTCTTTCCTCTCTCACTTTCCCTGAAATGCTCTAAATCTCCGTCCCACACACACTCCCTCCATTCTCACTCTGCTGTATCTAATATTCACCCTCCCAACTCTCCTGAAGGTGCTGATTCAGGCTGATTGACAGACCCATGCTCACTGCTTCCTGTCCTGGACACAGAGGCTGCCAGGCAGATATATGTCTATGTTACTGGACGAAAAATGTGTGTAATATACGGACTGGATTCACTTCCTTTCCCTCCCAATTCTCATCAAGGTGCTGATCAACAAATCTAAACTCATTACAACCTGTATAAAAGTAGAGAATCTCCATCTAAGTATATTTACTGATTAGATGGGATGATCCTGAGGAAGAATTTTATTTAGTCACGGAGTGGTCATGAGCAGGAACCCACTGCCAACAAGGGTTGTGGAAGTCGAGATGATCAATAATTCAAAATAAAAAATGAAGAAAATAAACTTTCAGGGGAACAGGGATATCGAGGGGGAATGGGACTGACTGGATTGCTGTACAGAGAGTCAGCATTGAGTTGAGTTCCCAAATGGATTCTGTCAGTGCTGCAATGACTGTATGACTGGAAATATATAATGTAGATACAGTACTATTTACAAAACTAGAAATAATAATACATGTATTTTATGACACAACCATCAATAATATATATAATACATACCATATAACACTAGATATATCTCTATCCGATATAACATTTTTTAAAATTCATTTACGGGGTGTGGACATCGATGATCAGGCCAGCATTTATTGCCCATCCCTAGTTGCCCTTCAGAGGTGAGGTGAGAGTGACTGCCCTTGGCATCAAGGCAGCATTTGATCGAGTCATACCTGGCCTTCTTGAACCGCTGTAGTCCTTGAGTTGTAGGTACATCCCCTGTGCTGTCAGGGAAGGAGTTCCAGGATGTCGCCCCAGCAACAATGAAGGAAGGGCGATATATTTCAAAGTCCGTCTGGTGAGTGAACCTCCAGGTCGTGGGGTTCCCAGGTATCTGTTGCTCCTGTCCTTCTAGATAGTAGTGGTTGTGGGTTTGGAAGGTGCTGTCTGAGGAACCTTGGTGAGTTACTGCAGTGCACATTATAGATGGTATACACGGCTGCCACAGTTTGCCAGTGGTGAATATTTGTGGAATGGGGAGCAGTCAAGCAGGCTGCTTTGTTCTGGATGGTGTAGAGCAGCATCTTGAGTGTTGTTGGAGCTGCACTCAACCAGGCAAGTGGTGATTATTCTATTACACACCTGACTTGTACCTTGTATATGGTGGACAGGCTTTGGGGGTCAGGAGGTGCGTTACTCACTGTAGTCTTTGACCTGCCCTGGTGGCCACCGTATTAATATGACTGGTCCAGTTCAGTTTCTGATCAATGGTAACCCTCAGGATCTTGGTTGTGGGGATTCAGCGATGGGAATGCTGCTGAATGTCAAGGGGCGGTGGTTAGATTCTCCTTTGTAGGAGATAGTCACTGCCTGGTACTTGTGTAGCACAAATGTAACTTGCCACTTATCAGCCCACATCTGGATACTGTCCCGGTCTTGCTGCATTTGGAATGGACTGCTTCATTATCTGCGTTGTCGCGAATGATGCTGAACATTGTGCAGTCATTGGCAAACATCCCCACTTCTCACCTTATGATGGAAGGGAGGTCATTGATGAAGCAGCTAAAGATGGTTGGGTCTGGGAATGTGCCCTGAGGAACTCCTGGAACTGAGATGATTGACCTCCAACCATCACAACCATCTTCCTTTGTGCCAGGTATGACTCCAACCCATTGACTCCAGTTTAGCTAGGGCTACTTGATGTCATACTCGATCAAATGCTGCCTTGATGCCAAGGGCAGTCACTCTCACCTCACCTCTGGCATTCAGCTCTTTTGTCCATGTTTGAAAGCTGTAATGAGGTCAGGAGCTGAGTGACCCTGGCGGAACCCAAACTGAGCGTCTGCGAACAGGTTATTGCTCAGTAAAGTGCTATTTGATTGCACTGTTGATGACTCCTTCCGTCAGTTTGCTGATGATGTAAATAAACTGACAGGGAAGGAATTGGCTGGGTTGAATTATGTCCTGTTTACTGTCCGCTTAAATGTCAGCCATCTCCTGGGGAAAGCAGCCCTTTAATTGAGAACATTAGGAAAGAGACGATCCTTTTAGCCAGACAAATAAATGTGTCAAGCTGAGGGAGCAAAGGATGTCAATGCCTTTAAGAGATTAGAGAGAGAGAGAGAGACCTGGGCCAAGCTTTGCAGAGTCTGCACCCTCCCTGGATTCACTTCCTTTCTCTACAGTTATTTGCAAGTCACCAATTGAAGGTCAGAATGAGAAAAGAAATGGCAAAAGGGGAGAAAAGAAAGTGTTTTACTCACAGATGTTGGAGACAGGAGTCTGTGTGCAGCTCAAGCTCATTCAGGGTTGGGGGAACAACAGCTTTGCTCGGCAGAAACCTCCATGTCCAGCTTCCGCATTGAGACAATGGGGGAGCTGTGATTGGCGGAGAGGCAGGGTCCTTCCGGTCCTCCAATCTTCCTATTGGACACAACTCAGCAGTGTCACCGGAGGTGAGCTCCCTCTGCACATGCGCACAGTCCCTTCTCCCTGAGGCATGCGCAGTCCCGGGTTGGGGAGAGAGGGAATTATCGATAGCCGGAACTGCCAGCCGGTTGCCTGGAAAACTTGTCTCGAGGATGCGGAGGAGAGAGGGGAAAAGTGCACTCAAATGCAGTGACGTCTCCGCGGAGTGGGTTTATTCCTATTGGCTGATCTAGAGGACGAGCATCTTTGTGATGTCACAATGTGGAGGGTGGACAATGCGTTTTAGACTAAAACTTCCTCCTCTGGGCAACATCTGGGAACAAATCAATGTCTCCCCCTTTCATTAGTTCATAAGATATAGGAGCAGAATTAGGCCATTTGGCCCATCGAGTTTGCTCTGCCATTTGATCATCGCTGATCTCATCCTGGCCTTAACTCCACCGTCCTGAGAGTTCTCCATAACCCTTCAACCAATTAAAAATCTGTCTAACTCCTCCCTAAATTTACTCACTGTCCCAGCTCCACCACGCGCTGGGGTAGTGAATTCCACAGCCCTTGGGAGAAGCAGTTTCTCCTCAACTCTGTTTTGAATTTGCTATCTCTTATCCGAAGACTATTACCTCTCGTTCTCGAATGCCCCACAAGAGGCAGCAGCCGCTCCAAGTCTACTTTATCTTTCCATTTATTTTCTCATTCTGAGGGGACATTGGTGACTTGCAGCAACTGAAGAGAAAGGAAGTGAATCCCGTCTGTATGTTGCACACATTTTGAGATCAGTAATATAGACATATTTCTGTCTTGCAGCCTGCATGGAGAATTTCAGGCCTCTGTCCAGGGTGGAAAGCAGTGAGAATGGATCTGCCAGTCAGACTGAATCAGCACCTTTAGAGAATTGGTAGGGTGAATATTACATACAGCAGAGTGAGAATGGAGAGAGAGTGTGTTGGATGGCGATTTACAGCTTTTGAGAAATGAGAGAGGAATGAATATTTCATAGGCACTAAAATTGTCTGTTCTTAATTTCCAGTTGTTTTACAGGATATTAGATGATGATTTACTGAAAAACAGACTTCAGAATTTGGAAGAGTCACTTGGTTATGGGCAGCATGATGGCACGGTGGTTAGCACTGTTGCTTCCCAGCTCCAGGGTGCCAGGTTCGATTCCCGGCTTGGGTCACAGTGCGAAGTCTGCACGTTCTCCTCGTGTCTGCGTGGGTTCCCTCCGGGTGCTCCGATTTCCTCCCACAAGTCCCGAAAGGTGTGCTGTTAGGTAATTTGGACATTCTGAATTCTCCCTCAGTGTACCCGAACAGGTGCCAGAATGTGGCGACTCGGGCTTTTCACGGCAATGTCATTGCTGTGTTAATGTAAGCCTACTTATGACAATAAAGATTATTATTATTATTTATCAGGACCTGAATATCATCAGGAGCACCATCACTGCAAAATACACTTCTGGAGTTAAGGATTGCCTGTCAGGCAAAGGAATAGAATGGAAGTAAACACAGGAACAAAGAATCACATTGGACTAGTTCCAGGAGAATTGAGTGACAACTTCAATGATGTAACCATGGAGTGTGATTTTTGATTGTGTTAAAAGTAAAAGGGCAATGTTCTATTGAGAGTTTAAGGGATACGTTCCTTATAAAAATAGTGTTAAGGCATTGTTGTTTCTAGTTTGTATGTTGCAGTAAAATTCATAAACTTGAAGTTTTTGTCTTATGATTCTTTAGTTTGTTCACTGGGTTTAGAATTTATCTTTTGAAGTTACTGATCTTTTCAGAAATCTTACACAGTTGGTCTTGAGTCGCAAGTTTCAACTTCCCATTTAAGCCTCAGGCAACTTGCTGTCTCTCTGTTGTTCATGACAATGACAGCCCAGTAACAGAGCTGAGGGCTGGAGATGCTGTGACCCCTTGTCGGAGTGGAATCAGTAGAAAGAAGAACCATAGTTTCTGGTTGAGCTTTGTGTTAGCTGTCCAACCATGATGATGTGCCTTTCACCACTGAATGGCCTCTCCCCAGTGTGAACTCGCTGGTGTTTCTGCAGGTCAGATAATTGAGTGAATCCTTTGCCACACTGGGAGCAGGCGAATGGCCTTTTCCCAGTGTGACTGCGTTGATGAATTTCCAGCACTGACGGTGCTGTGAATCTCTTCCCACAGTCCTTACATTTCCACGGTTTCTCCATGTTTTGGGTCTCCTCGTGTCTGTCCAGTTCGGACAATCAGTTGAGGCTTTGTCCACACACAGAACAAGTGTATGGTCTCTTCCCACTGTGAATAGTACAATGGTTTTTCACACTGTGTAACTGATTAAAGCTCTTTCCACAGTCAGTGCTCTGGAACATTCTCACTTGGGTGTGTGTGACTTGGTGTTTTTCCAGTCACACTGATCTTTAAAATCTTTTGAAGTTGACAGATGAGGCAAACATTTCTCCTTCTAGATTCGAAGGCCAATGATATTCAGGTCCCAAGGAATTGAGTGACTGTCAGATCCAGAGAACATATATTAGATTTCTGTCTGTAATTCCTCCTCTTTGAATCTCCTGTTAAAACAATTTATAAAATACATCACTGTCAGTACAGGATAGAAATTCAGAACAGACAATTCTAGTTTCTCTGGAACATTCTTTCCTCTTGCATTCCGCAACATCTGTAAATCTCCATCCCTCACACTCTCCCTCCATTCTCACTTTGCTGTATCTAATATTGACCCTCCCAATTCTCCTGAAGGTGCTGATTCAGGCTGATTGACAGATCCCTGCTCACTGCATCCTGTCCTGGACACAGAGACCATAACAAATCGGATCTCCATTCGGCCCATCAAACCTGCTCAACCATCCAAAGGGAACATTGGCCTATCTACCTCAGCATAATTTTCCCACACTATCCCCCATATCCCTCGATATCTTCACTCCCTTGAAATGTTATCAATCTCTGATTTGAAAATACTTGATGACTGAGGATCCACAGTCCTCTGGGGGGGAGAATTCCAAATGCTGACAGGGGGAGTGAGGGGAAGATATGTTTGGTGGTGGAGTCATGCTGGAGTTGGCAGAACTGGCGGAGGATGATTTCTTCAATGCAGAGACTGGCGGGGTGAAAAATGAGGACAGTGGGGATTCTATCCTGGTTCTGGGAGAGAGGAGCGAGGGGGAGGGCAGAGGTGTGGGAGATGGGTCGGACACGGTTGACAGCCCCGGCGACCACAGTGGGTGGGAAGCTACGGTTAAGGAAGAATGAAGACATGTCAGCAGCACCGTTTTGGAAAGTGACATAATCGGAACAGATGCGACGGAGGCGAAGGAACTGAGAGAATGGGATGGAGTCCTTACAGAATGTGGGGTGTGAAGAACTGTAGTCGACGTAGCTGTGGGAGTCGGTAGGTTTGTAATGGATATTAGTGGACAGTCTATCTCAGAAATTGAAATAGAAAGAATCATAGAATTTACAGTGCAGAAGGAGGCGATTCAGCCTATCGAGTCTGCCCCGGCTCTTGGAAAGAGCACCCTACCCAAGGTCAACACCGCCACCCTATCCCCATAACCCAGTAACCCCACCCAACACGAAGGGCAATTTTGGACACTAAGGGCAATTTATCATGGCCAATCCACCCAACCTGCACATCCTTGGACTGTGGGAGGAAACCGGCGCACCCGGAGGAAACCCACGCACACACGGGGAGGATGTGCAGACACCGCACAGACAGTGACCCAAGCCGGAATCGAACCTGGGACCCTGGAGCTGTGAAGCAATTGTGCTATCCACAATGCTACCGTGCTGCCCAAAGGTCAAGGGTGGAAAGGTAAGTGTTGGAGAAAGACATGTGGAGGTGATAGAGCAGTGGAAACTAGAAGCAAAATTAATATATTTTTCCAGGCTTTGCAGAACACCTCCGGTCCATCCGCAAGCAGTTCCCAGACCTTCCTGCCGTTTGCCATTTCAACTCACCGCCCTGCTCTCAGTCCACATGTCCGTCCTTGGCCTGCTGCAATGTTCAGGTGAAGCCCAGCGCAAACTGGAGGAACAGCACCTCATCTTCCGATTAGGCATGTTACACCCTTCTGGACTTAACATTGAGTTCAACAACCTCAGACTCTCCACCACCTTTACCCCATTTTTATCTCTCAGTTTATTTTTGTTTTCATTTCTTCCATTGATCGTTTTTTCCCTCCCCATTATTCCCCTCCCCTCCCCCCATTCGAATTATTTCAAGTTGCCCTTTACACACTGCTCACCTTTATTCTGCCATTCACACATTCTAACCTTTTTATGTACCACTATCAGCCCTTCTTAGCCTTAATTACCACCATTTGCATTCCTTTTATCTTCTGTTCTCAACATCTTTGTCTATATCTCCACCTATTGCTGGCCCCTATCCAGCCACACTGCTCCATTCCACCCCTCCCCAATACAGTACAAATCTGACCCCATTTCCAGTTCTCTCTAACTGTCACAAAGAGTCATCCAGACTCGAAACATTAGTTCCCTTTTCTCTCCACCGATGCTGTCAGACCTTCTGAGATTGTCCAGTATTTTCTGTTTTTGTTTAAGATTCCAGCATCCACAGTAATTTGTTTTCACGATTATATCTAATCTGTACCATGTAAAACACTAGACATATCTCTGTCCAGCATTTATTTACTGTCCCTTTAAATTTTAGCCAATTCTAATAATAATAATCATCATCTTTATTGTCACAAGTAGGCTTACATTAACACTGCAATGAAATTATTGTGAAAAGTCCCTAGTCGCCACATTCTGGTGCCTGTTCGGGTACACTGAGGGAGAATTCAGAATGTCCAAATTTTCAGACAGTACGTCTTTCGGGACTTGTGGGAGGAAACCAGAGCACCCGGAGGAAACCCACGCAGACATAGGGAGAACTCTGGGGAAACCAACCCTTTTAGTTGTGAACATTAGGCAGCGGACCACCCTTTTAGCCAGACAAATAAATGTGTCAAGCTGAGGGAGCAAAGGATGCCAATGTCTTTGAGAGAGAGAGAGACCTGGGCCAACCTTTCCAGAGTCTGCGACCTGACTGGATTCACTTCCTTTCCGTTCAGTTGCTGCAAGTCACCAATTGAAGGTCAGAATGGGGGAAGAAAATAAAGTGTTTTACGCCCAGATGTTGGAGACAGGAGCAGGTTTCAGTCTGTGTAATGGTCAATCTTCATTAACACAAAGTCTGCGTTCAGGGATAACGAGGTGCAAGTTTTCTATACACTATCAGATCGCTCTTTTTATTCAAGAGCATCTCTCTTAAACAGACATAGATTCAGTCATTTTTGTGTCTTTGTTCAGTGACCATGTCTCTATACAGGTTGAGATCGTTATCCCTCAACGTGTTACACAATCTTATCAAAACTTCACAGGACTGTTGTCCCAATCGCTGAGCTTATATCTCTCGTTATGCACTTGATATGTCCGGCAGCATCTCGGATTTTAAGCATGGGGCTGGATTCTCCACTGTCGGGATTCTCTATTGCACCGGCAGTGCACTGACACCTGGGAATTTCCCAACGGCGTGGGGTTGCCCACAATGGGAAATCCCATTTGTCGGCTGGCAGGTCGGACAATCCCGCTGCCGGCGGGGGCGGCGCATATACAACTGGTGCAGCGGGACAGAGAATCCCACCCATGGTTTTCCTTTTAAGGTTTCAGAAGCAAATGATCAAAATATTATCAAGAAAAAGGTAACTTATTCATCTCATCTACAAGTCCCTGAATCTCACTGGAATATAGGTGGACACCAGATTGTTACATTCCAGTTAACTACACCCAAGGTGAGTTATTCTATTTCCTTTCTGTCCAGGACAATCAAGCATTCCCATCTGATCCCAGGTATTAACATATTCTGTTTGTTTATTCTTTATTGTCAATGTCAGGCTGGGGAAGTTCACCTTGGAACAGAGGGGGGTGAGGGGAGATTTGATAGAGGTGGACAAGGTTCTGACAGGTTTAGGTCAGGTGGATAAAGAAAAGCTGTTCCCATTCGCTGATGGGACAAGGATGAGTGGGACACAGATTTCAGGTTTTGGGTAAGTGTTTCAGGGGGATGTGAGGGAGAATATTTTTACACAGCGAGTGGTAATGACCTGGAACTCACTGCCCACGAGGGTGGAGGAATTGGAGGTAACGACCAATTTCAAAATGAAATTGATGGGCCCTGGAAGGAAATAAACTTGCAGGGGAACGGGGACATCGAGGGGGAATGGGACTGACTGGATTGTTCTACAGAATCAGCATGAACTCCAGAATGGACCTTTTTGAAGGTAACTTTGTGACATTGAACCCGAATCTGTGCAGCTGTTGATCAAAACGAACAACTTTTTCATCAAATATTTCTGACTCTTGACCAATGGGAAAAGTGTTACCAGCTTCCCCACAACAAATTGAGCTAATCAGCTTGGAGCCTCTTCTAACGATGAACTAAAACTTGTATCAAACAGGGTGTCCGGGAATAGCTGGTACTCTGACCCCTTCCTGACCTTAACACCAGTTTTTTAAATTCTTAAACTACAATACAGTATTTTACACTTAAAGAGACATGCCACTGAAGACATTTAATCACCCAGCTTACGTACAGTACAATTTATTAATTACACAAACGTGTTAATGAGGTGATGTCTAACTGATACTGATGGCTGTCTCCAGCTATTCTCCATGGAATCACCGCTCTTTCTAGTGACTACAATGTACTGACATCACCAAACCTAAACACGTAAAGCTTCCATAGTCATCGATCCCCAAACAGGCTGAATGTGCCCCGGTGCCCAAAGCGGGGAGTCACAGGACCAGGGAACAGAGGAGCCAAAGAGAAACCATTTGGGTCCAGAACATTGTGAACATCCTTTTACTCTGGTTGTCTTTGATCCTCAAGTCATTTTCTGTTTTTTTTAAACCATGTTCGGTTTCATTAATAAACTTGTATCAGGAAAAGTATTTGATCTGGACTCTTCATGATTAGATTGATGCACTTTAGGGACAGTGGGTGAAAGGGATTGACAGGCTCTTCAACAGAAAGTGAGTCCCTCTGAGGTAATTGGCAAAGGAGCCAGAGGGGGAGATGAGATTTTATTTTATGTTTTGACACAGCAAGTTGTTCTGATCTGCCTGAAAGCAGATTCAATAGTATCTTTCCAAAGAGTAAATACTCGAAAGGGAAGAATTTGCAGGGCTGTGGGGAAAGAGCAGAGCAGTTGGATGAATCAGAGAGACCTTTCAAAGAGATAGCAGGGGCACGATGGGCTGAATGGACTCCTCCTGCAGCCTGTGAATCTGAGCCTCCTGTTTTTGTGCAGGTTAAAAGGGACAGATTTCATTGCAGCCTCTTCCCTGTATATGTATTTAATGGGACAAGTTTCTCTTTAGCTCTGAGTGACCGATATAACAATTGGTTGGAGGCCCATTTCCCAGTCAGTCCTCCAGCACCTTCCTGTCTCTATTAGTGCAACACCCATGGCAGTTTCCCAACTGGTATGCAGGCCCCATTATTCTCAGCTAAATCCCCCGCTGTTCCCAGACTCCTAAATGACCATCTTGTGGACTGACCTCATTAACACTTCACCCTGTATGCTTCATTCGATGCCGGTGCTTATGAAACCGATTGGCACTTGGTGCCCAATTTTGGACTCTCCTGCGATCTAACTGGCGCACTTGGATTCGCACCTTGCGCATCGTGGCCATTAGATCGTGCCCTGAGTCTCATTTGCTGTAAAAAATGTCAAAGGTTACTTGCTGTGTATGAAGAAAGTGCAATGAGGATAAATGTACTGACAAGTGAGACCTTCAAGCTCTGATTAGCCTTAACATTTGAAACTGTCTGAATAAGGGATTGTATAGAATCAGATGAAGGGATAGTAAGAAACAGTTCTATTGTATTCCGGTCTAAGATAATGAGAGAAGGTGTCAGTAATTGGGGATCCAATTAAATTAATCTAGTGACCAAATTGACCAATTATCATGTTACATCAGACCCAACTCTGACGTGAGATAATGGTCACTTTGGGAATAAAAGTCGAGGTTCTGAAGGTTTTCCTTGCTGGCCAAGTACTGAAGATCCCAAGGCTGTGTTCCAAGGAAATTACTGTCAAAGAAGGAGCCAGACTCCAGAGGTTGAATTCCACAAGAATTACTGTCAAAGAAGGAGCCAGAGAGGGTTACGCTTCTACAGACTGATCACCCACATGAAGTTGCAAAAGTCAATGTCTTAAAGTTATTCAGTAAACCTTTTTCATTTAATAAACTTATTTTTAAATTTACTATCCAGAGAATTCTGCCTTTGTCTGAATTGATTAAAGTATTGTCTGAACCAAAGTGAATTTTTTAAATGGTAAGTTGGGGGTGGCTGAAATAAATTAAGTTCCAGATAACAACATCAGGTAACATAAACCTTCAATTTAAAAACTTGGATTTCTATAGCACCTTTCACAACCACAGGACGTCCCAAAGTGTTTTACAGTCAATGAAGTACTTTTGAAGTGTAGTCACTGTTGTAGTGTAGGAAACGCAGCAGCCAATTTACACACAAGATCCCACACACAGCAATGTCATAATGAGCAGATGATCTGTTTTTAGTGATGTTGATTGAGGGAAAAATATTGACCAGGACACCCGGGATAACTCCCCTGCTCTTCTTCAAAATAGTGGCTGTGGGAACTGTTCCACCTGAGAGGGGCAGACAGGGCCTCAGTTTAACATCGTATTTGAAAGAAAGCTGTTCTCACAGTGCAGACTCCTTCAGTGCTGGGCCGAGGAATATTGGAACTGGTTTTTGTCCACAGGTCCCTGACTGGGATTTGATCCCACAACCTTCTGACTCAGAGGTGAGAGAGTTGCCCACTGAGCCATGGCTCACGCTATAGACAATACAAAGTTAGAAAGGGAAAGTTACCCTTTAAAACCCCCACCCTTTGCCTCCAGTGCCTAAATCTAACAATAAAACCCCCCAGTATAAATAAGATGTTTGACTGACAAATGTTGAAGTGTTGATTTTGAGACACAAGTTTTAACTTCCCATTTGAACCTCGGGCACATTTCTGTGTCTATTTCTCATGTCAATGACAGGCAGGAGACGGAGCTATGGGTCAAATTGGATTGGATTGGATTTGTTTATTGTCACGTGTACCGAGGTACAGTGAAAAGTATTTTTCTGTGAACAGCTCAACAGATCGTTAAGTACGTGGGAAGAAAAGGGAATTTAAAAAAATACATAATAAGGCAACACAAGGTATACAATGTAACTACATGAAATGAAAATCACTTATTGTCACAAGTAGGCTTCAAATGAAGTTACTGTGAAAAGCCCCGAGTCGCCACATTCCAGCGCCTGTTCGGGGAGGCTGTTACGGGAACCGGTCTATACCCATGGGCGAATCTGGATACAATTAAGGCCAATATCCATCCCATCAACGGGAAGGACCCCCAATCTAAAGGCCTCGCTTGATTTAAGCGTCTCTCCACTGAGTGGTCACATGGACGCCGATTAGTATTGGCCCACACAGACATGGACCAGGAGTCACCATACCGAAAGGTTTCCCGCGTCACTGGATGCCTCCGACTGGTCAGGAATAGGGCATGGTGGTCCCCCGGCCCAGCCCCTGGAACGTGCGCACCTTGGCACTACCAGACTGGCACCTTGGCACCGCAAACCTGGGTATTTCATACTCGGCCCACTCACTAAGATCATTCATAAAGACGAAGTCTTGATTTTGTGCAACAACCATGTCTTTTTCTCCATTTCAAATCCCGTCTGAAAATCCAAACACAGCGTATTGTGAAATTATTAGATTTAAAACAGAACTAGTTGTTGAGATTCACTGCCTGACAAAGGTGCAGGAAGGAAATTTAACTGTAACTTTCACAAGGAAACTGGACAGATTCTGTAGGAAAAGAAACTTGCCGTGCGATTGGACTAATTAGATAGTTCACTCGAAGAGCTAGCATGGGGACAATGGACAGAATGGCCTCTTTCATAGCTCTCTGAGATTCATTTGCATTTGAGGAAAGTGGGAAATATCTGGAAGCCACTTCCTACGATGCAGGTAGAAGCAGAGATGTTGGAATGTTTCCAAAGGGAAATTTGATGGGCTTTTGAGGGAAATAAACTGACAGGAATATGGGGATAGAACGGGGCAATGGTTTGATCTACAGAGATCTACAAGTTGTTAATCTTTGGAATTCCCTACCCCAGAGGGCTGTGGGAGCTCAGTCATTGAGTGTGTTTAAAGCAGAGACTGACAGATTTCTAAATCCCAGTAACACAAAGGGATATGGGGATAGTGTGGGGGAAAAGGCATTGATGTGGATGATCAGCCATGATCGTATTGAATGGTGGAGCAGGCTCGTTGGGCTGAATGGCCAACTCCTGCTCCTATGTCCCAATGGTATAATGATAAGGAGGAAAGTAAATTGTGAAGAGGACATAAGGAGCTTAAAAAGATA
Source organism: Scyliorhinus torazame (assembly GCF_047496885.1). NCBI lineage: Eukaryota > Metazoa > Chordata > Chondrichthyes > Carcharhiniformes > Scyliorhinidae > Scyliorhinus > Scyliorhinus torazame. The sequence continues at coordinate 159,586,057 of NC_092711.1, read as the reverse complement.
TATTTTAAATGAGTCAAAAAAGATCTGCCAAATGGATAATGTGAGAAAATGTATGATTATCAATGTTGGCCAGAAGAATAAAAAAGCTTATTATCTAAATGGTGAGAGATTGCAGAGCTCTGAGATTCAGAGGGATCTGGGTGTCCAAGAGCATGAATCACAAAAGGCGAGTATACAAGTACAGCAAGTAATTAGGAAAGCTCATAGAATGTTATTGTTTATTGTGAGGGGAATTGAATACAAAAATAGGGAGATTATGCTTCAGTTATACAGGACATTGGTGAGACCACATCTGGAGCACTGTGTACAGTATTGCTCTCATTTAAGGAATGATGTCAATGTGTTGGAAGCAGTTCAGAGAAGGTTTACTGGACTCATACCTGGAATTGGAGGCTGGTCTTATGAGGAATGATTGGACAGGCTGGGCTTGTGTCTGATGGAGTTTAGGTGACTTGATTGAACCGTATAAGATCCTGAGGGGCCTCAACAGGGTGGATGTGGAAAGGATGTTTCCTCTTGTGGGAGGATCTAGAAATTGGAGTCACTTTAAAAGTAACAACTTGTCCATTTAAGGCAGAGGGGTTGGAGTCTTTGGAACTCTCTTCCTCAAAGGGCAGTGGAAGCAGAGTCTTTGAATATTTTGAACGCAGGCTGGATAGATTCTTGAAAAGCAAGGGGGTGAAAGGTTATCGGGAGGGCAGGCGGAAATAAAACCATACTAAGACCAGACGTAATAGGAACAGGAGTTAACCATTTGGCCCTTCCAGCCTGGTCCATCGTTCAATAGGATCACAGCTGATCTGACATTTCTCACGTTCACTTTCCTGCCCTTTCCCTGTAATCTTCGGTTCCCTCACTGATCAAGAATCTATCTCGGCCTTCAATATACAGAAGGACCCTGTCCCCTCAACTCTCACTGTTCCAGACTCTCAGAAGAATTTCCTCCTCATCTCAGTCTTAAATTGACATCTCTTTATTCTGAGACGATGTCCTCTGGTCCTCGATTCTCCCATGAGGGGAAACATCCTCTCAGCATTTACCCTGTGAAGCTCCTTAAGAATCCTGTATGTTTCAATGAGATCACCTCTCATTGTTCTAAATTTCAATGAGTAGAGTCCCAACCTGTTTAACCTTTGCTCCTAAGACAACCTGGGACCATCCTAGTGAACCTTCTCTAAATCTCCTCCAATGAAATAATATATTTTCTTACATAAGGGGATCAAAACTGCTCTCAGTTCTCCAGATGTGGTCTCACCAGCACCTTGTACAGCTGCAGCAAGACTTCCCGACTCTTATACTCCAACCCCCTTGGAATCAGGGCTAACATTCCATTAGCCTTCCTGATTACCTGCTGCACCTGTCTGCTAGCTTTCTGTGTTTCGTGCACAAGTTCCCCCAAGTCCCTTTGTGTTGCAGCTTTCTGCAGTTTTTCTCCATTTAAATAATACTGTTCTTTTGTTCTCCCTTCCAAAATGAACTTCACATTTTCCCACATTATGCTCCATGTGGCAACTTTTTGTCCACTTGCTTAACCTCTCAATATCTCTTTGCAAACTGTTTGTATCCCCCTCGCAACTTGCCTTTCCACCTATTTTTGTGTTGTCTTCAAATTTGGGCGCAGTACGTTCGCTTCCTTCCTCCAAGTCATTAATATAAATTGTACACAGTTGCGATCCCAGCACTGACCCCTGTGGAACCCCACTGGTTACAGGTCACCAACCTGAAAAAGAACCTCTTATCCCCACTCGCTGTTTCCTGCTCATTAGCCAATTCTCTATCCATGTCAATACACTACCTCCAACTCCATGGGTTCTTATCTCATGACTTAATGTTTTGTGAGGTACCTTGTCAAAGGCCTTCTGGAAGTTTAAATGCAACACATCTACTGGTCCCCCTCTATCCACTCTGCTTGAGACTTCCTCGAAACACTCTGATAAATTAGTCAGACACGGTTTCCCTTTCACAAATCCATGCTGACTCTGCTTGATTAGATTATGATTTTCTCAATGTGCTGCTATTACTTCCTAATGATTGATCCCAACATTTTTTACAATAAATGTTAGGCTAATCGCCCTATAGTGTCTCATCTTTGCCTCCCTCCCATTCTGAATCGGGGGGTTGTCACATTGGCAGTTTTCCAATCCTCTGGTACTTCTCCAGAATCCAAGGATTTTTGGAAAATTACAATCAATGCATCCACTATCTCTGTAGACATTTCTTTGAGGATCCGAGGATGCAGCCATCCAGGGGACTTATCTTATCCCCATTAGTTTGTCCAATACAACTTCTCCAGTGATGGTATTTAATTGCTCCATTTGTATTCTTTAGAATTAATGGGATAGTCAAAGTATCTTCCATCATAAAGACTGATGCAAAAAAATCTGTTTGAAACTCCTCTGCCATTTCCTTGTGCCCCATAACTGACACAGCGGCATGGAGGCACTGTTGCTTCACAGCTCCAGGGACCTGGGTTCAATTCCCGGCTTGGGTCACTGGCTGTGCTGAGTCTCCACGTTCTCCCCAAAACTGCGTGCGTTTCCTCCGGGTGCTCCGGTTCCCTCCCACAAGTCCCAAAAGACGTGCTTGTTAGGTGAATTGGACATTCTGAATTCTCCCTCCGTTACCCGAACAGGTGCCGGAGTGTGGCGACTGGGGGATTTTCACAGTAACTTAATTGCAGTGTTAATGTAAGCCTACTTGTCACAATAATAAAGATGCTTATAATAAAGAATATTATTACGCTCTCCCAAGATGTATTTTCTAAGGAGCCTCTGTGGAGTTGAGGTGTCAATCAGATCAGCCGGGAACTTATTGAATGGTGGAGCAGGCTCGAGGGGCCGAGTGGCCTACTCCTGCTCCTAATTCGTATGTTATCACATCCTTTATAATCGATTGTAGCATTTTCCCTCCTACTGATGTCAGGCTAATGGGTCTGAGGTTCCCCGTTTTCTCTCTCTCCTTAAACATTGGGGTTATATTTACCACCTTCCAATCTGCGGGAACCATTCCAGAATCTATAGAATTTTGAAAATTGACGACCAATGTATCCACGACAGCCACCTCTGTCAACACTCTGGGATGTAGAGCAGCAGCTTTTGGGCATTTATTAACTTTCAATCCCATTATTTTTTCCAGTACTGCTTTTTCACTAATACTAATCTCTTTCAGTTCCTCGTGTTCACTAGTCCCTTGGTTCTCTCGTGTTGTTGGGACAATTTCTGAATCTTCCTCTGTGAAGACAGACACACATTCTTTAGTTTCTCTGCCATTTCCTTATTCCCCATTATAAACTCTCCTGTCTCTGCCTGGAATGGACCCACATTCGTCTTTGCTATAATCTTTTCCTTTTCACATTCCTATAGGAGCTTTTCCAGTTCTCTCCAGTTTGCTCTCATTTTATTTTCTCTTCATCAGTTTCTTGGTCCTCCTTTGCTGAATTCTAAAACAAGTTCCCAATCCCCAGGCTCACTACTATTTGGGCCACTTTATGAGTCTCCTCGGTTGATCTAATGGAATCTTTAACTTTTCTTGTTAGCCACGATAGCTTCACTTTTGCTGTTTAATCTTTGCTTCTTAAAGGAATCTATATTTTATGTAAATAAAATGCAAGTGGTTGCCTGTCTATTGTCTATCATCATACAAAGAACAACAAAGAACAAAGGACAGTACAGCACGGGAACAGGCCCTTCGGCCCACCAAGCCTGCTTGGATCATGTCGTCTGTCTAAACTAAAACCTTCTGTGCTTCCAGGGTCTGTATCCGTCTATTCCCATCCGATTCATGTGTTCGTCAAGATGCCTCTTAAACGTCACTATCGTACCTGCTTCCACCACCTCCTCCGGCAGCGAGTTCCAGGCACTCACCACCCTCTGTGTAAAAACATTTCCCTCGCACATCTCCTCTAAACTTTGCCCCTCGCACCTTAAACCTCTGTCACCTGGTAACTGACATTTCCAACCTGGAAAAAAGCTTCTGACTATCCACTCTGTCCGTGCCACTCATAATTTTGTAAACTTTTATCAGGTCGCCCCTCAACCTCCGTCGTTCGAGTGAAAAGAATCCAAATTTATCCAACCCCTTCTGACAGCTAATACCCTCCAGGCCAGGCAACATCCTGGTAAACCTTCTCTGTACTCTCTCCAAAGTCTCCACATCCTTTAGGTAATGTGATGACCAGAATTGGAGGCAATATTCCACGTGTGGCCTAACTAAGGTTCTGTACAGCTGCAGCATGACTTGCTCAATTTTTATACTCAATGTCCCGACCAATGAAGACAAGCATGCCGTCTGCCTTCTTAGCTCTTTATCCATCTGCGTCGCCACTTTCAGTGATATGTTTATTGTAATTTCCCAATCTACCAGACAACTTACCCCTCATATCAAGACAGTTTCCTTCTGCGAGAAACACCCAGATAAATTAGACAAAAGAACCCTGTAACCACCACAGCCCATCTTCATGGCAACGTGGCTGCTTTAGGAACTAAATATCTTCCAACGTGCAAACACCTTTTCATTCTGTGCTCCTCGTCAAACTTGGAACCAGGTAATCGCAACTAGCCTCAAAAATGGTCAGCCCACTGGAGGCAGAGGTGTTAGACCGGCCAGTCCAGCAGAAAGAAACCCTCCAATCATCACCATTCACCAGATGTCAGAATGAACAGAATGCAGTCCTGGATGTCAGTGAGAGCAGAAACAATCACAACGGAGCCAACATCTGTAATTTATTGTGAACTTGTTGGGAGTCACAACAGGTGTGATGAATCACAAAACCCCTCCCCACATTGAGAGCAGATGAATGGTCTCTCCCCAGAATTAACTCGCTAGTGTCTCCGAGGTTGGGACGGATCATTGAATGTTTCCCCTGCTCAGAGCAGGTGAATATGGCTTCTTCCAGGTGTGAACTCGCTAGTGTTCCCGCAGGGTGTATGGTTATCTTAATCCCTTCTCTCACTAAGAGCAGGTTAACGCCTTCTCCCCTGTGTGAACTTGCTGGTGTGTCTGCAGGCCGGATAAGTGAGTGAATCCCTTCTCACACTGAGAGCAGGTGAACGGCCTCTCCTCAGTGTGAACTCGCTGATGTCTCCACAGGTCAGATGATTGAGTGAATCCCTTCTCACACTGAAAGCAGGTGAACGGCCTCTCCCCAGTGTGAACTCGCTGATGTCTCCACAGGATGGATGAATCACCGAATCCCTTCTCACATTGAGAGCAGGTGAACGGCCTCTCCCCAGTGTGAACTCGCTGGTGTCTCTGCAGGGCGGATAACTGAGTGAATCCCTTCTCACACACAGAGCAGGTGAACGGCGTCTCCCCAGTGTGACTGCGCCGATGAGCTTCCAGCTGAGATGGGGCCCTGAATCCCTTCCCACAATCGTCACATTTCCACCGTTTCTCTAGGGTGTGGGTTTCCTCGTATCTCTCCAGGTTTGTCGATCAGTTGAAGCCTCGTCCACACACACAACACGTGTAATGTCTCTCCCGCTGTGAATGGTGTGATGTTTTTTCAGGCTGCATAACTGGTTAAAGCTCTTTCCACAGTCAGTGCTCTGGAACACTCTCACTTGGGTGTGTGTGTCTCGGTGCTTTTCCAGTCTCACTGATGTTTTGAAGCCGACAGAAAAGACAAACATTTCTCCTTCTAGATTCTAAGTCCGGTGATATTCAGTTACAAGGAATTGAGAGACTCAAGTCAGATTGAGATGTGACGTTTGAGATTTCGGTCTGTAATTCCTCCTCTTCTAATATCCTGCAAAACCAATTTACAAAAGTTACTTTTCTTCCCCTCATTTTGGAGAAGGTGCCCTGAGGGTAACGACAGTCTGGCCGTGGGGTTAATCCTCCGGGTCCTCAGTCTTATTGAGGAATGTCCCCTTGGATCTATTGTGGTGGTGATTCTTTTGTATTTTTGTTATTATGGGAGGGTTTATGTGTTGTTGACTTTATCCTACTCTGGTACAGACGGGGCTTTTATCTGTGAAAGGAGCAGTTTGGGGAGACTTTGGTAAAGAGAGTTGGAGGAGGGGGTAATGGCGCACGCCTGATTGTGGCGTGAAAATCTGTTCCTGTTCTCTCTGTCGCCTAACTTTAAAAAAAATTTTTTTTTTAATTAAAGGTTTTCATAAAATATCAATAACAAAATGAGAAAGAAAAAGAACCCAACAGGGTTAAGTACAAAACACAATCTAAAAAAGCAACCCCCCAAACCCCTCCCCCTGTACATAAATAATAAATTAACATTAACACCCCGACTTAACACAACAGGTGTATACACCGCCTCAGACCCTCCAGTGTAAATAACATAAACAAAAATAAAGTAACCCCCCCCCCCCCCCCCCCCCCGCCCCGAGCTGCTGCTGCCATTGACCAATGTCTATCGTTCTGCCAGAAAGTCTAAGAACGGTTGCCACCGCCTAAAGAATCCTTGCACCGACCCTCTCAAGGCGAATTTCACCCTCTCCAATTTAATGAACCCTGCCATATCGCTGATCCAGGATTCCACGCTTGGGGGCCTCGCATCTTTCCACTGTAGGAGAATCCTTCGCCGGGCTACCAGGGACGCAAAGGCCAGAATTCCGGCCTCTTTCGCCTCCTGCACTCCCAGCTCCTCTGCCACCCCAAATATTGCGAGCCCCCAGCCCGGTCTGACCCTGGATCCTACCACTCTCGACACCGTCCTCGCTACGCCCTTCCAAAATTCCTCCAGCGCTGGGCATGCCCAGAACATATGGGTGTGATTTGCTGGGCTCCCTGAGCACCTAACACACCTGTCCTCACCCCCAAAGAACCGGCTCATCCTTGTCCCAGTCATATGTGCCCTGTGCAGCACCTTAAACTGTATGAGGCTGAGCATCGCGCACGAAGAGGAAGAATTCACCCTCCCTAGGGCATCTGCCACGTCCCCTCTTCGATCTCTTCTCCCAACTCCTCCTCCCTCTTACCTTTCAACTCCACCACCGAGGCCTCCTCCTCCTCCTGCATCACCTGGTAAGTTTCCGAGATCTTCCCCACTCCCACCCAGCCCCCCCGAGAGCACCCTGTCCTGTACTGTGTGTGGCAGTAGCCGCGGGAATTCCACCACCTGCCGTCTGGCAAACGCCCTTACCTGTAAGTACCTGAAGGTGTTCCCCGGGGGGAGCCTGTACTTCTCCTCCAGCTCACCCAAGCTCGCGAACTTCTCGTCCACAAACAGGTCCCCCAACTTTCGTATCCCTGCCCTTTGCCACCCCGAAAACCCTTCACCTGTTCTTCCTGGGGTGAACCGGTGGTTCCCCCGTAATGGGGTCCACGCCGAGGCCCCAACTTCCCCCCTATGCCGCCTCCACTGCCGCCAAATTTTGAGGGCCGCCACCACCACCGGGCTCGTGGTATACATCCGTGGAGGGAGTGGCAGCGGCACCGTTGCCGGTGCCCCCAGACTCGTACCCATACAGGACGCCGTCTCCAGCCTCTTCCATGCAGCCCCCTCCCCCTCCATCACCCACTTGCACACCTTCGTCGCATTGGCGGCCCAGTAGTACCCACAGAGGTTGGGCAGCGCCAGCCCCTCCCTATCTCTACTCCGCTCCAGGAACACCCTTCTCACCCTCGGAGTCCCTCGCGCCCACACAAACCCCATTATACTCCTGTTCACCCGCCTGAAAAAAGCCTTTGGGATAAACACGGGGAGGCACTGGAACAGGAACAAAAACCTTGGGAGCACCATCATTTTGATTGACTGCACCCTACCCGCCAAGGACAGCGGCAACGCGTCCCACCTCTTGAACTCCTCCTCCATTTGCTCCACCAGCTTTGTAAAGTTAAGCCTATGCAGGGCCCCCCAGCTCCTGGCCACCTGGACCCCCAAATATCTGAAGCTCCTCTCCGCCCTTTTTAGTGGGAGCTCGCCAATCCCCCTCTCCTGGTCCCCTAGCTGAACTACGAACAGCTCGCACTTCCCCATATTGAGCTTGTACCCCAAAAAGTCCCCGAATTCCCTAAGGATCCTCATTACCTCTGGTATTCCTCCTACCGGGTCTGCCACATACAGCAGCAGGTCGTCCGCATAAAGCAACACCCTATGCTCGTCCCCACCCCGCACCAACCCCCTCCAGTTCCTCGACTCTCTCAGTGCCATAGCCAGGGGTTCAATCGCCAGTGCGAAGAGCAGGGGGGACAGGGGACACCCCTGTCTTGTCCCTCGGTGCAACCAAAAGTACTCGGACCTCCTCCTATTTGTGGCCACACTCACCATTGGGACCATAAGACCATAAGAGATAGGAGCGGAAGTAAGGCCATTCGGCCCATCGAGTCCACTCCACCATTCAATCATGGCTGATTTCAACTCCATTTACCCGCTCTCTCTCCATAGCCCTTAATTCCTCGAGAAATCAAGAATTTATAAACTTCTGTCTTAAAGACACTCAACTTCCTGGCCTCCACCGCCCTCTGTGGCAATGAATTTCACAGACCCACCACTCTCTGGCTGAAGAAATTTCTCCTCATCTCTGTTCTAAAGTGACTCCCTTTTATTCTAAGGCTGTGCCCCCGGGTCCTAGTCTCCCCTGCTAATGGAAACAACTTCCCTACATCCACCCTATCTAAGCCATTCATTATCTTGTAAGTTTCTATTAGATCTCCCCTCAACCTCCTAAACTCCAATGAATATTGGAGGGAGCGTGGTGCGGAGCGGGGTTGGCATCAATGGGGTCTTCAGGGACTTCTACGAGGAATTTTACCGATCCGAGCCCCCACGGGAGGAGGGAGGGATGGGCTGTTTCCTGGACCAATTGAGGTTTCCAAAGGTGGAAGAGGGACTGGTGGCGGGACTGGGGGCCCCGATTGGACTGGAGGAGCCCAATGGAGGAACTCCAATGGGACCTCATACAACAGCCTAACCCACCTGACAAACCCCTCCCCAAACCCGAACCTCTTCAGCACCTCCCACAGGTACCCCCACTCTACCCTATCGAAGGCTTTCTCAGCGTCCATCACTATCTCCGCCTCCCCCCCCCCTCGCCGGCATCATGATAACGTTCAAAAGCCTCCGCACATTCGCGTTCAACTGTCTCCCCTTCACAAACCCTGTCTGGTCTTCATGGATGATCTGCGGCACACAATCCTCAATCCTCGTGGCTAAGACCTTTGCCAGCACCTTGGCATCTACATTTAACAAGGAAATCGGTCTGTAAGACCCACATTGTAGGGGATCCTTGTCCCGCTTCAGGATCAAGGAGATCAGTGCCTGGGACATCGTCGGGGGTAAAGCCCCCCCCTTCCTTGCCTCATTAAAGGTCCTAACTAACAGCGGGCCCAACTGGTCCATATATTTTTTATAGAATTCGACCGGGAAACCGTCGGGCCCCGGTGCCTTCCCTGCCTGCATGCTTCCTATCCCTTTGATCAGCTCCTCCAGCCCAATCGGGGCCACCAGTCCCTCTTCCACCTTTGCAAACCTCAATTGTTCCAGGAAACGGCCCATCCCTCCCTCCTCCCGTGGGGGCTCGGATCGGTACAATTCCTCGTAGAAGTCCCTGAAGACCCCATTGATGCCAACTCCACTCCGCACCACGCTCCCTCCCCTGTCCTTAACTCCCCCGATCTCCCTAGCTGCGTCCCGCTTCCGAAGTTGATGCGCCAGCATCCGGCTTGCCTTTTCCCCATACTCATAGACCGCCCCCTGGGCCTTCCACCACTGCACCTCCGCCTTCCTGGTGGTCACCAGGTCGAATTCGGCCTGGAGGCTGCGCCTCTTCCTCAACAATCCTTCCTCAGGCTCTTCCGCATACCTCCTGTCTACCCTCACCATCTCCCCCACCAGCCTCTCCCTCTCCTTCCGCTCCCTCCGCTCCTTGTGATCAGCTCTCCCCTCACCACCGCCTTCAGTGCCTCCCATACCATCGCCACTCGGACCTCCCCGTTGTCGTTGGTCTCCAAGTACCTCTCTATACTTCCTCGGACCCGCTCGCTCACCTCCTCGTCCGCCAACAGCCCCACCTCCAAGCGCCACAGTGGGGGCTGGTCCCTCTCCTCCCCCATCTCCAAGTCCACCCAATGCGGGGCGTGGTCCGAAATGGCTATTGCCGAATACTCGGTATCCTCTACTCTCGCTATCAGCGCCCTACTCAAAATGAAAAAGTCGATTCGAGAATAAGCCTTATGGACATGTGAGAAGAATGAAAATACCCTAGCCCCCGGCCTTGCAAATCTCCAAGGGTCCACCCCTCCCATTTGGTCCATAAATCCCCTCAACACTCTAGCCGCTGCCGGCTTCCTACCTGTCCTAGACCTGGAGCGATCCAGTGCCGGATCCAACACCGTGTTAAAGTCTCCCCCCAATATCAGGCCTCCCACTTCCAAGTCTGGGATCCGACCCAACATACGCCGCATAAAACCCGCATCATCCCAGTTCGGAGCATACACATTGACCAGTACCACCCTCTCTCCCTGCAACTTACCACTTACCATTATGTACCTACCGCCATTATCTGCCACAATGCTCGACGCCTCGAATGACACCTTTCCCACCAAGATCAAGATTTTTGGCATCTAGCCCCGAGTGGTTAGCATAATTGCTTCACAGCTCCAGGGTCCCAGGTTCGATTCCCGGCTTGGGTCACTGTCTGTGCGGAGTCTGCACGTTCTCCCCGTGTGTGCGTGGGTTTCCTCCGGGTGCTCCGGTTTCCTCCCACAGTCCAAAGACGCGCAGGTTAGGTGGATTGGCCATGCTAAATTGCCCTTAGTGTCCAAAATTGGCCTTGGTTGAGTGGGGTTACTGGGTTATGGGGATAGGGTGGTGTGGGCCTCGGTAGGGCGCTCTTTCCAAGAGCCGGTGCAGACTCGATGGGCCGAATGGCCTCCTTCTGCACTGTAAATTCTATGAATCTATGAAACACCTGACCTACCCACCCTTTCCTCAGTCTTACCTGGTCTGCCACCTTCAGGTGTGTCTCCTGGAGCATAACCACATCCGCCTAAAGCCCCTTCAGGTGCGCGAACACGCGGGCCCGTTTAACCGGCCCATTCAGTCCCCTTACATTCCAGGTTATCAGCCGGATCGGGGGCTACCCGCCCCCCTCCCCCGCCGACTAGCCATGACCCCTTCTCGGCCAGCCACGCGCCCGCACCCCACACCCGGCCCGTTCCCCACAGCGGCATACCCCTGTCTCGACCCCCCCCCCCCCCCACTCGCTCCAGCTCCTCCTTGACCTTAGCAGCAGCAACTCGATCCACCCCCCAGCTAGGACCCATCCTAGCTGGTGTACTCCCCATTGCACTTCCGCAAGTCAGCTGACTCCTGCTGACCCCGGCCACTCCCGCCTCCCCTTCGACTCCTCCCATTGTGTGGCAAACCCTCCTCTCCCGCTCCCCATCGACAGGCTCTCCCCCTCCCCCCCTCCGTTCTAAGCGCGGGAAACAATCCTCGCTTCCCCGTCCCGGCCCCGCCCCCCAGTCTTCGGCGTGGGAAAAAAGCTTGCGCTCTCCACCTACCAGGCCCCGCCACCAACCAAAACAGTGCCCAACCCGCCCCATCCACCCTCCCCAACCCGAAAGAGAAAAACACAGAGAAAAAGAAACCCAAAACAATGCAAAGCCCCCCCCCCCCCCGGCGAACCAAATATAGGCATAACATATCCACCGCAGTCCCCAATCGCCCATCCCGACCCTCAGTCTGTGTCCAGCTTCTCGGCCTGAACAAAGGCCCACGCCTCCTCCGGAGACTCAAAATAATGGTGCCGGTCCTTGTAGGTAACCCACAGTCGCGCCGGCTGCAACATGCCAAACTTTACCCCCTTCCTGTGCAGCACCACCTTCGCTCGATTGTACCCGGCCCTCCTATTCGCCACCTCCGCACTCCAGTCCTGATATATCCGAACCTCCGCGTTCTCCCACCTGCTGCTCCTCTCCTTCTTGGCCCACCTGAGCACACACTCCCGATCGACGAACCGATGGAACCGCACCAGCACTGCCCGTGGAGGCTCGTTAGCCTTGGGCCTCCTCGCCAACACTCTATGGGCCCCTTCCAGCTCCAGGGCCCCCTGGAAGGACCCCGCTCCCATCAGCGAGTTCAACATGGTGACCACATAGGCACCCACGTCCAGCCCCTCCCGCCCCTCCGGGAGGCCCAGAGTCCGCAGATTCTTCCGCCTCGACCGATTCTCCATCTCCTCAAACTGCTCCTGCCATTTCTTGTGGAGTGCCTCGTGCGCCTCCACCTTTACCGCCAGGCCTAAGATCTCGTCCTCATTGTCAGAGATCTTTTGTCGAGCCTCTCGGATTGCCACCCCCCTGGGCCGTCTGTGTCTCCAGCAGCTTATCAATAGAAGCCTTCATCGGCTCTAGCAGGTCCGTTTTAATCTCTCTGAGGCAGCGCTGGATACCCTCCTGTTGCTCCTCCGCCCACTGCCTCCACGCTGCCTGGTCTCCGCCCGCCGCCATTTTGCTCTTACCTGATTGTTAAGCCTCTTTCGAATTGAAGCATTTTAGAGGGTCAATTTGGAACTGAGTAAATAAGGCACCTTCAACCAAATTAAACCGAATCTAAATATTTATTATATACCCTTTAAAACAGAGATAGGGCCTCTAGGATGTGCAAGAAAGATTAGCAAGAAAGGATGATATCAGAACTGAGAGTGTAAGTTTCAGGAGGTATTGAACAGGTTGGGGATATATCCCCTGGGGAAGAGAAGGTTGAAGACTGACCTGATAGAGACTTTAATGGGTGTGATAGGATTGACATCATCAGGGTGGCATAGTGGTCAGCACTGCTGCCTCACGGTGCTGAGGATACGGGTTCACTCCCGGCCGTGGGTCAGTGTCCATGTGGAGTTTGCACATTCTCGCCATGTCTGCGTGGGTCTCACACCCACAACCCAAAAAGATGTGTAGGTGAGGTGGATTGGCCATGCTAAATTGCCCCTTAATTGGAAAAAAATAATTGGGTACTGTAAATCTATATTAAAAAATGTTTTTTTTTAAAGTCATCGCTGTGATTACAGAATAGAAATTCACAACTGACAATTCTAGTTGTCACAGAAAAGCCTTCTTCCTCTCAAACTATAAATGTCTGACCCCCCCCCCCCCCACCCACCCATGCTCTCCTCACTATTGATTTTAACACTAATTTATCCTTCTGTCCTCCTGCTTTTCCCCAAGTCTCCTCCCGTGAAGATGCTGACTCTCGGATTCAGTTTCACTCTCACCTATTGCCTTCCCCAGATGCTAAGGGCGAACGACACAATCAATCCCCGTGACTACCAACATGAACTTTGTGTCAGGGTGAGGTCACTGCACCTCCTCCATTTTTCATCCCAGTCCCAGGAGTTTGGACAGTGTCGGCCGCAGCTCCCACAATCCCCCGCGCGGGTGAACCCGCTCTATCCGCCGCACGGGCGGGTGATCAGGTACTGCGCATGTCCAAGAGTGAGGGGTAGCTGCGCATGTGTGGAGGAAAGCCCGCCCTCTGACCTGCCTGCTGAGGTATTGGCCAATGGAAAAGTGGGAGGACCGGAAGGACTCTGGTCCTCCAGCCAATCAGAAGGCAGACGTGTTAATGAAGACACAGGCTGAAACTTCTTCCTGTCTCCAACATCTGTGAGTAAAACACTTTCTTTTCTCTCTCTTTTCATTTATTTTCTCGTTCTGACCTTCAATTGGTGACTTGCAGCAGCTGAACGGAAAGGAAGTGAATCAAGGGAGGGTGCAGACTCTGCAAAGCTTGGCCCAGGTCTCTCTCTCTCTCTCTCTCAAAGACATTGACATCCTTTGCTCCCTCAGCTTGACACATTTATTTGTTTGGCTAAAAGGGTGGTCTCTTTCCTAATGTTCACAATTAAAAGGGTTGTTCCCCAGAGTTCTCCCTGTGTCTACGCGGGTTTCCTCCAGGTGCTCCGGCTTCCTCCCACAAGTCCTGAAAGACATACTGTCTGATAATTTGGACATTCTGAATTTTCCCTCTGTGTACCGGAACAGCACGGTAGCATAGTGGTTGGCACAATTGCTTCACAGCTCCAGGGTCCCAGGTTCGATTCCCGGCTTGGGTCACTGTCTGTGCGGAGTCTGCATGTTCTCCCGTGTGTGCATGGGTTTCCTCCGGGTGCTCCGGATAACAGGCGCCGGAATGTGGCGACTCGGGGCTTTTCACAATAATTTCATTGCAGTGTTAATGTAAGCCTACTTGTGACAATAAAGATTATTATTATTATTAGAGTTGGCTAAAATTTAAATGGACGGTAAATAAATGTCGGACAGAGATATGTCTAGTGTTTTTACATGGTACAGATTAGATATATTATGAAAACAAATTACTGTGAAGGCTGGAATCTTAAACAAAAACAGAAAATACTGGACAATCTCAGAAGGTCTGACGGCATCTGTGGAGAGAAAAGGGAACTAATGTTTCGAGTCTGCATGACTCTTTGTGACAGTTAGAGAGAACTGGAAATGGGGTCAGATTTGTACTGTAGTGGGGGAGGGGTGGAATGGAGCGGTGGGGCTGGATAGGGGCCAGCAATAGGTGGAGATATAGACAAAGATGTCGAGAACAGAAGATAAAAGGAATGCAAATGGTGGTAATTCAGGCTAAGAAGGGTGCTGATAGTGGAGATGCCAGTGTTGGACTGAGGTGAGCACAGTAAGAAGTCTTACAACATCAGGTTAAAGTCCATCATGTTTGTTTCAAGCACAAACACTAGCTTTTGGAGCACTGCTCCTTCCACAGGTGAGTGCTGATAGTGATACATAAAAAGGTTAGAATGTGCAAATGGCAGAATAAAGGTGAGCAGTGTGTCACGGGCAACTTGAAATAATTCGAATGGGGGGAGGGGAGGAAAATAATGGGGAGGGAAAAAACGATCAATGGAAGAAATGAAAATAAAAATGGGGTAAAGGTGGTGGAGAGTCTGAGGTTGTTGAACTCAATGTTAAGTCCGGAAGGGTGTAACATGCTGAATCGGAAGATGAGGTGCTGTTCCTCCAGTTTGCGCTGGGCTTCACCTGAACATTGCAGCAGGCCAAGGACGGACATGCGGACTGAGAGCAGGGCGGTGAGTTGAAATGGCAAGCGACAGGAAGGTCTGGGAACTGCTTGCGGATGGACTGGAGGTGTTCTGCAAAGCCTGGAAAAATATATTCATTTTGCTTCCGGTTTGCACCCCTCTATCACCTCCACATGGTCTGTCTCCGACACTTCCCTTTACTTCCTTGACCTTTCTATTTCAATTTCTGAGATAGACTGTCCACTAATACCAATTAAAGACTTACGACTCCCACAGCTACGTCAACTACAGCTCTTCACACCCCACATCCTGTAAGGGCTCCATCCCATTCTCTCAGTTCCTTCACCTCCGTCGCATCTGTTCCGATGATGCCACTTTCCAAAACGGTGCTGCTGACGTGTCTTTATTCTCCCTTAACCGTGGCTTCCCACCCACTGTGGTCGACGGGGCTCTCAACCGTATCCGACCCATCTCCCACACCTCTGCCCTCCCCCTCGCTCCTCTCTCCCAGAACCAGAATAGATCCCACTGTCCTCACTTTTCACCCCACCAGCCTCCGCATTGAAGAAATCATCCTCCGCCAGTTCTGCCAACCCCAGCATGATTCCACCAGCAAACCCATCTTCCCCTCACTTCCCCGGTCAGCATTTGGAATTCTCTACCCCAGAGGACTGTGGAACCTCAGTCATCAAGTATATTCAAATCAGAGATTGATAACGTTTCAAGGGAGTGAAGATATCGAGGGATATGGGGGACTGTGCAGGAAAATGCTGCTGAGGTAGATCGGCCAATGCTGTCATTGAATGGTTGAGCAGGTTTGATGGACCGAATGGCTGACTGCAGCTCAGATTTGTTCTGGTCTTTGTGTCCAGGACAGGAAGCAGTGAGCATGGATCTGTCAATCAGCCTGAATCGGCACCTTCAGGAGAATTGGGAGGGTGAATATTAGATACAGCAGAGTGAGAATGGAGGGAGAGTGCGTGGGACGGAGATTTACAGATGTTGCGGAATGCAAGAGGAAAGAATGTTCCAGAGAAACTAGAATTTTCTGTTCTGAATTTCTATCCTGTACTTGCAGTGATGTCTTTTGTAAATTGTTTTAACAGGAGATTCGAAGAGGACGAATTACAGACAGAAATCTAAAACATGTCTGGATCTGACAGTCACTCAATTCCTTGGGACCTGAATATCATTGGCCTTCGAATCTAGAAGGAGAAATGTTTGTCTCATCTGTCAGCTTCAAAGATTTTAAACACCATTGTGACTGGAAAAACACCGAGTCTCACACACCCGAGTGAGAGTGTTCCAGAGCACTGACTGTGGAAAGAGCTTTAACCAGTTACACAGCCTGAAAAAACATCACACCATTCACAGCGGGGAGAGACTGTACACGTGTTCTGTGTGTGGACGAAGCCTCAACTGATTGTCCGAACTGGACAGACACGAGGAGACCCAAAACATGGAGAAACCATGGACATGTGAGGACTGTGGGAAGGGATTCATAGCTCCGTCTGTGCTGGAAATTCATCGGCGCATTCACACTGGGGAAAGGCCGTTCACGTGCTCTCAGTGTGGAAAAGGATTCACTCAATTATCTGACCTGCAGAAACACGAGCGAGTTCACACTGGGGAGAGGCCGTTCACCTGTTCTCAGTGTGGGAAGAGATTCACTCGGTTATCCAGCCTGCAGACACACCAGAGAGTTCACACTGGGGAGAGGCCATTCACTTGCTCTCAGTGTGAAAAGGGATTCAGTCATTCATCTACCCTGCAGGCACACCAGAGAGTTCACACTGGGGAGAAGCCATTCACCTGTTCCCAGTGTGGGAAGGGATTCACTCAGTTATCCCAACTGCGTGCACACCAGCGAGTTCATACTGGAGAGAAACCTTTCATCTGCTCTCAGTGTGGGAAGGGATTCACTCACTTATGGAACCTGCGGACACACCAGCGAATTCATACTGCGGAGAAACCGTTCGCCTGCTCTCAGTGTGGGAATGGATTCAGACATTCATCCGCCCTGCAGAATCATCTGCAAGTTCACACTGGGGAGAGGCCATTCACCTGCTCTCAGTGTGGGACGGGATTCGCTCGGTTATCCAGTTTGCGGACACACCAGCGAGTTCACACTGGGGAGAGGCCATTTGCCTGCTATCAGTGTGGGAAGGGATTCACTCGATTATCCCACCTGCAGAGCCACCAGCGAGTTCACACTGGAGAGAGGCCATTCATCTGCTCTCAGTGTAGGAAGGGATTCACTCAGTCATCCAGCCTGAAGTCACACCAGCGGGTTCACACTGGAGAGAGGCCATTCACCTGCTATCGGTGTGGGAAGAGATTTGCTTGGTTATCCAACCTGCGGACACACCAGCGAGTTCACACTGGAGAGAGGCCGTTCACCTGCTCTGAGTAGGTGAGATATTCAGTGATCCATCCCAACTATGGAGACACCGCCGAGTTCTCACTGGAGAGAGGCCGTTCATCTGCTCTCAGTGTAGGAGAGATTTTGTGTTTCATCGCACATGCTCACACCCCAAGTTCACAATTGATTACAGGGGTAGGATTCCGCTGTTTTGCTCTCAATTGCATCCAGGACAGCATTTTGTTAATTCTGTCAGTTCAATAGGGATGGGCGGAGGGTTTCGTCCTGCTGGACTGGTTGGTCTCACAAATTTGCCTCCAGTGGCTGATGATCATTGAGCCACGTTGTGAATTCCTGGCTTCAGCTTTCACGAGGATCTCAGAGCGAAAGGGTGTTTGGTGGTTGGAAGATATTTAGTTCCCATTTCTGTTTGGAACCTCTGAAAGCATGCCACGTTGCCATTAAGATGGGCTATGGTGGTTACATGGTTCCTTTGTTTAATTATCCACATGTTTTTCACAAAGGAAACTGGCGAGGTTTGAAAGGCAAGTTGTCTGTGGTAGATTGGGACATTTCAACAATAGATATGACAATAGACAGGCAATCACTAATTTTTAAGGTATTATTACATGTTGACATCAAATGTAGACTCCTTTAAGGAACAAAAAGCCACAGGAAAAGTGATGCAACTGTGCCTAACGAGAAAATTTAAGGATTCCATTAGATCAAAGGAAGAGGCTCATAAAGAGGCCAAAATAGCCGTACGCCTGTGGATTGGGAATTGATTTAGAATTCAGCAAAGGAGGACCAAGAAACTGATAAAGAGAAAATAGAATATGAGAGCAAACTGATGAGAAACATAAAAACCAACAGGAAAAGCACCTATAGGAATGTGAAAAGGAAAGGATTAGCAAAGACCAATGTCTTTTGGGTCCATTCCAGACAGAGACAGGAGAGTTTATAATGGGGAATAAGGAAATGTCAGAGAAACTAAACAATGTGTATCTGTCTTCACAGAGGAAGACACAGAAATCGTCCCAAAAACACGAGAGAACCAAGGGAACTAGTGAGCACGAGGAACTGGGTGTGGTCAGTTAATCCTTGTTCCACTTTTCTTCAATATTCTCTTGGCTGCCTGGGCGTGGCAGTGGTCACTTGATTGGCTCGGGCAGGGCAGGAATAACTGTGTTTATTGGGTCAGGCGGAGGGTCTGTTGGGTGGTGGAGTGAGTTTCCCTCCCTGAGTTGTCCCCTTTGGAGGCCCCTGGTCTGCTCCTCCTCTGGTCCTCCTCCACAGCCTGTATGGCAACTGCTCGAGGCAAGACCATTAGAAACTACAGAGAGTCGTGAACACAGCCCAGTCCATCACGTGAACCCGCCTCCCAACCACTGACTCTGTCTACACCTCCCACTGCCTTGGGAAAGCAGGCAGCAGAATCAAAGACCTCTCCTACCTGGGTTATTCTCTCTTCTAACCTCTTCTATCGGGCATGAGATACAAAAGTCTGAGAACACGCACTAACAGATAAAAAACAGCTTCTTCCCCGCTGTCACCAGACTCCTGAATAACTCTCTTATGGACTGAACTGATCTCTTCACACACCTTCTCCACTGAGTAGTACTGCATTCCATATGCTTCACCCGATTCCTGTGTCTATGTATTTACATTGTGTATTTATCTATGTCCTATGTTTTGTTTTTCATGGATGGATGGATTTGTATGGACTGTACGCAGAACAATACTTTTCACTGTACCTCAGTGCACGTAACAATAAAACCAATCAATCAAATCATCAATCAATCCTCTCTGGATAGGTTCCACTGGGGAGGTAGTAACCTGTGGGTTGGAGGGTTTGAGTGAGAGTTTGAGTGTTGTGGATCAATGATGTTGGAGCCCTCATTGAGTCTGAGGGTGAGGCTGAGGGGGGGGGATAGGCACCCTGCTCCAAATGGGATTATATAGTGACTTCCTGAATGCCCTCCTTGTTGAAGCAGGGTCTCCCGTGGGGAGGCAGTGTTTTGACGCCAATGAGGCTACGTAGCTCTGCCCCGAGTATCCTTTTTATGACGGTGCACGGTGCAACGTTCTTTCATTGGGCTGATGTTGAATCTTGATATTGTCATGTGAATAAAGAACATTAGACTTTGTTTCATAAACATAGTTATTTATTACTAAGACTACACAAACAAATTACAAAAATGTCTAGGATTAATACAGTTGGAAATAATGGTCTAACACTAACTTACACTAAGATACTACAGAGCTACTCTAATATGCGACTGCTGCAAACTCCTCACCAACACCTTCTCCTGGAACCCATGGTGTCCGGGTCATGTGTCTGCATACTCATACCACCTGATGGTCGTATGTTGGAACTACAACAGTTATACATATATTATTATTTACGTACAGATGATAATATAGATGACAATCTACTTATCATCACATACGATGCTGGTTCTTGTCTGGCATCCTTTGGCCAATCCTGGTGTTCCTCTCTTTTGGAGTTACTTTTCCTTGAGGAGATAGCGTGCTGATGTAGGCCCCGATTTGGTACATTGTATCTCGGGGGTTTCCTTTGCCGTGAGCGGGGATTGAGGATCGCACTCCTCCCGTGATGCTGAGTTGTTGGGTGTCTTGACGAATTTTCCTCTCGTGGGTGGAATCTCCTTGGTGGAGGACGGCGTGAATCTTCTTGTGTGCGCTGCCCTCGGATGTGGTGAGAGAGGAGTGAGGTTGGGTGTCCTGGCACAGTGTGACTATCCTTGCTTTCCTGACTCCTGTGTACGAGGGTGTACAGGGCTGGGCCAGGTCTTGTACTGTGGTCACTTTCCTGTTGCCCCCTTTTGCTTAGGAGGTTCCTTCTTGGGCGGGGTGTCCTGAGAGGCTGAGTGATGTTTTGAATGAGCAGCTTTTTCCCTTTTTGTCTTGTGGTGAGGGGCGTACGTCAGGGGACCGTGTGCTCAGGGCTGTATTCTGGTCCCTGTTATCCTGAGATCCTCTGCTTTTGGTAGTACTTTTTAAAGTCCTGTTATTGTTAGTCTCTTGGAAGCTGCATCGATTAGAATTTGAACCAATTGTGTGAATATTTGCTGGTCTTCTCTGTGTAATTGTGTTGAGTGATGATTGTTCTGTGCTGTTCCGGTGTTGGGGCTTTATTGCGTCCTTTTAGGATGAGTGTCCTTGTTGATTTTTTTCCTGAAATTTAAGTATGTTATTTTGGGGTTGAAGAATCGTTGACCGTTTCCTGTAATGGTAGACAGGTCTTGTACCCGAGAAGGGGACATAAGGATGTGTTATTGATGCCTCTGGTGTGACTGGACCTGGGGGTTCAGTGTGTTCTGATGCCCGCCCGAACATGACGCCGTGATCTTATTCTGGTGGGTGGTGCGAGCACTCGCTACGTGGGAAGGTGTGCACCATGTTTTCATGGCCTTTTCCTCCTCTCCCTTGTTCTCCAGTATATCCATTGGTACATACGGATGCACCAAGCTTAATGATTATACTGACCCATCTGTATTGTCGTCCTCCTGTCCTCTCCTGTACTTCTGTATTGCTGAGAAATTTATGCTGTGCTGCACCAATCCTGAGCTTTTGTTGGATATATATAAATACAAAAACCTGCAAATGGCTAAAACATTGGCTCTTGTTCCTCCCAGACTAACTCACTCTCCGTGTCTTCCCCCATCGTGGAAGTCTCACTGCTGGAAAGATGGATCTCCCGCAACAGTAAACCTCCCTCTGAAGGAACATTCCATTAGACTTCGGATTCTGGACACATGGAAAACCATGACTTGGATTTTATTGTGGTCATTCCTGGAACCCTCTTCCTTTTTCCTCATCCCCCGTTTATTGTACGAATGCAAAAGTGGGTGGGTGTTGGGAAACCCCTCTCACCTAGTGTGTGTAGAAATAAACCAACCTCTTTATTTCATCTTACCTTGAGTTTGCTGTGCAAGGTATTCACAGAGAATTGAAACATTCTCCTTGGGAAAAATGGGCGAGGCCCCAGCACCGATCCTCTGACCGGAGAGGGGCTCGCAACCACGGACGTAAAACGCATGGCCTCCACAAAATAAATGGCCAGAGAATTGACGGGTCCTAAGCCGCGCATGTGCATGGCGATGACCTGCAGCAGTCGCCCTGTACAACATGGTGCCGACCGCGCGCGGACCTGACCTACCAGATAGTGCTCCCCTGGACCTTGCCTGGGCCACCAGTTCCCCATGCCCTCGCTGAAGTGCCCCCCCCCCCCCCCCCCCCCCCACTGTGGAGCCGCTGGACACAGTTTGCCACCATGCGGCTTCTCACACAGCTGGGACCACACGTCAACTATGCGGTCGGGAACTCGGCCCATCGGGGGTGGAGCAGCGGGGGAGGGCCTTTAGCTAACATCCTGAGGCCGTCCTAATGGCATGCGCCGTACTCCTCGATGACGCCGTTTTGGAGGGTGCGGAGCGTCCAAAAACAGGTGCCAACCCCCCCCCCCCCCCCCCCCCCCCCCCCCCCCCCCCGATTTGGTTGGAAAAAGGAATTCTCTGCCTGATCGTTGAACCCCCGGCGGGGGTGAATGGGGTGTTTAGGGACTTCTATAGCAAGCTGTATGAGTCGGAATCCCCAGCCGGGGTAGAGGTGGTTTTTAGAGGGGTTGGAGTTCCCGAAGGTGGATGAAGAGCTGTTGGAGGCCCTGGGGGGCCCAATTGGACTGGTAGAAGCGGTGGAGGAGCTTGAAGCGATGCAATCGGGCAAGGCCCCAGGTCCGGATGGGTTGTTAGAAATTCTCGGGGGTATTGGGACTGCTGCTAGTAAGGGACTCGAACAAGGCAAGGGAGCTGGAAGTGCTCTTCCCCTGACGTTGTCGCAGTCTTCGATCTCCCTCATTTTGAAGCGTAAAAAGGACCCGGAACAATGTGAGTCATACAAACCGATCTCCCTGCTAAATGTGCATGCCAAACTATTGGCTAAGATCTTGGCCTTGAGAATAGAGCATTGTGTCCCAGGGTGCCAGGGGAGGACCAGACGGGGTTTGTGAAGGGGAGGCATCTAGCGGCCGACATCAGGACGCTACTCAATGATACCTCCAGAGGGACGAGAGGTAGAGGTGGTGGTTGCCATGGATGCCGAGAAGGCCTTTGATCGAGTGGAGTGGGATTATTTGTGGGAGGTCCTAGGGCGGCTTGGATTATTTGTGGACTGGGTCTGGTTGTTATACCAGGCACCGGTGGCATTTATACAGACAAACCGGGCGAGTTCAGATTTTTTCAGGCTGCATGGGGGGACTGCCCTGGCTATAGAACCGTTGGCAACGGCACTGAGAGCGGCAGGGGTCTTGCAGGGGATAGTGGACATTATATAAGAGACCATCCTTTTAGCCAGACAAATAAATGTGTCAAGCTGAGGGAGCAAAGGGTGTCAATGTGTTTAAGAGAGAGAGAGAGACCTGGGCCAAGCTTTCCAGGGTCTGCACCCTCCCTGGATTCACTTCCTTTCCCTTCAGTTGAGGAAAGAAATGGAAAGGGGGAGAAAAGAAAGTGTTTTCCTCACAGATGTTGGAGACAGGAGGAAAGCTCTTTCTCGCTCGCGCTGATTGGTCAATACCTCAGCAGGAAGGTCAGGGGGTGGGTTTTCCCTCACACATGCGCAACCGCTCCTCTCTCTTGGACATGCGCAGTCCCGGGCCGGGGGGAAGATCACCGAGAGGCTTCTCGCTCTGGCCGGAGTTGTCAGCCGGTTGCCTGGAAACCTTGTCTCGGGGAGTGGGGCGGAGCTGATGTATCCGCCCGCCGGGCCTCCGCACTGGGACCGTGAGACGTCACCGCGGATGCCAATGCGTGCACCGGAAGGTTGCTGACCAATGGGAAGAGTTGGTGAGCCGGAAGGACTCTCTTCCACCATCCAATCAGCTCCCCCGTTGGCTGAATGCGGAAGCAAAACTGGGGCCTCGCACAGACTGAAAACTCCTGTCTCCAACATCTGTGAGTAAAACACTTTCTTTTCTTCCCCTTTCCATTTCTTTTCTCATTCTGACCTTCAATTGGTCACTTGCAGCAACTGAAGGGAAAGGAAGTGAATCCAGGGAGGGTGCAGACTCTGGAAAGGTCCAGGCCTCTCTCTGTCTCGTAAAGACATTGACATTCCTTTGCTCCCTCAGCTTGACACATTTATCTGTTCACAATTAATCAGTGGTTTCTCCAGGCGATTGCTGACATTTAAGAAGACAGTAAATTAATGTCGGACAGAGACATGTCTCATGTTATATGGTACAGATTAGATATATTATTTATGGTTCTCTATTAAAGTACATTTATTATTAGTTCTAACCGTGTAATATTGTACTGTCGCTATCATAGATTATCATAGAATTTACAGTGTAGAAGGAGGCCATTCGGCCCATCGAGTCTGCACCCTACCCAAGGTCAACACCTCCACCCTATCCAGGCCAATCCACCTAACCTGTTATTATTATTAGTCTCTGGATTTCTCTTCCACAGGGGCCAGTGGGGCGTGGGGGTCATTGAATATATTCATGCATGAGTTGGACAGATTTTGAATAAATTGTTATTTTTTAAAATCATGTTTTAAACAATGAATGCAACAGAGTAACAGAAAAAGTGGTGGGAAATGGGCACAAAGCGGAACAAGAGATATTGCCAACATAAATACAAGCAGCATATTGCAGAATTATTTTGGAACAGGATGTTTGAGGGCCCAGAGCCTCGAGATGAAATGCCAGATTAATTGAACAACCAATTAACAGGTTAAAATAGTGAATGGGGAAAGAAGGTAAGATTATATAAAAACGGAGGATAACAATTCAGTTTATAAACCCAAAAATATTGCAAACAGACTAACGGCTTAATCAAATTAAAATGAATAACACAACATAGATGACATAGAACTATAGTGCAAAAGGCCATTCACCCCTCAAGTCTGCAGTGAGCCTCAGAAAGAGCATTTCACTGAAGCCCACTCCCCATTCTATCCTCGTAACCCGGTGCATTGATCATGGTCAACCCACCTAACCTACACGTCTTGGACAATATGGGCAATTTAGCGTGACCAATCCACTTTAGCTGCACATCTTTGGACAGTGGGAGGAAACCAGAGCACCCGGAGCAAACACACAGATACACGAGGAGAATATGCAAACTCCACACAGACAGCCACCCAAGGCTGGAATTGAACCTGGGTCCCTGGCGCTGAGATAGCAGTACTAACCACTGTGCCCTACTCCCAGCCTAAGTTAAATTGAATTCACTCTTGGAAAGCCCAGGAGGAGCAAGTCAGTCAAATTGGAGCCGATGTATTTGAGATGGGAGTCCCGTACTTGACCCAATGCATCAGACTCAGAATGAATTACAGACATTAAAAATTGCATGGAGATGCATTCCATAATCAGCCTATGCCAGTTTTTAATAGAGGGAGAACTGACTGGTCTGCTTCCGAATGAGCCTGATGAATGTTGGTCCATCCTCACCCAATCCATAAGACGAGAGCCCAATTGACGAAGCCTGATTTTCAGGAGACCATACCCTCCCTTAGCGATTGGAGCTTAACAAACTTGAGGCGAGGTTTCTTTTTGTTCCAGGTAGAGTTATAGATGTTTACAGCATGGAGCCAGGCCCTTCGGCCCAGCTAGTCCATGCCGCCCAATTTCTATCGCTAAGCTAGTCCCACCTGCCAGCATTTGGCCCATATCCCTCTCTACCCACCCTGCCCATGTAACTGTCTAACTGCTTTTTAAAGGACAAATTGTACCTTCCTCTACCACTGCCTCTGGCAGCCCATTCCAGATGTTCACCATCCTCTGTGTGAAGAAATTTCCCCTCTGGTCTCTTTTTTTTGTATCTCTCTCCTCTCACCTTAAACCTATGCCCTCTAGTTCTAGACTCTTCTACGTCAGGGAAAAAATGTTGGCTATCTTCCTTATCAATGCACCTCATTATTTTCTAGACCTCTATAAGATCACACCTAAGCCTCCTACGCTCAGGGAAAAAAAGTCCCAGCCTATCCAGCCTCTCCTTATAACTCAGATCATCAAGTCCTGGCAGCATCCTTGTAAATCTCTTCTGCGCCCTTTCTCATTGAACAATATTCTTCCTATAATAGGGTGACCAGAACTGAACACTGTATTCCATGTGTGGTCTTACCAATGTCTTGTCCAACTTCAACAAGACATCCCAACTCCTGTATTCAATATTCTAACCAATAAAACCGAGCATACTGAATGCCTTCTTCACCATCCTGTCCACCTGCGACTCCACCTACAAGGAGCTATAAACCTGTACTCTTAGATCTCTTTGTTCTGTAACTCTCCCCAACTCCCACCCATTAACTGAGTAGGCCCTGCCCTGATTTAATTAATTCCCCTAACGACTCTGGTTGACAGCAGCATAGGCAGCATCTGCAGAGGGTACAACAATCTGGGCAACACATTCACTTTAATGAAGGCGATCCTCCCTCACCATGAAATCGGAAGAGCCGACCACTGGGCAAGGACCCACCTAATAGTCACCATCAGCTTTGGAAAGTTGGCCCCATATAGCAGTCTCAACGAGGAGCCATTGACATTCCCAGGTTTTTAAATGGCATGGTGTGGGGGGGGGGGGGGGGGGGGGAGGACATCTGAAGGGGAAGTTAGCAAGAGGAGGGGGCTTACCCCTCAACCTCTCCCCACCGGCATGGCCTCAGACTCAGTAAAATTGATCTCGATACGAGAGAGGATACTAAATCTATCCAATAATGTCCGGGCCTGAAACACTGGGATCGACACAAACAGCAGCCCGTCATCTGCACACAGCATGATCTTGTGCTGCCTCACCCCACCCCCCAATCCAGATATCAGAGGATCAAATCTAATATCCTCCGGCAAGGGCTCAGTGGCCAACTGTTGCTAACTTTTGCCTTAGTTTGTTTGTTGTTTTATCACCTTTGCTCTTGAGTCGCCAGGTATCTTTCTGATACCGCCACGTGGTTCAAGTCCGAGTAATGATCAATAATCCAATACACCGCTTAGTAAGATTTAAATCAAAGCACATTTATTATACACAGTAATCACTACTCGTGCATAAATTCTACGTCTAAGCTACTTCTACCACTAACAGGCCTATACTTAACTTGGAACTGGCCCACCAGGTCAGGGAAACGAATGGCCTTTCGTTCGGGTTCTGAGCCTGCGGGATTCGAAGTTGGTACAGATTGGTAGCTAGGAGCACCTATCTCATAGCGAGCGTTGAAGTAAGACTTACTAGTTTTCAGCGATGGCTGGACACCCGGTCACTGTCAAGGGTTGGTTCGCGTTGCTGAGTAACCCGGTCAAGAAGAGCGATTTGAACTTGGACTGTATTCTTATAGTCCCCAGGGGCTTCCTGCCTTTCGGGGCGGACCCTGTACCTGGTTCCAAGTGATTGGACTTTGTCCCAATCACTTGGTTCAATTTTCTCCAATGCTGGAGTGATTCCTTGATCGATGGGCGGTCTTGAGGTGGTCGCACACCTCCCTTTGTGTAGGCTTCTGCTGGCGCCACGGAGTCTGGGTTGGCTTTATGTTTCTAAATGTTGCTCATTGTTCCCGGGGATTGCTCATTAATATGCAGATGGCTGGTGTTTTGTTATGCTGATGGTTGCCGGTATCGACCTCGTCTGGCCTTTCCAGCCAGAGGTAAATATACACTCAACCCGCAGCTGCTTGTTTGTGTCTTGTTGGCTGACTTTCTCATCAGCCTTTGCCGTTCGGCATTTTAAATCGGGAGTTAGCCATTCTAAATCGGGAGTTAGCTATTTTAACTGGCTACACAATGCAAACAGCAAGGGAGACAGAGGGCAGCCCTGTCCCGTCCCTCTCTGAAGCTCAAACTTCGACACCCTTATACCATTGGTGAGCAGCGCCGCTGCCGGTCTGTGATGTAACAATTGAATCCACTCAATATAATCCTCACCCAACCCGAAGCCTCGCAGCGGATACACCAGATAATTCCACTCAACTCAAGGAAAAGCTTTCTCTCATCGAAGGAGATCACCAGCCCATCCAATGCATATTTCTGAAAAGCCTGAATCACATTCAGCTCCCTTCCAACATTGTTACTGGAAAATCTTCCCCGTATAAACCCAGTCTGGTCCTCCCGCACGATTGTCAGAAGGATGTCCTCCAGCCTTATCGCCAAAACATAAGATCGCAGTTTCAAGTCAACATTCAAAAGAGAGATTGGGTGAGGAGAGGCCCACTCCTCTGGGTCCTTGTCCACCTTCAGAATCAAAGAGATATTAACCTCATGAAGAGACGGTGGCAGTATCCCAGAGTCAAAAGAGTGACAATACATATCTACCAACGGGTCCAACAACAAATCCGCAAACCCCCGATAAAACCCCACAGCCATCTGGTCCCGGGGCTTTACCCGGCTGCAGCTCCTTCATGGCCTTTGACACATCTTCCCTAGAAAGGGGAGCATTCAGATTTTCTGAGGCCTCCAGAAGCTTCAGGGAAGAGAACGACTGTTCCACACCCACCAACACATTACCAGACTGCTCAGACTTGTATAATCCTGCATAGAATTCCCAAAATCCCTGTTTATCTCCTCCGTCTTCATGACCCTTTTCCATCCCTTTGTCAAACGGACCAAGTATTTGCTCGGCTTATTCCCAAACTGGTACAATTTCGACCTCTCAAACTTTCAACTTTTCTCGACCTGCTGAGTAAATAGGGAGTTCAAAGCCACTCTTGCTGCGTTAACCTCCTTCAGCAATAGCTTACTCGGGCCCTCCATATGATTCTCCTCCACCTTCACCAAACAAACCTCCAGACGCCGCTGGTTCTCCAGCATTCTGCACCTTTTATTAGCAGTGTGAGAAATGATCAGCCCCCGAGCATAAACTTTACACGTCTCCCACAAAATGGAGGGGGAAATACCAGGAGTCAAGTTAACCAAAAGGAAGAACTTCCTTCTGCACTATAAATTCCATGAACTCAAACTCTTCCTGAAAGTGCATAATAAATGAACTCGGGGAGGCTCCAAACCTCCACATTCTCGACCTGGGGGTGAGCCCTCGAGCAGAAACTCCAGACAAAAAGGGAAGGTCTGCGATTACGATGCTCCCTGTGGTGCAAGTGGACACCAGGTGTAGGATCGTCCTCGGCACAAAAAAGTTGTTGATTCTAGTCTGACACTGCTGTGGGGCTGGAAAGAAGGTAAAATCTCTGCTCCTCGGGTACAAAGTTCTCTAAACAACCACATAACCCACCTCCTCACTGTTATGATCCCAGACCAGACCCCAACAGTGGCTCAGATACTGGACACAAACCCCAATATTTTATTTGTGTTTTGTAAGATTGTGAGGAAAGGATACCTCACTCCAGGAGTGATGTCACGAACAATAGGGCCATGCTATATGAAAACAAACTTTATTACTGACACAATATTAAAATAAATTTAACATCACACCAGAAAACAGCTGACAATTAGCCCTTAAACAATGCTAATCAATACAATGAATACAGTAACCCTTAACTGCTACCTTTATTCCCACTCAAACAACAAAAACAAAAACACCATGTCAGCTCTCAATCCACCAGGAAACAAAGTTAGCCCTCAGAGATGTTCTTTGAGAAAGAGAGATCTTGTGTCACTGCTTTAAAGAAAAGATCTGAATCTTGTTAGTACCATGCAGAAAGTCTGGCTGTATTTCATCGGAAGCTGTTTAAGCTTGTTACAGCTCACCTTCTAATTCCACTCTGCTTGGAAAGAAACTGCTAATTTGGCTCCAGACATATCTTTTCAACTGAACTGGGATGCTTGACCTCTGCTCATATCTTCAACTCATTCTCAACTAAAACACTGCTTTCCTGCAAAAAGCCTGAAACCGTGGCTCCTCCCAGTACTGACATCATCTTACCAAGATTAAATCTAATTAACTCCACAGGGAATCCCCTTCATCCAAACAACTTTCCACTAGCCCATGTTTTTTACGATGCTTTAATTGCACCTCTGGCACCAAAACTTAGTTTTCTTTCAAACTAGGATTTCTTTTAGAAACTTGACTGCCGCAGTGACACACACTAACTCAGGTTTTTAACCCTGACTGCGCTAAATACCCAGAATACAAAAACTCTAAAATTCCTACAGTCATCAAATTACAAGCCGAGGCCAACGCCCAAGCCTGCAGCGTGGGGGTGTTGGTGGTACCGGGAGTTTATCTACCAGAGGATTTAAGTGGCAGTTGAAGTCACCAACCACAAAAGAGTTAATTGAAGCTAACTCTGCAAAATCCTTTATAATTAACTCCGGGGAGTAATCCGGGGATCCAGAAACATTCACTATTGAAACAACATCTCCATGCACCGAACCTCTAATGATCATATATCCACCTGCTTTGTCCTTGGTGCAGGTTTCAACCTTAAAAGTGATATTTTTATTAATAAGCATTTCCACACCCTTGCTACTAGACGAAATGGAGGCAAAAAACGTGGCCCACCCAATCCTGCCTCAATTTATAGTGTTCCTCATCATCCAGATGGATTTCCTGTAATGAAGCTATGTCGACTTTCTCCTTAAGAAAGGAGAGGATCTTTTTCCTTCTGATAGGGTGATGGATGCCCCGTACATTCCCTGAGAAAATTTGCAGATTGACTGCCGCCATTAGTTAGGCGACAGAGAGAACAGGAACAGATTTTCACACCACAATCGGGCGTGCGCCATTACCCCCTCCTCCAACTCACTTTACACCAGAGGCACCAAAGTCTCCCCAAACTGCTCCTTTCACAGATAAAAGCCCCGTCTGTACCAGAGTAGGATAAAGTTAGCAACACATAAACCCTCCCATAATAACAAAAATACAAAGAATCACGAGCACAATAGACCCAAGGGGACATTCCTCAATAAGACTGAGGACCCGGAGGATTAACCCCACGGCCAGACTGTCGTTACCCTCAGGATACCTTCTCCAAAATGAGGAGAAGAAAAGTAACTTTTGTAAATTGTTTTTACAGGATATTAGAAGAGGAGGAATTACAGACTGAAATCTCAAACATCACGTCTCAATCTGACGGAGTCTCTCAATTCCTTGAAACTGAATATCACCGGACTTAGAATCTAGAAGGAGAAATGTTTGTCTTTTCTGTCCGCTTCAAAAGATCAGTGTGACTGGAAAAGCCCCGAGACACACACACCCGAGTGAGAGTGTTCCAGAGCACTGACCGTGGAAAGAGTTTGAACCAGTTACACAGACCAAAAAAAAATCACACCATTCACAGTCTGAAAAGACCGTACACGTGTTGTGTGTGTGGACGAGGCTTCAACTGATTGTCAAATCTGGAGAGACACGAGGACACCCCACCCTGGAGAAACGGTGGAAATGTGGGGACTGTGGGAAGGGATTCAGGGTTCCATCTGCACTGGAAGCTCATCGGCGCAGTCACACTGGGGAGAGGCCGTTCACCTGCTCTGTGTGTGGGAAGGGATTCATTCAGTTATCCGCCCTGCAGAAACACCAGCGAGTTCACACTGGGGAGAGGCCGTTCATCTGCTCTGAGTGTGAGAAGGGATTCACTCAATCATCCGACCTGCGGAAACACCAGCGGGTTCACACTGGGGAGAGGCCGTTCATCTGCTCTGAGTGTGAGAAGGGATTCACTACTTTAAGGAGTCTGCAGATTCACCAGCTAGTACATACTGGGGAGAAGCCGTTCACCTGCTCTCATTGTGAGAAGGGATTCAGTCAATCATCTGACCTGCGGACACACCAGCGAGTTCACACTGGGGAGAGGCCATTCATATGCTCTCAGTGTGAGAAGGGATTCACTCAATCATCCCACCTGCAGACACACCAGCAAGTTCACACTGGGGAGAGGCCATTCACCTGCTCTGTGTGTGGGAAGGGATTCACTACTTCATCAAGGCTGCAGAGACACCAGCGAGTTCACAACGTGGAGAGGCCATACACCTGCTCTGTGTGTGGGAAGGGATTCATTCAATCATCCGACCTGCGGAAACACCAGCGGGTTCACACTGGGGAGAGGCCGTTCATCTGCTCTGAGTGTGAGAAGGGATTCACTACTTTAAGGAGTCTGCGGATTCACCAGCTAGTACACACTGGGGAGAAGCCGTTCACCTGCCCTGAGTGTAAGAAGGGATTCAGTCAATCATCTGACCTGCTGACACACCAGCGAGTGCACACTGGGGCGAGGCCGTTCATCTGCACTCAGTGTGAGAAGGGATTCGCTCAGTTATCTGCCGTGCAGTCACACCAGCGAGTTCACACCGGGGAGAGGCCGTTCACCTGCTCTCAGTGTGAAAAGGGATTCACTACTTCATCGAGCCTGCAGAGACACCAGCGAGTTCACACTGGGGAGAAGCCATTCATCTGCTCTCAGTGTAAGAACGGATTCGCTCAGTTATCCCACCTGCAGAGACACCAGCGAGTTCACACGGGAGAAGGTGTTAACCTGCTCTTAGTGAGAGAAAGGATTCAGATATCCGTACACCCTGCAGGAACACTAGCGAGTTCACACCTGGAAGAAGCCATTCACCTGCTCTGAGCAGGAGAGACATTCAATGATCCGTCCCAACTACGGAGACACGAGCGAGTTAATTATGGGGAGAGACCTTTCATCTGCTCTCAATGTGGGATGGGGTTTTGTGATTCATCGCACCTGTTGTGACTCCAACAAGTTCACAATAAATTACAGATGTTGGCTCCGTTGTATTGTTTCTGCTCTCACTGACATCCAGGGCTGCATTTTGTTCATTCTGACATCTGGTGAATGGTGATGATTGGAGGGTTTCTTTCTGCTGGACTGGCCGGTCTAACACCTCTGCCTCCGGTGGGCTGACTATTTTTGAGGCTAGTTGCGATTCACTGCAGTGGTCCTGTTTTTATTTTAAAGAAGGCTCCTGTTTTGCAGGGCCTGGGTGTTTTTAGTCGCCAGAAGGTGAAATTGACAAAGGAATGTGTTTTGCAGTCTGGGCTAATGGACTGTGGTTTGACTGGGATAGTACTTGTGGAATGAATGTACTTTGCAGCCGTCAGGGATCATTTGTTTTCCAGCTTGGGATGATGAGGTCATAGCTGGGTGGAACCAAGGAAGGCAGAAAGACATTTTAAAAATCTTTAGAGAGCAGTTTTTGGGGAAAGATTTGGAGGAGTTGAATTCTGGGTCCACAATTCTCCCACAGTGAGACAGATTGAGAGCTGTATCTTTCTTTTCCTGTTGTTTAATGAGAGATTCAGTAGTTGTGGTTAAATGGGTGATTGTAAGCTGTTGTTTTTGGGTGTGATGTTAAAATGTTTAATATTGTCGCCATAATAAAATTTTATTTTAAAAATAACCAAGCCCTATTTCTTCATGTGATCACTCCTGGAGCGAATCATTCTTTCCGCACAGTCTGACAAATAAACTGAAATATTGGGGTTTTGGTCCAGTATCTCAGCCACTGTTGGGGTCTGGTCTGGGATCGGAATAGTGACCGATGTAACAATTGGTTGGAGGCCCATTTCCCAGTCAGTCCTCCAGCGCCTACCTGACTCTCAATTAGTGCGACACACATGGCAGTTTCCCAACTGGGATGCAGACCCCGTTTTTCTCAGCTAAATTCAGCCCACAGCTCCATCTCCCGGCTGTCATTGATATGAGCAATAGAGACAGAAAGGTGCAGAGGAGCAAGTGGAAAGTCAAAACTTGTGGCTCGAAATCAATACTTCAACATTTGTCAGTGAAATATTTTTATACTGGAGTTTTTAATTATTAGACTTAGGCATCGGAGGCAAAGGGTGGAGGGTTTTAAAGTATAACTTTTCCTTTCTATCTAGTGTCCGCCATAGCTCAGTAGGCAGCTCTCTCACCTCTGAGTCAGAAAGTTAAGACCCAGTCGGACCTGTGGACAAAAACCAGTTCCAACATTCCTGGTCCGACCACGGAGTGAGTGCTGCACTGTCAGAACAGCCTTCTTTCAAATAAGATGTTAAACTGAGGCCCTGTCTGCCCCTCTCAGGTGGGTGTAAAAGTTCCCACAGCCACTATTTTGAAGAGCAGGGGAGTTATCCCCGGTGTCCTGGTCAATATTTATCCCTCAATCAACATCACCAAAAACAGATCATCTGCTCATCATCATATTGCTGTGTGTGGGATCTTGCTGTGTGTAAATTGGCTGCTGCGTTTCATACATTATAACAGTGACTGCACTTCAAAAGTACTTCATCGACTGTAAAGTATGTTGGGCCTGTTGCTCTTTTTAATAATGATGCTCTTTAAAGTCGCCAGATATCAAATGATACCACCACAAGGCTTTACCGGATATCGATCAAAGGACCACATAACCAGTTAGTCAGTTCAAGTTCAAAGATGGTTTATTTACGCACAAGGATTACTTCGACATGCAACACAAAACACGACAAGTTAAACTACACCTAACAACTACAATAACCTCTACTTAGCTTCAGGGCAACCGACTCTATGCAGATGGACAAGGCCTTTGTCTGGATCTTGTGTGGCTAGGTGGAAGAAGTGGCTCTTTCTGCTGGGCCCATCCATCTGGTAGCGATCGTTGGTCTTGAACTTGTCTGTCTGGTCGTTATACTGCATTTGGGTTGGCATAGGCCGGATCCAAGAGAGACCGAGCATGGCTGTGTCTCTTCTTATCCCTCTGGGATTTCGCGCTCTGGGGCGGTCCTTAACTTGGACCCAATAATGCGACAGGCTTCGATCACTGCCTTCGATTTTGGCCCATAAAGGGGCGCGTGCCTTGATGGCTGGGCGTGTCCTCAGCGGTCATTGACCTTGGCTGTTTGGGCTCCCTGACCAAAGGGAGTGGCGTTACTTAGTCTGTATCTGTATCGGTTACCTGAGTACAGTTCTTTTGTTCTGGGGAAATGGGCATTAGAATGCAAACGAGCGGGGGTTTTGATCGCGTCTAGCTATCTGGGTTGCAAATACACACACAAGCTCGGAGTCTGTCTGAGTCCTGGGTTGGCCATAATTCCCATGGTCCTTTGCACATGGCCATCTGAGCTGGCTACAGGACAACCTCAGGTGTGAAAGGCGCTATAGAAATGCAAGTTTTTAAATTGAAGATTTCTATTATCTGAACTTTTATCTGGAACTTAATTGATTTCAGACACCCACAAATTTCCATTTAATAAATTCACTTTGGTTCAGACAAACCAATTAAGGCAAGATCAGAATTCTCTGGATTTAAAAGTTTATTAAATGAAATGATTTACTGAACAACTTTCAGACATTGACTTTTACAACATCATGTGGGTGATCAATCTGTAGAAGCATAACCCTCTCTGGCTCCTTCTTTGACAGTAATTCTTGTGGAATTCAGCCTCGCGAGTCTGGCTCCTTTGACAGTAATTTCCTTGGAACTCGGTCTCGGGAATCTTCAGTACTTGGCCAACAAGGAAGACCTTCGGAACCTCTACCTTTATCCCCAAAGTGTCCATTAACTCATGTCAGAGTTGGGTCTGTTGTAACATGATAATTGTCAATTTGGTCACAAGATTAATTGAATTGGATCCCCAATTACTTATACTGCCTACTCTCATTATCTTAGACAGGAATACAATAGAACTGTTTCATACCCTTAGTGTTGGGTGGGGTTACTGGGTTATGGGGATAGGGTGGAGGTGTTAACCTTGGGTAGGGTGCTCTTTCCAAGAGCCGATCCAGACTTGATGGGCTGAATGGCCTCCTTCTGCACTGTAAATTCTATGATACTATCCCTTTATCTGATTCTGTACAATCCCTTATTCATACAGTTTCAAATGTTGAGGTTAATCAGAGTTTGAAGGTCTCTCTTGCCAGTACATTCTTAATTTATAAAACAATAATTTGGCCATTACAATATTATCTATTACATTGTTTTGCGAATTATAACTTAATCAGAGTTCATTGTTGCATAATCAACTGTTTTGTGACTGGCTTCTAACATGAAATCAATATGTGATTAACAAAGAAATGTTCCATAATCTGTGCTAGAAGCTAGATGTTACGAGTTTAAAATGACTTCCTTGACCTTGTTACTTATAGCCATGAATATGGAATTATAAAATTAAATGGATTTCCCAGTCCTACCTACAGTTTTGTACATTACAACAATGATTACACTTAGCACTACATTCATTAAGCTTCACCCGATGTCTGTGTATTTACATTGTGTATTTATTGCATGTCCTCTGTTTTCCATGTATGGAACGATCTGCTTGCACTTTACGCAGAACAATACTTTTTACTGTATCTCAGTACACGTAACAATATATTTAAATCTAAAATCTAAATCTTTTGGAGGTTCTATGATGTTATAGAAAAGGATTTTTTTTTTTTTTTAGATTTTCCTCAAACTTGGGATATATTACAGTTGGTCCCCTCATTAAAATGATTGATGAAGATTGAGGTTTAATTTTGAGTAATATTTTGATTCTCTCTGAAATTCTCAATGAAAATCTAAACATACTATATCCTGAATAATTTGTTTTTAAAATACAGGCAAGTTGTTGTGATCAGGAGTGCATTACCTGAAAAGGGTGCAAGAAACAGATTCAACTCTTTCTTCAAAAGGGAATTGGACAGATCCTTGAAACGAAAAGAACATTTCTGGACAATGGGATTAATTGGTTGGCTCTTTCACAGATCTGGCATTAGCACGATCGGCCGAATGGTCTCACTCTGTGTGACCTGAGCCTCGTATGCAGTTAACGTGAGTGGTAATGAGGGTAAAGAGACCTGGGTATAAATGGACCAGGGCATCCTGGTAATAAGTCACTGAAGGCTATCATGCAGGTGCAGGAAGTTATTAGGAAGGTTAATGGGATGTTGGCCTTTATCACAAGAGGATTTGAGTCCAGGAGTAGTGAAGACTTGCTTCAATAGTGTAGAACCTTGGTTAGACCGCACCTAGAGTACTGTGTGCAGTTTTGCTCCCCTTACCTTAGGAAAGATAGTATTGTCACAGAGGGAGGGTAATGAAGGTTCACCAGACTTGTTCCGGGGATGGCAGGACTGTCCTATGAAGAGAGAGTGGGGAAACTGGGTGTGCAGTCTCCAGAATCTTGAAGAATGAGAGGTGATCTTATTGAAACTTATAAAATACTTAAAGGAATTGACAGTCTGGAATCAAGGACCGGTCTCGGAGGAGACATTTCTTTACTCAAGAGGGCTATGGAAGCGCAGTCATTGAGTGTGTTTAAAGTAGAGACTGACAGCTTTCTAAATACCAATAACACAAAGGGATATGGAGATAGTGTGGAGAAAAAGGAATTGAAGTGGATGATGAGCCATGGATGTATTGAATGATAGAGCAGGCTTGATGGGCTGAATGGCCAACCCCTGCTATGTTCCAATGATACAAAGGTAAGCAGGAAAGTAAATTGTGAAGAGGACATAAGGTTAAAAAGGAAGATGTTAAATGAGTGGAATAACACCTGCCAAATGGAGAATAACGTGGGAAAATGTTTAATTGTCCATTTTGGCCAGAAGAATAAAAACTTATTATCTAAATGGTCAGAGATTGCAGAGCTCTGAGACTCAGAGGGATCTGGGTGTCCAAGAGCATGAATCACAAAAGGCGAGTATACAGGTACAGCAAGTAATTAGGAAAGCTAATAGAATTATTGTTTGTGAGGAGAATTGAATACAAAAGTAGGGAGGTTATGCTTCAGTTATACAGGTCATCGGTGAGACCACACCTGGAGCACTGTGTATAGTATCGCTCTCATTTAAGGAATGATGTAAATGTGTTGGAAGCAGTTCAGAGAAGGTTTACTGGACTCATACCTGGAATTGGAGGCTGGTCTTATGAGGAATGATTGGACAGGCTGGGCTTGTGTCCGATGGAGTTTAGGTGACTTGATTGAACCGTATAAGATCCTGAGGTGCCTCGACAGGGTGGATGTGGAAAGGATGTTCCCTCTTGTGGGAGGATCTAGAAATTGGAGTCACTTTAAAAGTAACAAGTTGCCCATTTGAGGCAGAGGCTTGGGAGTCTATGGAACTCTCTTCCTCAAAGGGCAGTGGAAACAAAATCTGAATATTTTGAAGGCACAGCTGGATAGATTCTTGATAAGCAAGGGGGTGAAAGGTTATCAGAGGGGTCGGCGGGAATGTGAAGCTGAGGTTACAATCAGATCACCTCTGAACTTATTCAATGGTGGAGCAGGCTCGAGGGGCCGAGTGGCCTACTCCTGTTCCTAATTCGTATGTTATCACATCCTTTATAATAGATTGTAGCATTTTCCATCCTGCTGATGTCAGGTTGTGGTTCTTCGTTTTCTCTCTCTCTCCTTAAATAGTGGGGTTACATTTACCACCTTCCAATCTGCAGGAACCATTCCAGAATCTATAGAATTTTGAAAGATGATCACCAATGTATCCACTATCTCTACAGCCACCTCTTTCAACACTCTGGGGTGTGGATCATCAGCTTTTGGGGGTTTATTAACTTTCAACCACTGGGTTACGGGGTTAGGGTGGAGGTGTGGGCTTATGTACGGTGCTCTTTCCAAGGGCCGGTGCAGACTCAATGGGCCGAATGGCCTCCTTCTGCACTATAAATTCTATGAGAATTTCTCCAGTGCTACTTTTTCAGTTCCTCGTGCTCACTAGTCCCTTGGTTCTCTGGTGTTTTGGGGACAATTTCAATATCTTGCTCTGTGAAGACAGACACACATTGTTTAGTTTCTCTGCCATTTCCTTATTCCCCATTATAAACTCTCCTGTCTCTGCCTGGAATGGACCCACATTGGTCTTTGCTAATCTTTTCCTTTTCACATTCCTAAAGTTGCTTTTCTAGTCGGTTTTCATGTTTCTCCCCAGTTTGCTCTCATATTCTATTTTCTCTTTATCAGTTTCTTGGTCCTCCTTTGCTGAATTCTAAAACAAGTTCCCAATCCTCAGGCCCGCTACTATTTTGTCCACTTTATGAGTCTCTTCCTTTGATCTAATGGAATCTTTAACTTTTCTTGTTAGTCAGGGTCGCATAACTGTTCCTTTTGGAATTTTTGTTCCTTAAAACAAGCTATATTTAATGTCAACAGGTAATAATTCCTTAAATGCTGGCAATTTCCTGTCCACCATCGTGCCTTTTATTGTAATTTTCCAGTTTCCCACAGACAACTTGCCCCTTAGCTTGGCAGTTTTCTTCTGTGAAAAACACCCGAATAAATTAAACAAAGGACCATGTAATCACCATTGTCCATCTCTATGGCAACGAGCATAATTTAGGGGGTTCCAAAATGAAATGTGAAGTAAATATATTCTTACTTTCAAACATCCTTTCACTCGGTGATACTTGTGAAATTTGAAAACAAGTATTCACAACAAGGCTCAAAGAGCATCAGCCCACTGACGGTCTGGAATGCACTGCCTTTTCCTTCGATCTAATGGAACCGTTAACTTTTCTTGTTAGCCATGGTTCCATCACTTCTGTTGGATTTTTGTTCCTTAAAGAAATCTATATTTATTGTATAGATGTGATATGAAAGTCTCCAAAATCCCAGAGGGCCATAGGTTGTTCTCCGCTTTGACAGAGAGAGCTGACTGGTGGTGATTTAACCTGAGGGTCAATGCACCTCAGGTGATGGGCAATGTTGAGAAGCTAGACCCTTCACGGATAACCTCAGCCGGCACTGGAGATGAAGTTGTGCTGTTGGCCCCTTCGCATCATGAACCAGCCATCCAGCCAACTGAGTTAACTGACCCACTGGTAGGTATATAATACTTCCATGAATATTAGCTGTTGCCTGTGTCCCATCATACCATTTAATGTGGTTTCCCAGTCCACCTCAAACAACATGTCCCGCATACCCTGATAGTTTTCTTCTGCGAGAAACACCCAGTTAAATTAAACAAAAGAACCATATACCACCATAGCCCATCTTCATGACAATGTGGCATGCTTTGGGAGGTTCCAAACAGAAATGCAAATTAAGTACCTTCTGACTTCCAAATATCCTTTCAATCTGTTCTTTGTGAAATTTAGCCAGGTATTCACAACAAGGCTCAAAGAGCATCAGCCCACTGGAAATAAAGTTATTAGTCCAGACAGTCAAGCAGAAAGAAACCCTCCAACCATCGCTATTGACAATATGGCAGAATTAACGAAATGCCATCCTTGATGCAATTGAGAGCAGGATTAACAACAGCAGAATACAATTCCTGTAATCACTTGTGGACTTGTTGGTGCCTCCGTAGGTGGGATGGATCACTGAATGCCTTGTCACAGTGAGAGCAGGTAAATGGCCTCTCCCCGGTGTGAACTCGTAGGTGTGTCTGCAGGGACGATGAATCACTGAATCCCTTCCCACACTGAGAGCAGATGAATGGCCTCTCCCCGGTGTGAACTCGCTGATGTGTCCGCAGGGTGGATGAATCAATGAACCCCTTCCCACACTGAGAGCAGGTAAATGGCCTCTCCCCGGTGTGAACTCGCTGGTGTACCCGCAGGTTGGATACATGAGTGAATCCTTTCCCACACTGAGGGCAGATGAATGGCTTTTCCCCTGTGTGAGCTCGATGATGTGTTCGCAGGGTGGATGAATCACTGAACCCCTTCCCACACTGGGAGCAGATGAAAGGCTTCTCCCCAGTGTGAATTCGTTGATGTACCCGTAAGTTGGATAAGTGAGAGAATGCCTTCGCACACTGAGAGCAGGTAAATGGCCTCTCCTGTGTGTGTACTCGCTGGTGTGACTGCAGGTGCGATAACTGAGTGAATCGCTTCCCACACTGAGAACAGGTGAACAGCCTCTGCCCAGTGTGAACTCGCTTATGTGTCTGCAGGTGGGAGAACTGAGTGAATCCCTTCCCACACTGAGAGCAGGTGAATGGCCTCTCCCCAGTGTGACTGCGTCGATGAGCTTCCAACTCCGATGGGGCTTTGTATCCCTTCCCACAGTCTCCACATTTCCATGGTTTCCCCATGGTTTGTGTCTCGTTCACACAGAGAAAAAGGGTAGGGTCTCTCCCCACTGTGAATGGTGTGATATTTATTCAGACTGTGTAACTGGCTAAAGCTCTTTCCACAGTCAGTGCTCTGGAACACTCTCACTCAGGTGTATGTGTCTCGGTGCTTTTCCAGTCACACTGATGTTTGAAATATTTTGAAGCCGACCGATCAGGCAAAGATTTCTCCTTCCACATTCAAAGGCTGATAATATTCAGGTCCCAAGGAATTGAGAGACTCTGTCAGATGTAGAGATTTGGTTTGAGATTTTTGTTTGTATTTCCTCCCCTTCCAATGTCCTGTAAAAACAAATTACAAAAGACATCTGTCAGTACAGGACAGAAACTCTGAACAGACAATTCTACTTTCACTGGAACATTCTTCCCTCATCTGTTCCCAAATACCATCTCCGTCCCACACACTCTCTCTCCATTCTCACTCTGCTGTATCTAATATTCACCCTCCCAATTCTCCTTAAGGTGCTGATTCACATATCCAGAGTTGCCACTTCCGCTCCAGGACACTGGGACCATAAAAAGTAGCAGCTGCAGCCAGCCATTTGGCCCATCAAGCTAGCTCAAACATTTATGAGATCATTGGCCTAACTACCTCAGCACCATCTTCCCCCACTATCCCCCATATTCCTTTATATATTCAACATCTAGAAGCCTATCAATTTCTTGAAAATAATTGACGACTGAGGATCAATAGCTCTCCAGAGAGAGAATTCCAAAGCTTCACCACATCCTCGAATGAGGAAATCCCTCCTCACTTCAGCACTCTCTCCATTTTCCTACCTGTTCCCCACAACTTTTGACTCCCTCGTCAATCAGAAATCTGTCAAACAAATCATTGAAAATATTCAATGACCCCCAGACTCCAGTGGTCCCTTTGGAAGAGAAATCCAGAGACTATCAACCCTCTGAGGGAAGAGATGACTGGAATATATAATGTAGCTACAGCACAACATAGCAAGACCAGAAATAATAATAAACATACTTTATTACAGAACCATAAATAAGATACCTAATCTGTACCATGAAACAACACGAGACATATCTCTGTCCGATATTAATTTACTGTCCCTTAAATGTCAGCCATCTCCTGGGGAAACCAGCCCTTTAATTGTGATCATTAAGGAAGAGACCATCCTTTTAACCAGACAAATAAATGTGTCAAGCTGAGGGAGCAAAGGATGTCAATGTGTTTAAGAGAGAGAGAGACCTGGGCCAAGCTTTCCAGAGTCTGCATCCTCCCTGATTCACTTCCTTTCCCTTCAGTTGCTGCAAGTGACGCATTGAAGGTGAGAATGAGAAAATAAATGGAAAGGGGTAGAAAAGAAAGTGTTTTACTCACAGATGTTAGAGACAGGAGGCGGTTTCACTCTGTGTGAAGCTCAATGGACATTCCCACAAAGCCCGCGCAGGAAGGTCAGTGAGCGGCCTCTACCCCGCACATGCGCAGCTTCCCCTCACACTTGAACATGCGCAGTCCCGGGGAGAAAGGGAGGGCACGGGGGATGCTCGCCCTGGCCGGAGCAGCCGGTTGCCTGGAAACCATTTCGTGGAGTTGCAGGGGGAGGGGGAAGAATGGGTGGGGGCGGGGCTCCCGTATCCGCGCGCCGGGCCTGCGCACTGGAACCCCGGGACGTCACTGCGGAGCAGAGTGATTCCTATTGGCTCGTTCAGGCAGGGTTCCATTTTAACGTTACGTCACAACACAGAAGTTGGAGGAAAGCTTCCCCCTCTGGGCAACATCTGGGAGGAAATCCATACAAAGAACAAAGAAATGTACAGCACAGGAACAGGCCCTTCGGCCCTCCAAGCCCGTGCCGACCATACTGCCCGACTAAACTACAATCTTCTACACTTCCTGGGTCCGTATCCTTCTATTCCCATCCTATTCATATATTTGTCAAGATGCCCCTTAAATGTCCCTATCGTCCCTGCTTCCACTACCTCCTCCGGTAGCGAGTTCCAGGTACCCACTACCCTCTGTGTAAAAAACTTGCCTCGTACATCTACTCTAAACCTTGCCCCTCTCACCTTAAACCTATGCCCCCTAGTAATTGACCCCTCTACCCTGGGGAAAAGCCTCTGACTATCCACTCTGTCTATGCCCCTCATAATTTTGTATACCTCTATCAGGTCGCCCCTCAACCTCCTTCGTTCCAGTGAGAACAAACCGAGTTTATTCAATCGCTCCTCGTAGCTTATGCCCTCCATACCAGGCAACATTCTGGTAAATCTCTTCTGCACCCTCTCTAAAGCCTCCACATCCTTCTGGTAGTGTGGCAACCAGAATTGAACACTATACTCCAAGTGTGGCCTAACTAAGGTTCTATACAGCTGCAACATGACTTGCCAATTCAATTCATATTTCCCCCTTTCCATTTATTTTCTCATTCTGGGGGAACATTGGTGACTTACAACAACTGAAGAAAAGGAAGTAAATCTAGTCTATATGTTACACACATTTTCAGTCCAGTTATGTAGGCATATATCTGTCTGGCAAGCCAACATGAAGATTTTCAGATCTCTGTGTCCAAGACAGGGAGCAGTGAGCATGGATCTGTCAATCAGCCTGAATCAGCACCTTCAGGAGAATTGGGAGGGTGAATATTAGATACAGCAGAGTGAGAATGGCGGGAGAGTGCGTGAGATGAAGACTTACAGCATTTGGAAAATGAGAGAGGAAAGAATGTCCCATAGAAATTAGAATTGTCCGTTCTGAATTTCTACCCGGTACCGATATTGATAACTTTTTAAAACTCAGTTCCATTGTATTTAAAGGTACAGGTTTCTCTTTGGCTCTGAGTGACCGATATAACAATTGGTTGGGGCCCATTTCCCTGTCAGTCCTCCAGCTCCTTCCTGTCTCT
Organism: Scyliorhinus torazame; assembly: GCF_047496885.1. Classification (NCBI taxonomy): domain Eukaryota; kingdom Metazoa; phylum Chordata; class Chondrichthyes; order Carcharhiniformes; family Scyliorhinidae; genus Scyliorhinus; species Scyliorhinus torazame. The sequence continues at coordinate 159,542,912 of NC_092711.1, read as the reverse complement.
CTATTAAGTACGAAGTCTTACAACACCAGGTTAAAGTCCAACAGGTTTGTTTCGATGTCACTAGCTTTCGGAGCGCTGCTCCTTCACCTGAGGAAGGAGCAGCGCTCCGAAAGCTAGTGACATCGAAACAAACCTGTTGGACATTAACCTGGTGTTGTAAGACTTCGTACTGTGCTCACCCCAGTCCAACGCCGGCATCTCCACATCATGGCTCTCTCTATTAATGCAAAGCAGTGTCCCAACTGGGGTGCAGGCCCCGTTATTCTCAGCTAAATTCAACCCTCAACTCCGTCGCCTGGTTGTCATTGACACGAGCAATAGAGAGACAGAAATGTGCCCGAGAGGCGGCATGGTGGCGCAGTGGTTAACACTGCTGCCTCATGGCACCAAGGCCCCAGGTTCAATACTGCCCCAAGTCGCTGCTCGTGTGGAGTTTGCACATTCTCCCCGTATCTGCGTCGGTCTCACCCCCACAACTCAAAGATGTGCCGGCTACGTGGATTGGACATGCTAAATTGACCCTTAATTGAAAAAACAATTGTGTATTCTAAATTTATTTAAAGGAAAGAAAGGTTCCCAAGGCTCACATGGGAAGTCAAAACTTGTGGCTCCAAACCGACACTTCTACATTTGTCAGTCAAATCCATGTTCATAGATTATCCTAGAATTTACAGTGCAGAAGGAGGCCATTCGGCCCATTGAGTCTGCACCAGCTCTTGGAAAGCGCACCCTATCCAAGGTCAACACCTCCACCCTATCCCCATAACCCAGTAACTCCATCCAACACTAAGGGCAATTTTGGACACTGAGGGCAATTTATCATGGCCAATCCACCTAACCTGCACATCTTTGGACTGGGAGGAAACCCACGCACACACGGGGAGGATGTGCAGACTCCGCACAGACAGGTTATTTATACCTGGGGTTTATTACTAGATTTAAGCACTGGAGGCAAAGGGTAGGGGATTTAAAGGGTAACTTTCACTTTCTAACTTTGTATTGTCTATAGTGTCAGTCGTGGCTCAATGGGCAGCTCTCTCACCTCGGAGTCAGAAGGTTGTGGGTTCAAATCTCAGTGTAGAGGCCTGAGAGCAATATTCATCCCAGCAATGAGGGAGTGCTGCACTGTCAGAACATCCTTCTTTCAAATAAGATGTTAAACTGAGGCCCTGTCTGCCCCTCTCAGGTGAATGTAGAAGTTCCCACAGTCACTATTTTGAAGAAGAGCAGGGGAGTTATCCCCAGTCTCCTGGTCAATATTTATCCCTCAATCAACATCCCAAGAAACAAATCATCTGCTCATTATCACATCGCTGTGTGTGGGATCTTGCTGTGTGTAAATTAGCTGCTGCATTTCCTACATTACAACAGTGACTACACTTCATTGGGTGCACAGCACTTTGGGACATCCTGTGGTTGTGAAAGGTGCTATAGAAATGAACGTTTTTAAATTGAAGATTTGTGTTATCTGGAATTTAATTGATTTCAGCCACCCCCAACTTACCATTTAATAAATTCACTTTGGTTCTGGTTATCATCAACTGCTAGGGGGGAGGAGGGGGTAGGGAGGGGAGGGAGTGAGGTGGGGAGGGGAGGGAGTGAGGTTGGGAGGTTGGTTCGGGTGTTGGGGGTGGGGTGGGTCTGGGGGTTTTGTGTTGGTTTTATTTTGTAATGTTCTGTGCTGTAATCGTTAAAATGCTAAAATCTGAATAAAAATACTTTTTTAAAAAATCTATCCACTACTCCAATAATGGCCAGGACTGAAACACTGGAGGTCGACACAAACAGCAGCCCGTCATCTGCACGCAGAGTGATCTTGTGCTGCCTCACCCCACCCTCCAGTCCTGATATCAGAGACTCCGATGAAATATCCTCCGGCAAGGGCTCAGTGGACAACGCAAACAACAAGGAGACAGAGGGCAGCCCTGTCTAGTCCCTCTCTGAAGCTCAAAATTCAACGACTGTAAACCATTGGTGAGCACCAAATGTTCAATGAAAGGTTTCCACCTCCGGGTGAGCCCCTCTACTGACCCCCACAAAGTGAACGTGACCTTCTCCAGCCGCAGGCATTCTGCCAGGTCGCTCACCCACATTCCCGCTTCCGGCCGCTCCGAGTCCCGCCAGCACAACAAAATCCGTCTCCGGGCTATCAAGGAGGCAGAGGCCAAAACATCGGTCTCTCTCCCGACCTGGAGTCCCGCATCCTCCGACACACCGAATATCACCACCTCCGGACCCAGGGCCACCCCCACACCCATAACATCCGAGAACCCCTGCCAGAACCCCTCAATCTCAGACACGCCCAGAACATGTGGCCGTGATTCACGGGCCCTCCGCACACGGCCACACCACCTTCCACCCCTGCGAAGAACCGGCTCATCCTCACCACCATCATGTGGGCCCTATGCACTACCTTAAACTGGATGAGGCTCAACCTCGCACACGGCGAGGACGCATTCACCCTCCGCACGGCCTCGGCCCATGTCCCGGCTGCACCTCCCCTCCCAATCCCTCCTCCCATTTGCTCTTAATCTCCTCCCCAGGGGCACCCACCCTCTCCATCAATTCCCTGTAGATATCCAACACCGTCCCCTCCCCTATATCATCCTCTGAACTTGTCCTGCAACACCGGAGGCGGCAGCCCCGGGAAGAACGGCACCTCTCTCCTCAAGAAATCTCTCACCTGCAGGAACCTAAAGCCGTTCCCTTTTGGCAACTCTCACAATTCCTCCAACTCCTCCAGTCTCGCAAATTTCCCTCCTGTGAACAAGTCTCTAAAGTTCTCTCTCCGACCTGCCGCCACCCTCGGAACCTCGTATCCAGCCCCGCCGGCACAAAGCTGTGGTTGTCAGGTATCGGTGCCCACACCGACATGTCCTCCAGCCCGAAATGCTGCCAGCACTGACCCCACACCCAAAATGCTGAAACCACCACCGGGCTCACGGAGTTCCTGACCGGGGAGAACAGAAAAGGTGCCAACAACAGTGCCCTCAAACCCGTGCCCCTACACAACGCTGCCTCCACCCGCCCACCCACCGATCTCTCTTCCATCACCCATTTCCTCACCATCGCAATGTTCGCCACCCAATAATAATTTGTCAAATTCAGCAACACCCCGCCCCCTCCCATCCCATCTCCAGGAACACCTGCTTCACCCACGGGGCCCATACACATACTCACAGACCTCCTTCAGCCCCAAACCCTCACCCCCTCCACCTTGGGGAACTCCAATCCATCCAGGAACCGTCTCGACCTCTCCTTCCTGGTTGGGGCTTAATCACATACAGCCTCCTATAGAAGGCCTCAAATGCCCCATTCACCCCCTCCAGATGCCCCTCTCGTTCCTCACCATACCAATCTCCCTCGCCGCTGCCTGCTTCTTCAGCTGATGGCCCAGCATCCTGCTCGCCTTTTCCCCACTCATACATTGCCCCTCTGGCCCTCCGCAACTGCCCCGTGGACACCAACCAAAACTCCATCTGGAGCCTCTGTCTCTCCTTTAACAACCTCTCCTCCGGTGCCACCGAGTCCCTCTGATCCACCCTCAGAATATCCCCTACCAGCCTCGCCCTCTCCTCACGCTCCACCCTCTCTCTATGCACATCGATTGAAATAAATTCCCCCCTAATTACTGCCTTAAGTGCCTCCCACAGCGTGGTGGCTGTGACCTCCCCGTGTCGTTGAACTCCACATAGCCCCGTGTGGAAGCCGTCACTCGCTCACACACTCCCTCATTCGCCAACAGCCCCACATCTAACCTCTACTGCGGCCATTGGGCCTCCCGCTTCACCACCCACAAATCCACCCAGTGCGGCGCGTGGCCGGAAACCACAATCACCGAGTAGTCCGAGTCGGCCACCCCGGCCCACAGCACCTTGTCCATAACAAAACTGTCGATCCGGGAATACACCCGGTGCATACGGGAGAAATACGAAAACTCCTTCTCCCTCGGCCTCCCAAACCTCTGTGGGTCCGCCCCCTGAGGTGCTTCATGACCCTCCTCCCCCCTCCGACTTAAAACTCGACCGATCCAAACTCGGATCCAGGATCGTATCAACATTACCCTCCATAATCATCCGGTGCATTGTCCAGGTCTGGGATCTTCCCTAACACCCGACTCATAAAGTCGACCTCGTCCCAATTCTGGACATTAATCAGGAATACCGGCAACCCCCCCAACTTCCCACTAACGGTCACACACCTACCCCTCGAATCGGCCAAGATGCTCCCCACCTCAAAAGCCACTGTCATATTAACCAACACCACCACCGCCTCGTCTTCATGTCGAACCCCGAGTGGAACCCCTGCCCCACCCACCCCTTCCTCAGCCTCGTCTGATCCGCTCGTCTGAGCGGGGGGGCTCCCTTGCTGATCAGCCAGATCCCATTTTAAGCCAGCCCCCAACCCGGGTCACCAGGCCTGCCTTCTGAAATCTGCCACCATCTCTCCCTTCCCAACTGCGCCTCACCAACCGCCGTCAATTCAGAAACACTCTTGCCCCCCACCCCCATCACCCAAACAAAAAAACAACCCAATCACCCCCCCCCCAGAGAATTCTCTACCCCAGAGGACCGTGGAGCCTCAGTCATCAAGTATTTTCAAGACAGACACTGATAGGTTTCTCGATATTGAAGAGACCGAGGGAACTGGGGAATAGTTTGGGAAAATGGTGCTGAGGTAGATCGGCCAATGATCTCAGTGAATGGTTGAGCAGGCTCGATGGGCCGAATGGCCAACTGCAGCTCCTATTTCTTATGATCTCTGTGTCCAGGACAGGAAGCAGTGAGCATGGATTTGTCAATCAGCCTGAATCAGCATCTTCAGCAGAATTGGGAGGGTGAATATTAGATACAGCAGAGTGAGAATGGCGGGAGAGTGCGTGAGATGAAGACTTACAGCATTTGGAAAATGAGAGAGGAAAGAATGTCCCATAGAAATTAGAATTGTCCGTTCTGAATTTCTACCCGGTACCGATATTGATAACTTTTTAAAACTCAGTTCCATTGTATTTAAAGGTACAGGTTTCTCTTTGGCTCTGAGTGACCGATATAACAATTGGTTGGGGCCCATTTCCCTGTCAGTCCTCCAGCTCCTTCCTGTCTCTCTATTAAGTACGAAGTCTTACAACACCAGGTTAAAGTCCAACAGGTTTGTTTCGATGTCACTAGCTTTCGGAGCGCTGCTCCTTCACCTGAGGAAGGAGCAGCGCTCCGAAAGCTAGTGACATCGAAACAAACCTGTTGGACATTAACCTGGTGTTGTAAGACTTCGTACTGTGCTCACCCCAGTCCAACGCCGGCATCTCCACATCATGGCTCTCTCTATTAATGCAAAGCAGTGTCCCAACTGGGGTGCAGGCCCCGTTATTCTCAGCTAAATTCAACCCTCAACTCCGTCGCCTGGTTGTCATTGACACGAGCAATAGAGAGACAGAAATGTGCCCGAGAGGCGGCATGGTGGCGCAGTGGTTAACACTGCTGCCTCATGGCACCAAGGCCCCAGGTTCAATACTGCCCCAAGTCGCTGCTCGTGTGGAGTTTGCACATTCTCCCCGTATCTGCGTCGGTCTCACCCCTACAACTCAAAGATTGGGAAAATGGTGCTGAGGTAGATCGGCCAATGATCTCAGTGAATGGTTGAGCAGGCTCGATGGGCCGAATGGCCAACTGCAGCTCCTATTTCTTATGATCTCTGTGTCCAGGACAGGAAGCAGTGAGCATGGATTTGTCAATCAGCCTGAATCAGCATCTTCAGCAGAATTGGGAGGGTGAATATTAGATACAGCAGAGTGAGAATGGAGGGAGAGTGTGTGGGATGGAGATTTACAGCTTTTGGGGAACGAGAGAGGAAAGAATGTTCCAAAGAAATTAAAATAATCTGTTCTGAATTTCTATCCTGTACTGACAATGATGTCTTTTGTAAACTCCTTTTACAGGATGTTAAAAGGATAGGATTTACAGACAGAAATCTCAAACATCACGTCTAGATCTGACAGTCACTCGGTTCATCAACCATTAAATCTGGAAGGAGAAATGTTTGCCCGACCTGTTGACTTCAAAAGATTTTAAACATCAGTGCGACTGGAAAAACACCGAGACACACACACCCGAGTGAGAGTGTTCCAGAGCACTGACTGTGGAAAGAGCTTTAACCAGTTACACAGCCTGAAAACACATCACACCATTTACAGCGGGGAGAGACCGTACACGTGTTGTGTGTGTGGACGAGGTTTCAACTGACTGTTGGACCTGGAGAGACACGAGGAGACCCAAAACATGGACAAACCGTGGAAATGTGGGGATTGTGGGAAGGGATACAGTTTCCCATCAGAGCTGGAATCTCATCGACGCAGTCACACTGGGGAGAGGCCGTTCACCTGCTCTCAGTGTGAGAAGGGATTCACTCAGTTTTCCCACCTACAGACACACCTGCGAGTTCATACTGGGGAGAAGCCGTTCATCTGCTCTCCATGTGGGAGGGGATTCCCTCAGTTATCCCACCTACAGACACACCAGCGGGTTCACACTGGGGAGAAGCCATTCACCTGCCTTCAGTGTGGGAACAAATTCGGACATTCATCCACCCTGTGGAAACATCAGCGAGTTCACACTGGGGAGAAGCTATTCATTTGCTCTCAGTGTGGGATGGGATTTATTCAGTTATCCACACTGCGGATACACCAGCGAATTCACACTGGAGAGAAGCCATTCACCTGCTCTCAGTGTGGGAAAGGATTCAGACATTCATCCAGCCTGCGGAGTCACCAACAAATTCAAAGTGGGGAGAGGCCATTCATCTGCCCTCAGTGTGGGAAGGGATTCAGACATTCATCCAGCCTGCAGAAACATCAGCGAGTTCACACTGGGGAGAGGCCGTTCACCTGTACCGTGTGTGGGAAGGGATTCACTCAGTCAACACACCTGCGGAGACACCAGCGAGTTCACAAGTGATGACGGGTTGGATTCTGCTGTTATTGCTGCTGTTAATCACATCCAGGACTGAACCATGTTCATTCTGACAGTGGGTAAGTTTGTGAATAGGAGCTTAAATGTAATTTTAGTGGAGTCTTGTTATTCCCAAATTGATGTTTTATTGTTGCTAAGTCCCTCCTCCCTTCAGTGGCGGCAGCCGAATATTCGGCAATTGTCATCTCTGACCACGCCCCTCATTTTGTTGATTTTGGCCCTTCCCAACGCCCACCTTGGAGACTCGACACCACGCTGAGGTCTGATGACAAATGTTGTGAGTGGTTGTCTGCGGCCAAAGCTCAACAAATCAGAGTCAATATCTCCTTCCACACTCTGGGAGGCCCTAAAGATGTAATCATGGGGGAAATGATCTGACATAAAGCTCACACCATGAAAACAGAGATTGGAGCGACAAAGACTGGTGGACTCCATTTTGGAAGTTGACCACCAATATTCACTTGTCCCAACACCGGAGCGACTGACGTACAGGAAGAAATTACAGCTCCAATTTGAACTGATATCTATGGATAAGGCTGTGGGTCAGTTACGCTGTTCCAGGGACACCTTGCACAACCATGGGGAGAAGGCTGATCACCTTCGGAATAAGGAAGGTAACCTGGATCAGCTCCTCTCCAAGTTAATGCAGCTTTCGGTTCATACCACCGTGAGGTGTATGTGTCGGAGCCTCCAAACACATCAGGTATGATGTTTTTTTTGGATGGTTTACATTTCTCGACTGGAGAGGGAGGCAGGAGATGGGAATTGGATTCCCCCCACTGTGCCGGGCAGGAATATTGATGTGTATTGGGCAGCTGCAATCTGGCAAAGCCCCAGGTCCGGACAGCTTCCCAGCTGAATTTTAGAAATGTTCTCGGAGCAGCTCATACCTTTGTTAATGGACATGTTTAACCACTCGCTGTGCAGGGGGTCACTACCCTTGACCCTCACTCGAGCCTCAATTTCTTTGCTCCTCAAGGGGGACAAGGACCCAGTAGAAGGTGGGTCGTACCGACCCATTTCACTTCTGAACACCGATGTTAAGCTGTTGGCTGAGGGCGTCGTTCCAGCTGGAGCCGTGTCTCCCAGTTATAGTGCCTGAAGATTGGACAGGCTTTGTGAAGGGATGGCCGTTGTCGGCCAATGCTCAACGCCTCTTAAACATTGTCCTCTCCCCCTCCACTGCTCTGGAGCCTGAGGTCATTGTGTCTTTGGATGCTGAAAAACATTTGATAGGCTGGAATGGAACTATTTGAGATTTGGGGGAGATTTGCAATCGGTCCTACATTTGCCTCCTGGATTTGTCTGCTGTATAATGCCCCCGAGGCCAATATTCATACAGATTTTGAAAATAAATAAATTCAGAGTACACAATTTTTTTTTTCAGTGAAGGGGCAATTTAGCATCGCTAACCCACTTACACTGCACAACTTTGGCTTGTGGGGGTGAGACCCACGCAGACACGGGGAGAATGTGCAATTTCCACACAGACAGCGACCCAGGGCCGGGATCGAACCTGGGTCCTCGTCGACTGGTGTGTAAGGGAACCCTTGGGTGGAACTGAATGTAGAATGGGATTAGAACTTAAATAATTACCAATCATAGTGTTAGGTTAGTAGCATGAACTTTATTCATTTTGTTTAATTTCCATTAAAGTTTGTTTTGCTAAGAGGAATGTAGTCCTGTGGTTCGGTTCTTTTAGTTAATTACTGAGTGTTTGGATTTCTCTTTAAATATTAACAGTCCCGACCAGGATTGTAACAGCCCGGGAGAGCATATTTCCACTGAGATTACCCTAAAAAGCTGATGAAGGACATTTATTTTACCCTGGATAGTAAATAGTGGTTTCCCCCCACTACAGTTGGATCTAAAATAAATACATTTGCCTCTGTTACATTGAGTCTACAGCACAGGGTCAGGCCAGTCATCTTGATTGGTCTCTGTCAATATTAATGCTCCACATGAGCCTCCACCCAGCCATCTTCATCTCCCCCATCAGCATCTCCTTCTATTCCTTTCTCCCGCATGTATGTATCTAGCTTCCCCTTCAATGTATTCACGTTGTTTACCTCAACCACTCGCTGTGGTAGTGAGTTCCACATTCTCACCACTCGCTGGGTAAAGATGTTTCTCGTGAAATCCCTCAGTTACCTGTGATCCAGTTAAGGAACAAATTGATGGAAGAAACTATATCGATGGAACAATTCTAGTAACGGACACTAAAGAGGCGGCGGAAGGTTTTTCAGAATTTCCAAATCAAACACCGGCACAGAAAGGACTGAAAGCTGATCCGAAACGCCGTGGAAGTGGGAGAGTGTTCCAACTAGGGGCTGGTTTAGCACACTGGGCTAAATCACTGGCTTTTAAAGCAGACCAAGCAGGCCAGCAGCAAGGTTCAATTCCAGTACCAGCCTCCCCGAACAAGTGGCGGCTAGGGGATTTTCACAGTAACTTCATTGAAGCCTCCTTGTGACAATAAGCGATTTTCATTTCATTTTCATTTCACCTGAAACACTGGTTTGTGTGGTGGCTTGTCTTTTTGGATACTAGTGAGAAAGGTCTGTGGAAACAGTGAGAACTCAACCCTCTTTCATTAAACAACAATAAAAGTCTTCAGTAAAGTAGATGAAAGATAATGAAACATTACAAAGAACAATCTTATACTTCGGCACATTAACAGTAAGCACTTAGTCTCTCAAAGACGGGGAACACAAAGGCATCTATTTCCCACATAATCCTCAACTCTACCGAGACCCCTCCTTTTACCAAACAACAACCATAAATCCATTGGTCAAATCTAGCCAGTAACTACCACACGGTACAGCCTAAGTGACCAGGACTTGGGAATGGTCTTCGGTTTAGCAAAGAAAATGATCTTTTGCACAAACTGGCCTTTTGTCTTCAGCACTTCATCTGTAGCTGAGCTGTTTCCCTGGGGACGGCTTCCTCTCACTCTCTCTCTTACTTGTTTCTTCAACACCTCATCTGTGACCAGCCTGCTTCCTGGCTCACAGCGCTCTGCAATTGAGACATTTAATAGTCAAAGAACAGCCTGTTCCCTAATCTTTCCTGTTCCTTCTGCTCTCTTAGTTGCTGCCCAGACATGGTTTACAAAGTACTTGGCTGTTTGATTTTACTTGTGCAAAAAAACAAGACATTCATTTTAATAGCATCCTACCATCCAGATCTCAGAATGAGCAGAAAGGGTTAGTGACCATTAACACTGAACTAAATGGTCCTGTTAGTGAGATACAGGATACAGCTGAAAAAAATCCAATCCACTGGACTGAGATCAAAAGACCAGTCACAACCTCAGAACGATTGGTGTAAACTGATTGGTGAAATGTGTGGAAGATTCAAAGTATCAGAAAGAAAATGCAAGATCCAAAACGAAGAGGCTGTTGATGTTACTCAGAAATAATTCAATGGAATCCAATCTAAATGGGATCAGGAGAAACTGACAGATTGAGAATTGTTTAAAGCTCAGACCAAACGAGAATATCAAACCTTTCTGCTTGAGCAGAAACAGCATCTGGATGATGTTCTTAAAGTGGCCCAAGGAAGATCTTGGCCAAATAAAGAACCAGTTCTTGGTTCAAAACGAAGCCATTTTGAACTTATCTCAAAAAGAGAATTTAAGGGCGGCATGTGGCTAAGTGGTTAGCACTGGGACTGTGGCGCCGAGGTCCCAGGTTCGATCCCAGCTCTGGGTCACTGTCCATGTGGAGTTTGCACATTCTCCCCATGTCTGTGTGGGTTTTAATCCCACAACCCAAAGATGTGCAGGTTAGGTGGATTGGCCACGCTAAATTGCCCCTTAATTGGAAAAAATGAATTGGGTACTCTAAATTTTTTTTTAAAAAGCCAATTTTAAATGTTTAAGGCTGGAAAATGAACTTTAATCTGAGACTATGAATTAGGAACAGCAGCCGGCCATTCGGCCCCTCAAGCCTGCTCCGCCATTTGATAAAATTATGACTGATCCGATTGTACTTCAAGCTCCACATTTCCCCTGTAACATTTGATTCTCTTACCTAACAAGAATCTATCTACCTCTTGTTAAAAATATTCAGTGACCCGTCTTCAGCGGCAGAGCGTTCCAAAGTCACACATCCCTCTGAGGGACAAAAATTCTTGGCCAAGTCCTAAAAGGGTGACCCCCTAATTTTAAAACAATGCCCCCTATTTCAGGACAGACACACGAGGAAACATCCTTTCCACGTCCACTTTGTCAATACCGTTCAGGATCTTATTTACTTCAATCAGATCAACCCCTCACTCTCCTAAACTCCAGCAGAAACAATCCCAGTCTGTCTATATGACTGTACGACAACAGGTAACGAAGAGAGGGAGAGACAAGTTAACTATGGAATTAACGAAGATGTTTTTTGTCGAGTTGAAAGATGAGGACGTGTCAGATAGGAGCAGAAATAGGCCATTCAGCCCCTCGAGCCTGTTCCACTTTTCATTGAGATCATGGCTGACCTGGTACTACCCAATGACCTTTGATTCTCATGCCTAATAAATATCTAGCTACCTCCTAAAAAATATTTAATGAACCTGCCTCTACCTTCTGAGGCAGAGAGGACCAAAGTTGAACAACCTTCTGAGAGAAAAGGGACAATAAAGTTCAAATCTGAAATCAGCAGAGTCTGTTTTGAAGACTGAGATTCACCTGTGCAGAACAACGAGGAATGTTCAGTTGCACTCGGACCTTTGACTGGATTGACTGGAAGTAGCAAACTCTCAGAAACCAGGTGTAAAGTGACATTTTTCATCTTAAACTGGACGTGGAACTCAGCAGAGAGCTGGAAGATGAGTGAATTTAATTGGACAATGGAGGAATGACCAATGTGTATTTGATGCTGTTTCTCTCTGATTCGTATCACCCGATGCCATTAATCCTTCTCAAACACTCTGATTAGAAACATCAGGTATTGTTCAGGGGATACAATAATGTCCTGATTGAGTGAACTACACATCCACTGAATTGTAAACCAATTGCTTTGTTTTGCTCCCTATCCAGTTGTATTTGTGCATTTTTTTGGAAGGTTTACCCCACATAAAGGATATCTCACCAGAGACTACAGTCCCGATAAAGTGACTGACTCCAGCTATGCTGCATGGAACCCCCACTCTTTTTAATGACTTCAATGTGTTGATATCACAAAACTGAAACAAGAAGAATTTTATACTCCTGAACCTTGTGTCGATCTTCACTATGAGGTGAATCTGGTTAACATTTCCAACAATCTGATCCACATACTGTTGAGGTGCAGCCACTGTCTAGCACTGCACAGTTGAATGAGTCTGTGTCAACACACTCATCACTGGATCACTTCATGCTGACCTTTCAGAAGGCCTTTGACAAGGTGTCACATGGCAGATTACTGTGTAAAGTTAAAGCACAGGGGATTACGGGTAGTGTTTTGAGATGGATAGAAAACAGGAAGCAAAAAGTTGGAATAAATGGGTCTTTTTCCGATTGGCAGGCAGTGACAATGGGGTACCGCAGGGATCTGTGCAAAGACCCCAACTGTCCACATTATATATTAATGATTTGGACGAGGGAACTAAATGTATTATCTCCAAATTTGAAGATGGTACAAAGTTGGATGGGAGGGTGAGCTGTGAGGAAGATGCAGAGATGCTTCAGTGGGATTTGGACAGACTGAGTAAGTGGGCATGTGCATGATATGTGCAGTATAATGTAGATAAATGTGAGTTTATCTGCTTTAGTAGCAAAAATAGGAAAGGCAGATTATTATTTGAATGGATGTTAATTGAAAGAGGTGAATGCTCAGCAAGACCTTGGTGACCTCATACATCAGTTATTGAAAGTAAGCGCGCAGGTACAGCAAGCAGGCAGTAAAGAAGGCAAATGTATGTTGGCCGTCATAGCAACAGGATTTGAGTATAGGAATAGAAATGTTTTATTGCAATTGTATAGGGCACTGGTGAGGCCACACCTGGAGTATTGTGTGCAGTTTTGGTTTCCTTATCTGAGGATGTTATTGCTCTGGAGGGGAAGGTTTACCAGGCCGATTCTATTCATTGGAGTTTAGAAGAGTGAGAGGGGATCTCATCGAAACTTACAAAATTCTAACAGGATTAGACAGGGTAGACTCAGAAAGAACGTTCCCGATGGTGGGCGAGTCCAGAACTATGGGTCATAATTGGAGGATAAGGGGAGGATAAGACCTTTTAGGACTGAGGTGAGGGGAAATTTCTTCACCCAGAGAGTGGTGAATCTTTGCAATTCACGATCACAGAAAATAGTTGAGGCCCAAACGTTGTGTAATTTCAAAAAGGAATTAGATACAGCTCTTGGGGCTAAAGGGATCAGTGGATATGGAGGGAAGGCTCAGGGTATTGAACTTGATAATCAGTCATGATCATAGACATCCAATAGATCATCTTTCTTGTAAACCTCATCAATGAAACCCTAATGGAAAATCCAAACTTTAATCAGGATCCAACTGACGGGAGCCCAGCTCCCAGAATACTTTGCTTCTGATTTGCCTTTTATTAGGAAGTGAGAATGCCGAGGCCAGACCTTGTTTCCTCCTTGGTGGGGACGTAACCCCTGTCCACATCTCCACTTCATTCTTCCACTGGTCGTATGGCTCAGACTCCGAGAACAGCAGCGGGTAATCAGACCCTGACAATTTCCACTTGCTTCAGTTATTTCTCACAAAAACCACTGGGATTAGAACATAAGAACTAGGAACAGGAGTAGGCCACCTGGCCCCCCGAGCCTGCTCCGCCATTCAATGAGATCATGGCTGATCTTTGTGGACTCAGCTCCACTCTCCGGCCCATGCTCTCCGACCCATGCTCTCCGATTGTGGGATTCTGTCTGAACTACTATTTTTCAACCTTCACCATCCGGCAAGCGTTCTGTGTTCCCATGTTATAATCCTGAGAGCTTTATGGTGAAGGAAGAAACTGGAGCCAATCTGTACTTGGTATGCATTTATTCACAGAGTGAAACATTACAGGTAGATACCTCCTGACCCCACTCCACTCCATGTCAGTCAGTGTTTCTTGTTACAGAAAGGAGGGGAATTAATTTAAACAGCCCTGATTTCTCCTCTCTCTACTGGTCAGTAAACAGAATGGAGGTTTTGATTCCTGATCTCCCCCTTTATAAGTGGTGGCGTATTTTTCTTCACCTCCATTAATAATCCAGCCTTAGGGTGGACTCAATCTCTATTTGGTGTGGATTTGTTCAGAGTGAAATGTTCCATTTATACACCACCTGACACCACCTGATGTCAGTCAGCGTCTCTTTCTGCGCCTTTAAAACAAACAATAACATTGACTGGGCAGTGAAACAAAAATCAAATTACCAAAGTAAAGTTATAAAACTTGAAACTAAAATGTTATCTTGTGAGTCAATGATGCAGCCCAACCCCCGCAGTGCCCACCGGGCAAGAAGAATGGCTCTTTATATTTGCTCAAGTAACCATCCAATCAATACTGTGGATACTGAAACCCAACAGATACAATTAACACCACAGTCAGAGCATCGAAAATGTCTCTAATCAGTGTGACTGCCCCGGTGTCTCAGCAGCTCAGATGAACAAATAAATCCCATCCCACACACAGAACAGGTGAACGGCCTCGCTCCACTGTGAACTCACTGGTGTGTCTGCAGATGGGATGACTGAGTGAATCCCTTCCCACACGCGGGGCAGGTAAAAGGCTGCTCCCCGGTGTGAATTCGCTGGTGAGCCTGCAGGTGGAAGACTGAGCGAATCCCTTCCCACACTCAGAGCAGGTGAACGGCCTCTCCCCGGTGTGAACTCTCTGGTGTCTCTGCAGAGTGGATGAATCAATGAATCCTTTCCCACACATGGAACATGTGAAAGGCCTCTCCCCACTGTGAACCCACTGGTGTGACAGCAGGTTGGATAACTGAGCTAATCCCTTCCCACACGTAGAGCAAGTAAAAGGCCGCTCCCCATTGTGAATTCGCTGATGTGTCTGTAGGTGGAATGGCGGAGTGAATCCCTTCCCACACTCAGAGCAGGAGAACGGCTTTTCCCTGGTGTGAATTTGCTGATGGTTCTGTGGAGTGGATGACTCAATGAATCCCTTCGCACACTGAGAGCAGGTGTATGGCCTCTCTCCAGTGCGAACTCTCTGGTGTAACTTCAGGTTGGATGACTTAGTGAATCCTTTCCCACACTCAAAGCAGGTGAATGGCCTCTCCCGGGTGTGAGTTCGCTGGTGTAACAAGGTTAAGTTACCGAGTAAATCCCTTCCCACACTCTGGGCAGGTGAACGGCCTCACCCCAGTCTGGCTGCGTCGATGACTTTCCAGCTCAGATGGGGCTTTGTATCCCTTCCCACAGTCCCCACATTTCCATGGTTTCTCCATTCGGCAGGTGTTTACGTGACTCGCCAGGTCTGGCAATCAGTTGACGGCTTGACTCACACACACAGAACACGTATGGTCTCTCCCTGCTATGAATGGTGTGATGTTTTTTTCAGGCTGTTAACTTATTTCCACAGTCAGTTAACTGGAACACTCTCACTTCGGTGTGTGTCTCAGTGCTCTTTCAGTCACACTGATGATTAAAATCTTTTGAAGTAGTCAAAACAAACATTTCTCCCTCGAGACTCAAAGACCAATGACATTCAGGCTCTGTGAATCTGAATCTGAAATGAATCAGATGCTGACATGATGTCTGGTTTGAGATTTCTGTCTGTAAATCCTCCTCTTTAAACATCCTGTAAAAGGAGTTTGCAAGAGAAAGGAGGAGGTTTCAGTCTGTGTGAAGCTCAATCATTCACACAAAGCCCGCGCGCTGATTGGCTGGAAGACGAGAGTCCTTCCGGTTCCACAACTCTTTCCAATGTTCTAAACCTCAGAAGGAAGGTCAGGAGGCGGGCTCTCCCCTGCACCTGTGCAACTTCCCCTCTTCCTTGGGACATGCGCAGGCCCGGGCCAGGTTGAGCTCACCGAGCTGCTTCTCGTTCTGGCTGGAGCCGTCAGCCGGTTTCTTGGAAACCTTTATCTCGAGGAGGGAAACTGGTGGGGGTGGGGCTCCCGTGTCCGCGTGCCGAGCCTGCGCACTGAGACCCCAAAACGTCACAGTGATTCTTATTGGCTGATTCACAGGGTTCTCGTGACGTTACAAAGCGGAAGTTCGATGAAATCTCCTCCTGTCTCCAACATCTGTGAGTAAAACACTTTCCTTTCTCCCCCTTTCCATTTCTTTTCTCATTCTCACCTTCAATTGGTCACTTGCAGCAACTGAAGGGAAAGGAAGTGAATCCAGGGAGGGTGCAGACCCTGGAAAGCTAGGCCCACGTCTCTCTGAAAGAGATTGACATTCTTTGCTCCCAGAGCTTGACACATTTATTTGTCCGGCTAGAAATCATAAGTCTGCACTGACCCTCAGAAAAATCACTCACAGAGGCAGACTCCCCACCCTATCCCCATAATCCGGTGTATTGATCATCGTCAACCCACCTAACCTAACACCTTTGGACACTAAGAGGCAATTTAGCATGACCAATCCACTTAACCTGCACATTTTTGGACTGTGGGAGGAAACCACGCACACACGGGGAGAACGCGCATCTCCACACAGACAGCCACTCAAGGAATCGAACCTGCGACCCTGGCTCTGTGCGACAGCAGTGCTAACTACTGTGCCTTACTCTGGGCTCAGTTGAATTGAATTCACTGATGGAAAGTCCTGGAGGAGCAAGTCAGCCAGATTGGAGCACATGTATTTGAGATACGGGTCTCATAATTTAACATGCATCAGACTTAGAATGAAGTAGACATTAAAAATTGCAATGGGATACATTCCGTAATCAGTCTATGCCAGTTTTGGATTGAGGGAGAACTGATTGGCCTGCTTCCATATCGAGCCTGATGGATGTTGAGCCTATCCTAACCAAATTCCGTGTGAACCTAAGATGAGAGGCCAATTGATAAAGCCTGATATTCGGGAGACACAACCTCCCTTAGCTCCTTAACAAACTTGAGGTGAGGTTTCTTTTTGTTGTAGATAAATGTTCTAATCATTCCATTAATTTCCTTAATGACTCTGGTTGACAGCAGTATCAGCAGCATTTGCAGAGGGTACAACAGTCTGAGCAGCACATTCATTTTAATTAAGGCGATCCTCCCTCGCCATGAAATCGGAAGAGCCGACCACCGGGCAAGGTCCCACCTAATAGTCACCATCAGCTGTGGAAAGGTGGCCCCATATAGCTGTCTGAAAGAGGGGTCATTGACATTCCCAGACATTTAAATCCCAAGAGGGGAGCACCTGATTGGAAACTTAGCAAGAGGAGGGGGCTTACACTTCAACACCCCCCTCCCCCCACCAGCATGTCCTCTGACTCAGTAAAATTCATCTTCTCACCAGAGAAGTCACTAAATCTATCCATAATCGGGTACAGCTGGTTAAGATGAACATTTTGCTGTGGTTTTTATTTTTATCTCCGTGCCTAATGGTCTTTTTGCTGAAATTGTTCTTTATGGGGGTGGATAGGTTGGTTTAATCGTTTGTGTGGGCAGATAAGGTGGCAAGCCTTATCGCCAAAACATAAGATCACAGTTTCAAGTCAACATTCAAAAGAGAGGGAACTTGTGACGGGGACGTGCTGAGTAGTCGCACATCAGGTGGCTCTCTTCCATACAACAGAATAATAGGCACTGTCGGCCGAATTTAGCCGCAAAATCAGACTCACCCATCCCCTCACCCTCAGCAATAGTGCGGACAACAAAATGCTAGGAAGCAACAGCTCGAAAGGCTGCAGGGTCACAGAAACTGCGACAAAGAACAAAGAAAAGTACAGCACAGGAACAGGCCCTTCGGCCCTCCAAGCCTGCGCCGACCATTCTGCCCATCTAAAATTGTTGACACTTCCGAGGTCCGTATCCCTCTATTCCCATCCTATTCATCTATTTGTCAAGATGCCCCTTAAACGTCACTATCGTCCCTGCTTCCACCACCTCCTCCGGTAGCGAGTTCCAGACACCCACTACCCTCTGTGTAAATCATTTCTGGAGATTCAGAGTTGATTTTTATAAAGAAACTTCAACCTTGTTGAATACATGTAAACTGCTGCCCGTCAATCTGCGGAGAGTACAGTATTCACACAGGAACTGAAAGAAATACAAAAAGGCGTCTTTTATTCAAGCCCAGATTTTATCAAGGTTTAAATCGGATTAGAAAATGCAATACTTTTGCACTTAAATCATGTGCCGCCATAATAACATTGGGAAATCTTATATACAGCTGTGGAAGGAAGAGCGACGATGTTCAGAACAGGTCAGCAGGTGGATTAAGGAACAGCAGATGCGAACCAGGGACAGAAGCGGCGAGCAAGCGGGTCGGAGTCCCCACGAGGTGAGTGGTCTCCAGTCTTCCCGAGAGAGGGAGACCGGCGACCCAGAAAACAAGCACCCCCTCCCCCCGACCAGGCGATGGATGGAGGATGCTCCGGACCAAGGAACTAAACGCAATGAAGGGTGACATTAAGGCTGAGATAAGGGTGACGGTCAAGCTGGCGGAGGTGCTAGCCGCCATGCAGAAGGTGCTCAATGGCATGTGGAGGAAACTGGAAGCGCAGGGGGGCACAGTTCGAGAGCTGGAAAAGGTTGTGGACCAGTAGAATCGGTCAAGGAGGCAGAACAGTCGGATAGTGGGCCTGCCAGAGGGGATCGAGGGCAGGGACCCAATCGACTACGTGGCCCAAACGCTGGGCAACCTGATTGGGAGGGACAGCTTCCCCAAACCGCCAGAGATCGACAGGGCTCACAGGTCGCTCCGACTGCGTCACCTCGCAATGAACAGGGGAGCCAGCTCATAGGAGGGAGGGGGCGAGGGCAGCAGAGCGCAGGAGAGGGTGAGGAGGAGACAGCAGGGACACAAGCAGAGCGGGTGTAGGAGGGGGTCAGATCGATCCTGGGTGGGGGGCCACACACCAGCGGGATAGCTAGTGCCAGGAAGTACGGGAGAGAACGGGACCGCGGCACATCTCCCACTGGGAAGAGAGCATCTGGGAGGGGGGGCAGATAGAGGAGCGGGATAGGGTGGGGTGGGGGGGGGGGGGAAGATAGAAGGGGGGGGGAGATCTGGTGGGGTGGGCGGGAGATAGACAAGGGGGGATGCGGTCTGATCATGAGAGGGGGAACTTCACAACTGTTTACAATATCCATTGACTGACAGATCAATCCCAGAACACGGAAAATGACAGGCATGGCGAGGGAACTGGGAACGTTCATGGAGCAGATGGGGGCAGTGGATCCCTGGCGGTTCATGGAGCAGACAGGGCAGTGGATCCCTGGCGATTCATGGAGTAGGAGGGGGCAGTGGATCCCTGGTGATTCTTACACCCGGATGAGAAGGAATTCCCGTTCTTCTCACCAGTACACAAGGTCTACACTCACATCGGCTTCTTTGTTGTGGGGAAATCGGTGCCTCCAGAAATAGTCAGAGTGGAATAATCCATGATTGTAATCTCAGACCACACTCCACATTACATGGATGTGAGGTTGGAGACGGGACAAACCCAATGCCCCACATGGAGGTTGGCCACGACGCTCTTGGCCGACAAGGTCTTCTGCCAGAAAACTTCACCGGCCATCGGCAAGTACATCACTAACAACCAGAACGGGGAAATCTCACCTTCCACGTTCTGGGAGGCACTGAAGGCTGTGATTAGGGGAGAAATAATCACCAAAAGGCTTGGAGAGACAGGGAAGAGAGAGCGGTTAGGCAGCAACTGATCGACTCCATTCTGGAGGTTGACAGACGATACTCCGAGGCCCTGACCATAGAGCTTCTGCTGGAGAGGAAGAAGCTGCAAAAGAATTTTCACCTGCTATCCACCAGGAAGGCAGTGACCAACTCCGCCAGACACGGGGGACCTTTTATGAGCACGGAGAGGGCTAGCCGCCTGCTGGTTCACCAGCTGAGAAAGAAGGCAGCCACGAGGGAAATAGCCCAGGTAAAGGATAACAGAGGCAGACTGGTATAATAATAATCTTTATTATTGTCACATGTAGGCTTACATTAACACTGCAATTAAGTTATTGTGAAAATCCCCTAGTCGCCACACTCCGGCGCCTGTTCGGGTACACTGAGGGAGAATTCAGAATATCCAATTCACCTAACAGTATGGCTTTCGGGACTTGTGGGAGGAAACCGGAGCTCCCGGAGGAAACCCTTGCAGACAAGGGGAGAACGTGCCGACTCCACACAGACAGTGACCCAAACCGGGAATCGAACCTGGTACCCTGGCGCTGTGAAGCAGAATTGTTGACCACTGTGCTACCGTGCTGCCCAACCATAGCTGTCCCGTAGCCCAACCAAAAAAGGTCAACCAAGCATTCGAGGCCTTCTACCGGGGACTGCACACCTCCAAGGACCCCCCTCCCTCCCTTCTCCCGGAGAGAATTCGGAATCTTCTTGGGCTACAAACTCAACCTGGGCAAAAACAAAGATTTCCCGGTGAGGCAGAGAGGGGGAGGGGCAGAGTGGAGGGCCTCCCAGTTAAAATAGCCCAAAACAAATTCCGCGACCTGGAGATCCAGGTTTCCCACGAGTGGACACGGATCCACAAGTGGAAGCTGACCAGTCTGGCGGAGGAAGTCAAAAACGACCCACAGAGATGGGATGGATCCCTGCTTTCCCTGGCGGGGAGGATGCAGACGATCAAGATGAACGTACTGCCCAGGTTCCTCTTCCTGTTTCGATCCTTACCGATCTACATCCCCAAGGCCTTTTTCCATTCAATAGATAAGGTGATTATGGCCTTTGTGTGGAGGGCAATCCAGGAACCCCTAAAACAGTACTACAATGGAGAAGAAACATGGGAGGCCTCCACCTCCCGAACTTGCAATACTATCACTGGGCAGCCACGGCCGAAAGAGTGAGGAGATGGGTAAAGGATCCAAACATGGAATGGGTGAGGATGGACGAGACCTCATGTACAGGAATGACCCTCCGGGCCCTCGTCACGGCAACACTCCCATCCCCGCCAGCACCGGTCCAGTGGTGGTAGCTACCCTGAGAACCTGGAACCAGATGTGGCAGCATTTCAGTCTGACCGATGTGTCCATCATGGCCCCCATCTGCGGCAACCAGATTTGCACCAGCCATTCTCGACACCACCTTCAAGAGATGGAGACAGGACGGGGGAACACTGATGGTCAGGGACTTTTACACGGGAAATAAACTAGCGACCTTAGAGGAGCTGACGGAGAGACGGGACCTACCAAACAGGGATGAGCTCCAGGTCAAAAACTTTCTCCACAAGGAGACACCAGCACACCCAGGAACCCTGAGAAGCACAATGCAAGAGGGGTTACTGGACGCAGACAGTCTGGGGAATGGAAACTGTGGGGACCTGTACGGACAACTCTTAATAAGGATACGCTCCTTACTTGACCAAACCCAGGAAAAATGGGCGGAAGAGCGAGGGAGGGAAATAGGGTGGGGACTCTGGAGCGAAGCACTGAACGGGACCAATTCCACCTTCTCCTACGCAAGGCTAAGCTTCATGCAGCTGAATGTTGTGCACAGAGCACACCTGACACGAACCTGAATGAGCAGGTTCTTCCCGGAGATGGAGGACAAATGTGAATGGTGCCAGCGGGGCCCGGCAAACCATGCCCACATGTTCTGGGTATGCCCCAGACTTGTCGAATTCTGCACAGCCTATTTAAAGGCTGCAGACTGGCTGGCAGACTTATCGGAATTTCTCCACCTGGAGAAGATCAAGCTCACCGTCTGAGGGTCAGAGGATGGTTCCCACAAAGTGTGGAGACCATTCACCAACTTGTTCCAGGGCCTGTTTGAAGCCAGCGGCCAATGAAACACTGGGGAGGGAGGTGGGCGTACGGGAGCCAACGGGATCACAGGGAGCAGGCAGGAAAGGGATGTGGGGAGGGGGGGCCAGAAACTAACTGACACAGAGACCAGAGAGCACAGAACAAAAACACAAGAAGAGAAACCCCCAAGGGAAGGTTTAAAACAGGACAGGGAGTGCGTGGGGCGGAAGGGGGGAGGCCCATCAATGGGGGGAAAGGGAGGGCACCGTCCACTTGTAAATAACAGAACTCCCATTGTACAGTGAAGGGCCCAGGAAAGGACCCAGCAACGACGAGTGAAGGGGGCGGAGGGGAGGGACAGGAGATGGGGGGACCGGCACAAAGGAAATTGACATGCACATTGTAATCGGCAGAGTTACCCTGACTGCTTGGATAGTGTATAATAAGCATTGCCACAACCCTGCTACTCGATGAAAAAGAGGTGAAAAAAACTGCCCCAACCAATCCCGCCTCAATTTAAAGTGTTCCTCATAATCCAGATGGGTTTCCTGTAATAAAGCTATGTCGACTTTCTCCTTAAGAAAGGAGACAATCTTTTTCCCTTCTGATAGGGTGATGGATGCCCCGTACATTCCCTGAGAAAATTTGCAGATTAACTGCCGCCATTAGTTAGGCGACAGAGAGACAGGAACAGATTTTCACACCACAATCGGGCGTGCGCCATTACCCCCTCCTCCAACTCACTTTACACCAGAGGCACCAAAGTCTCCCCAAACAGCTCCTTTCACAGATAAAAGCCCCGTCTGTACCAGAGTAGGATAAAGTCAACAACACATAAACCCTCCCGTAATAACAAAAATACAAAAGAATCACCACCACAATAGATCCAAGGGGACATTCCTCAATAAGACTGAGGACCCGGAGGATTAACCCCACGGCCAGACTGTCGTTACCCTCAGGATACCTTCTCCAAAATGAGGAGAAGAAAAGTAACTTTTGTAAATTGTTTTTACAGGATATTAGAAGAGGAGGAATTACAGACAGAAATCTCAAACATCACATCTCAATCTGACTGAGTCTCTCAATTCCTTGGAACTGAACATCACCGGACTTTGAATCTAGAAGGAGAAATGTTTGTCTTTTCTGTCCGCTTCAAAACATCAGTGTGACTGGAAAAGCCCCGAGAGACACACACCCGAGTGAGAGTGTTCCAGATCAGTGACTGTGGAAAGAGCTTTAACCAGTTACACAGCCTGAAAAAGCATCACACCATTCACAGCGGGGAAAGACCGTACACGTGTTCTGTGTGTGGACGAGGCTTCAACTGATCGACAAACCTGGAGAGACACGAGGACACCCCCACCCTGGAGAAACGATGGAAATGTGGGGACTGTGGGAAGGGATTCAGGGTTCCATCTGCACTGGAAGCTCATCGGCGCAGTCACACTAGGGAGAGGCCGTTCACCTGCTCTCAGTGTGAGAAGGGATTCATTCAGTTATCCGCCCTGCAGTCACACCAGCGAGCTCACACTGGGGAGAGGCCGTTCACCTGCTCTCAGTGTGAAAAGGGATTCACTCGGTTATCCAGCCTGAAGTCACACCAGCGAATTCACACGGGGGAGAGGCCGTTCACCTGCTCTCAGTGTGAGAAGAGATTCACTACATCATTGAGCCTGCGGATACATCAGCGAATTCACAGTGGGGAGAGGCCGTTCACTTGCTCTCAGTGTGAGAAGGGATTCACTACATCATCAAACCTGCGGACACACCAGCGAGTTCACACTGGGGAGAGGCCGTTCACCTGCTCTCAGTGTGAGAAGAGATTCGCTAGGTTATCTGACCTGCAGAGACACCAGCGAGTTCACACAGGGGAGAGGCCGTTCATCTGCTCTCAGTGTGAAAAGGGATTCACTACTTCATCGAGACTTCTGACACACCAGCGAGTTCACACTGGGGAGAGGCCGTTCACCTGCTCTCAGTGTGAGAAGGGATTCACTACTTCATCGAGCCTGCTGGCACATGAGCGAGTTCACACTGAGGAGAGGCCATTCACCTGCCCTCAGTGTGAGAAGGGATTCACTACTTCATCGGAACTGCAGATACACCAACGAGTTCACACTGGGGAGAAGCCATTCACCTGCTCTCAGTGTGAGAAGGGATTCACTACTTTGTCGTACCTGCAGATACACCAGCGAGTTCACACTGGGGAGAGGCCGTTTACCTGCTATCAGTGTGGGAAGAGATTCACTCAGTTATCCAGCCTGCGGAGACATCAGCAAGTTCACACTGAGGAGAGGCCGTTCACCTGCTCTCAATGTGAGAAGGGATTCACTCACTTATCCAGCCTGCTGGCACACCAGCGAGTTCACACTGGGGAGAGACCGTTCATCTGCTCTCAGTGTGAGAAGAGATTCGCTCAGTTATCCAACCTGTGGATACATAAGCGAGTTCACACTGGGGAGAGGCCGTTCACCTGCTCTCAATGTGAGAAGGGATTCACTACTTCATCGAACCTGCTGGCACATGAGCGAGTTCACACTGAGGAGAGACCGTTCATCTGCTCTCAGTGTGAGAAGAGATTCACTTGGTTATCCACCCTGCGGAGACACCAGCGAGTTCACACAGGGGAGAAGGCGTTAACCTGCTCTTAGTGAGAGAAGGGATTCAGATATCCACACACCCTGCAGGAACACGAGCGAGTTCACACCTGGAAGAGGCCATTCACCTGCTCTGAGCAGGGGAGACATTCAATGATCGGTCCCAACTGCGGAGACACTAGCGAGTTAATTCTGGGGAGAGACCATTCATCTGCTCTCAATGTGGGGAGGGGTTTGGTGATTCATCACACCTGTTGTGACTCCCAACAGGTTCACAATAAATTACAGATGTTGGCTCTGTTGTTATTGTTTCTGCTCTCACTGACATCCAGGACTGCATTTTGTTCATTCTGACATCTGGTGAATGGTGATGATTGGAGGGTTTCTTTCTGCTGGACTGGCCGGTCTAACATCTCTGCCTCCGTTGCGATTACCTGGTTCCAAGTTTGACGAGGAGCACAGAATGAAAAGGTGTTTGCACGTTGGAAGATATTTAGTTCCCAAAGCAGCCACGTTGCCATGAAGATGGGCTATGGTGGTTACAGGGTTCTTTTGTCTAATTTATCTGGGTGTTTCTCGCAGAAGGAAACTGTCATGGTATGAGGGGCAAGTTGTCTGTGGTAGGTTGGAAAATTACAATAACCATATCACTGAAAGTGGCAACGCAGGTGGATAAGGAGCTAAGAAGGCAGACGGCATGCTTGTCTTCATTGGTCGGGGCATTGAGTATAAAAATTGGCAAGTCATGCTGCAGCTGTACAGAACCTTAGTTAGGCCACACGTGGAATATTGCCGACAATTCTGGTCACCACGTTACCTAAAGGATGTGGAGGCTTTGGAGAGCGTACAGAGGAGGTTTACCAGGATGTTTCCTGGCCTGGAGGGTATTAGCTATGAGGAGAGGTTGGGTAAATTTGGATTGTTTTCTCTCAAGCGACGGAGGTTGAGGGACAACCTGATAAAAGTTTACAAAATTACGAGTAGCACGGACAGAGTGGATAGTCAGAAGCTTTTTGCCAGGTTGGAAAAGCCAATTACCAGGTGACATAGGTTTCAGGTGCCAGGGGCAAAGTTTAGAGGAGATGTGCAAGGGAGGTTTTTTTACACAGAGGGTGTTGAATGCCTTGAACTCGCTGCGGGAGGAGGTGGTGGAAGCAGGTACGATAGTGACGTTTAAAAGGCATCTTGACGAATACATGAATAGGATGGGAATAGACGGATACAGACACTGGAAGCACAGAAGGCTTTAGTTTAGTCAGACATCATGATCCGAGCAGGCTTGGTGGGCCGAAGGGCCTGTTCCTGTGCTGTACTGTCCTTTGTTCTTTGTTGTTCTTTGTATGACGATAGACAATAGACAGGCAACCACTCGCATTTTATTTACATAAAATATAGATTCCTTTAAGAAGCAAAAATTAAACCTCAAAAGTGAAGACATTGTGGCTGACAAGAAAAGTTAAAGATTCCATTAGATCAATGGAGGAGACTCATAAAGTGGCCCAAATAGTAGTGAGCCTGGGATTGGGAACTTCAGCAAAGGACCAAGAAACTGCTAAAGAAAAAATAGAATATGAGAACAAACTGGGGAGAACTGGAAAAGCTCCTATAGGAATGTGAAAAGGAAAAGATTAGCAAAGACCAATGTGGGTCCATTCCAGACAGAGACAGGAGAGTTTATAATGGGGAATAAGGAAATGACAGAGAAACTAAACAATGTGTGTCTGTCTTCACAGAGGAAGAGACAGAAATCATCCCCAAAACACGAGAGAACCAAGGGACTAGTGAGCACGAGGAACTGAAAGAGATTAGTATTAGTGAAAAAGCAATACTGGAGAAAATAATGGGATTGAAAGTTAATAAATCCCCAAAAGCTGATGCTCTCCATCCCAGAGTGTTGAAAGAGGTGGCTGTAGAGATAGTGGATACATTGGTGATCATCTTTCAAAATTCCACAGATTCTGGAATGGTTCCTGCAGATTGGAAGGTGGTAAATGTAACCCCAATATTAAAGGAGGGTGAGAGAAAACAGGGAACCACAAACCCATTAGCCTGACATCAGTAGGAGGGAAAATGCTACAATCTATTATAAAGGATGTGATAACATACGAATTAGGAGCAGGAGTAGGCCACTCGGCCCCTCGAGCCTGCTCCACCATTCAATAAGTTCACGGCTTATCTGATTGAAACCTTAACTCCAAAGAGGCTCCTTAGAAAATAAATCTTGGGAGAGCGTAATAATATTCTTTATTACAATCATCTTTATTATTTTCACAAGTAGGCTTACATTAACACTGTAATGAAGTTACTGTGAAAAGCCCCCAGTCGGCACACTCTGGCACCTGTTCGGGTGCACAAAGGGAGAATTCAGAATGTCTGATTCACCGAACAAGCACGTCTTTTGGGACTTGTGGGAGGAAACCGGAGCACCCGGAGGAAACTCACACAGACACGGGGAGAACGTGCAGACTCCGCACAGACAGTGACCCAAACCGAGAATTGAACCCGCGTCCCTGGAGCTGTGAAGCAACAGTGCTAACCACTGTGCCTCCATGCCACTGTGTCAGTTATGGAGAACAAGGAAATGGCAGAGGAGTTAAACAGATATTTTGCGTCAGTCTTTATGGTGGAAGATAAATCGAATATCCCATTAATACTAAAGAATACGGAGGGAACAATTGAATACCATCACTGGAGAAGTTGCATTGGACAAACTAATGGGGATAAGGTAAGTCCCCTGGATGGCTGCATCCTAGGATCCTAAAAGAAATGTCTACAGAGATAGTGGATGCATTGATTGTAATTTTCCAAAAATCCTTGGATTCTGGAGAAGTACCAGAGGATTGGAAAACTGCCAATGTGACAACCCTCCGATTCAGAATGGGAGGGAGGGAAAAAATGAGACACTATAGGACAATTAGACTAACATTTATTGTTGAAAAAAATGTTGGAATCAATTATTAGGAAGTAATAGCAGCACATTGAGAAAATCATTATCTAATCAAGCAGAGTCAGCATGGCTTTGTGAAAGGGAAACCGTGTCTGACTAATTTATCAGAGTGTTTCGAGGAAGTTTCAACCAGAGTGGATAGAGGGGGACCAGTAGATGTGTTGTATTTAAACTTCCAGAAGGCCTTTCACAAGGTACCTCACAAAACGTTAAGTCATGAAATAAGAACCCATGGTGTTGGCATGGATAGAGAATTGGCTAATGAGCAGGAAACAGCGAGTGGGGATAAGGGGTTCTTTTTCAGGTTGGTGACCTGTAACCAGTGGGGTTCCACAGGGATCAGTCCTGGGACCACAACTGTGTACAATGTATATGAATGACTTGGAGGAAGGAAGCGAACGTACTGTGCCCAAATTTGCAGACAACACAAAAATAGGTGGAAAGGCAAGTTGCGAGGGGGTACAAACAGTTTGCAAAGAGATTGAGAGGTTAAGCAAGTGGACAAAAAGTTGCCACATGGAGCATAATGTGGGAAAATGTGAAGTTCATTTTGGAAGGGAGAACAAAAGAACAGTATTATTTAAATGGAGAAAAACTGCAGAAAGCTGCAACACAAAGGGACTTGGGGAACTTGTGCACGAAACACAGAAAGCTCACAGACAGGTGCAGCAGGTAATCAGGAAGGCTAATGGAATGTTGGCCCTGATTCCAAGGGGGTTGGAGTATAAGAGTCGGGAAATCTTGCTGCAGCTGTACAAGGTGCTGGTGAGACCACATCTGGAGAACTGAGAGCAGTTTTGGTCCCCTTATGTCACGAAATATATTATTTCATTGGAGGAGGTTTAGAGAAGGTTCACGAGGTTGATCCCAGGTTTGGAGGTGTCTGAGGAGCAAAAGTTAAACAGGTTGGGACTCTACTCATTGAAATTTAGAACAATGAGAGGTGATCTCATTGAAACATGCAGGATTCTGAAGGAGCTTCGCCGGGTAAATGCTGAGAGGATGTTTCCCCTCATGGGAGAATCTAGGACCAGAGAGCATCGTCTCAGAATAAAGAGATTTCAATTTAAGACTGAGATGAGGAGGAAATTCTTCTGAGTCTTTGGAACAGTGAGAGTTGAGGGAACAGAGTCCTTGTGTATATTTAAGGCTGAGATAGATTCTTGATCATGGAGGTAACCGAGAATTACAGGGAAAGGGCAGGAAAGTGAACGTGTGAAATGTCAGATCAGCTGTGATCCAATGGAAAGATGGACCAGGCTGGAAAGGCCAAATGGCCTACTCCTGTTCCTATTCCGTCTGGTCTTAGTATGGTCTTATTCCCACCTACCCACCCGATAACCTTTCACCCCCTTGCTTTTCAAGAATCTAACCAGCCTGCCTTCAAAATATTCAAAGTCTGCTTCCACTTGCTCTTTGAGAAAGAGAGTTCCAAAGACTCCAAACCCTCTGCCATAAATGGGCAAGTTGTTACTTTTAAAATGACTCCAATTTCTAGATCCTCCCACGAGAGGAAACATCCTTTCCACATCCACCCTGTCAAGGCCCCTCAGGATCTTATACACTTCAATCAAGTCACCTAAATTTCGTCGGACACAAGCCGAGCGTGTCCAATCATTCCTCATAAGACCAGCCTCCAATTCCAGATATGAGTCCAGTAAACCTTCTCTGAACTGCTTCCAACACATTGACATCATTCCTTAAATGAGAGCAATACTGTACATAGTGCTCCAGATGTGGTCTCACCAATGTCCTGTATAACTGAAGCATAACCTCCCTACTTTTGTATTCAATTCCCCTCACAATAAACAATAACATTCTATTAGCTTTCCTAATTACTTGCTGTACCTGTATACTCACCTTTTGTGATTCATGCTCTTGGACACCCAGATCCCTCTGAATCTCAGAGCTCTGCAATCTCTCACCATTTAGATAATAAGCTTTTTTATTCTTCAGGCCAACATGGACAATTACACATTTTCCCACGTTCTCCATTTGGCAGATCTTATTCCACTCATTTAAAATATACCTTTTTAACCTCCTTATGTCCTCATCACAATTTACTTCCCTGCTTATCATTGGAACATCTGAGCAGGAGTTGGCCATTCAGCCCGTCGAGCCTGCTCCACCATTCAACACGATCATGGCTGACCATCCACTTCAATGCCTTTTCCCCACCCTATCCCCATATCCATTTGTGTTATTGGGATTTAGAAATCTGTCAGTCTCTGCTTTAAACACACTCAATGACTGAGCTCCCACAGCCCTCTGGGGTAGAGAATTCAAAGAATTACAACTTGTCGATCTCTGTAGATGCCCCGTTCTATCCCCATATTCCTGTCAGTTTATTTCCCTCAAAAGCCCATCCAATTTCCCTTTGGAAACAGTCCAACATCTCTGCTTCTACCCGCATCTCAGGAAGTGGCTTCCAGGTATTTCCCACTTTCTTCAAATGCAAATGAATCTCAGAGAGCCCAGAAAGAGGCCATTCTGTCCACCGTTCCCATGCTAGCTCTTTGAATGAACTATCTAATTAATCCCATCGCCCGGCAAGTTTCTTTTTCTACAGAATCTGTCCAGTTCCCTTGTTAAAGTTATAGTTGAATTTACTTCCTGCACCTTTGTCAGGCAGTGAATCCCAACAACTCGTTCTGTTTTAAATCTAATACTTTCATGATATGCTGTGTTTGGATTTTCACAGGGGATTTGAAATGGAAAGAAAGATATGGTTGTTGCACAAAATCAAGACTCAGTCTTTATGAGTGATCTTCGTGAATGGGCAGAGTGTGAAATACCCAGGTTTGCAGTGCCAGTCTGGCAGTGCCAAGGTGCACACGTTCCAGGGGCTGGACTGGGGGACCACCCTGCCCTATCCCTGACCACTCCGGGGTGGGGGGGGGGGCGGGGAGGGGGGGCCTCCAATGGCCTGGGAACCCCTCGGGTACCGTGACGCCTGGTCCTTGTCTGTGAGGGCCAATACTAATCGGCGTCCATGTGACCAACTGGGGAGTCGCTTAAATCAAGGGCGGCCTTGAGATAGGGGGTCCTTCCCGTTAATGGGATGGAGATCGTCCTTAATCCGGCCAATGGGAATAGGCCGGTTAGATCGGGAACCAATTGGCGCTTGGTGCCCAATTTCAGACTCTCCTGCGATCTAACTGGCGCACTTGGAATCGTGCCTTGCGCATCGTGGCTATTAGATCGTGCCCTCATTCTCATTTGCTGTAAAAATGTCAAAGGTTAATTGCTGTGTATAAAGAAAGTGCAATGAGGATAAATGTACTGACAAGAGAGACCTTCAAGCTCTGATTAGCCTCAACATTTGAATCTGTCTGAATACGGGATTGTATAGAATCAGATAAAGGGATAGTCTGAAACAGTTCTATTGTATTCCTGTCTAAGATAATGAGAGGTGGTGTCAGCAATTGGGGATCCAATTAAATTAATCTATTGTCCAAATTGACCAATGATCATATTACAACAGACCCAACTCTGATGTGAGGTATTGGTCACTTTTGGGATAAAAGTAGAGGTTCTGAAGGTCTTCCTTGCTGGCCAAGTACTGAAGACTCACGAGGCCGAGTTCCAAGGAAATTACTGTCAAAGAAGGAGCCAGACTCCCGAGGCTGAATTCCACAAGAATTACTGTCAAAGAAGGAGCCAGAGAGGGTTACGCTTCTACAGACTGATCACCCACTTGAAGTTGTAAAAGTCAATGTCTTAAAGTTATTCAGTAAACCTTTTTGATTTAATAAACTTATTTTTAAATTTGCTATCCAGAGAATTCTGCCTTTGTCTTAATTGGTTGAAGTCTGGTCTGAACCAAAGTGAATTTATTAAATGGTAAGTTGGGAGTGGCTGAAATCAATTGAGTTCCAGATAACATCAGGTAACATAAACCTTCAATTTAAAACAAATTTGTATCGCACCTTTCACAACCACAGGATGTCCCAAAGTGCTTTACAGCCAATGAAGTACTTTTGAAGTGTAGTCACTGTTGTAATGTAGGAAACACAGCAGCCAAATTACACACACACAGCAATGTGACAATGAGCAGATGATCTGTTTTTAGTGATTTTGATTGCGGATAAATATTGACCGGGACACCAGCGATAACTCCCCTGCTCTTCTTCAAAATAGTGGCTGTAGGAACCTTTACACCCACCTGAGAGGGGCAGACGGGGCCTCAGTTTAACATCTTATTTGAAAGAAGGCTGTTCTGACAGTGCAGCACTCCCTCGGTGCTGGGACGAGGAATGTTGGAACTGTTTTTTGTCCACAGGTCCCTGACTGGGATTTGATCCCACAACCTTCTGACTCAGAGGTGAGAGAGCTGCTTACTGAGTCACGGATCACACGATAAACAATACAAAGTTAGAAAGGGAAAGTTACCTTTTAAATCCCCCACCCTTTGCCTCCAGTGCCTAAATCTAATAATAAACCCCCCAGTATAAATAGCACGACAAATGTTGAAGTGTTGATTTAGAGACACAAGTTTTAACTTCCCATTTGAGCCTCGGGCACTTCTCTGTGTCTATTGCTCATGTCAATGACAGGCAGGAGACGGAGCTGTGGGCTGAATTGGATTGGATTGAATTTGTTTATTGTCACGTGTACTGAGGTACAATGAAAAGTATTTTTCTGCGAGCAGCTCAACAGATCATTAAGTACATGGGAAGAAACGGGAAGAAACAAAAAACATAATAGGGCAACACAAGATATACAATGTAACTACATAAGCACTGGCATCGGATGAAGCATACAGGGTATAGTGTTAATGAGGTCAGTCAGAGGGTCATTTAGGAATCTGGCAACAGCGGGAAAGAAGCTGTTTTAGAGTCTGTCCGTGCGTGTTCTCAGACTTCTGTATCTCCTGCCCGATTTAGCTGAGAATAACGGAGCCTGCGCACCAATTGGGAAACTGCCATGGGCATCGCACTAATAGAGAGACAGGAAGGTGCTGGAGGACTGACTGGGAAATGGGTCTCCAACCAATTGTTATATCAGTCACTCAGAGCTGAAGAGAAACTTGTCCCTTTAAATACATATACAGGAAAGAGGCTGCAATGAAATCTGTCCCTTTTAACCTGCACAAAAACAGGAGGCTCAGATTCACAGGCTGCAGGAGGAGACCATTCAGCCCATCGTGCCCCTGCTATCTCTTTAAAAGGATTCTCTGATTCATCCAACTGCTCTGCCCTTTCCCCACAGCCCTGCAAATTCTTCCTTTTCAAGTATTTACTCTTTGGAAAGATACAATTGAATCTGCTTTCAGGCAGATCAGAACAACTCGCTGTGTCAAAAAATAAAATAAAATCTCATCTCCCCCTCAGGCTACTTTGCCAATTATCTTCGAGGGACTCACTTTCTGTTGAAGAGCCTGTCAACCCCTCTCACCCACTTTCCTTAAAGTGCATCAATCTAATCATGAAAAGTCCAGAAAAATCAAATATTTTTCCTGATACAAGTTTATTAATGAAACCGAACATGGTTTAAAAAAAGCAGAAAATGGCTTGAGGATCAAAGACAACCAGAGTAAAAGGATATTCAGAATGTTCTGGACCCAACTGGTTTCTCTTTGGCTCCTCTGTACCCTGTTCCTGTGACTCCCCACTTTGGGCACCGGGGCACATTCAGCCTGTTTGGGGATCGATGAGTATGGAAGCTCTACGTGTTTGGGTTTGGTGATGTCAGTACATTGTAGTAACTAAAAAGAGGGGTGATTCCATGGAGAATAGCTGGAGTCAGCCATCAGGATCAGTTAGACATCACCTCATTAACACGTTTATGTAATTAATAAATTGTACTGTACGTAAGCTCGGTGATGAAATGTCTTCAGTGGCATGTCTCTTTAAGTGTCGAATACTGTACTGTAGCTTTAAGAATAAAAAAAACTGGTATTAAGGTCAGGAAGGGGTCAGATTACCAGCTATTCCCGGACACCCTGTTTGATACAAGTTTTAGTTCATCGTTAGAAGAGGCTTCAAGCTGATTGCTTCAATTTGTTGTGGGGAAGCTGGTAACACTTTTCCCATTGGTCAAGAGTCAGAAATATTTGATGAAAAAGTTGTTCGTTTTGATCAACAGCTGCACAGATTCAGGTTCAATGTCACAAAGTTACCTTCAACAAGGTCTATTCAGTAACTGGAGTCCATGCTGACTGTAGAACAATCCAGTCAGTCCCATTCCCCCTCGATGTCCCCGTTCCCCTGCAAGTTTATTTCCTTCCAGTGCCCATCAATTTCATTTTGAAATTGGTCGTTATCTCCAATTCCTCCACCCCCTTGGGCAGAGAGTTCCAGGTCATTACCACTCGCTGTGTAAAAATATTCTCCCTCACACAGGGTGCTCTCGGGGGGGTGGGTGGGAGTGGGGAAGATCTCGGAAACTTATCAGGTGATGCAGGAGGAGGAGGAGGCCTCGGTGGTGGAGTTGAAAGGTAAGTGGGAGGAGGAGTTGGGAGAGGAGATCGAAGAGGGGACGTGGGCAGATGCCCTAGGGAGGGTGAACTCTTCCTCTTCATGCGCGAGGCTCAGCCTCATACAGTTTAAGGTGCTTCACAGGGCACACATGACCGGGACACGGATGAGCAGGTTCTTTGGGGGTGAGGACCGGTGTGTTAGGTGCTCAGGGAGCCCAGCAAATCACACCCATATGTTCTGGGCATGCCCAACGCTGGAGGAACTTTGGAAGGGCGTAGCGAGGGCGGTGTCGAGGGTGGTAGGACCCAGGGTCAAACCGGGCTGGGGGCTCGCAATATTTGGGGTGGCAGAGGAGCCGGGAGTGCAGGAGGTGAAAGAGGCCGGAATTCTGGCCTTTGCGTCCCTGGTAGCCCGCCGAAGGATTCTCCTTCAGTGGAAAGATACGAGGCCCCCAAGCGTGGAATCCTGGATCAGCGATATGGCAGGGTTCATTAAATTGGAGAGGGTGAAATTCGCCTTGAGAAGGTCGGTACAAGGGTTCTTTAGGCGGTGGCAACCGTTCTTAGACTTTCTGGCAGAACGCTAGACATTGGACAATGGCAGCAGCAGCTCGGGGGGGGGGGGGTTACTTTATTTTTGTTTATGTTATTTACACTGGAAGGGTCTGAGGGAGTGTATACACCTGTTGTCTGAAGTCGGGGTGTTAATGTTAATTTATTATTCAGGTACGGGGGGGGGGGGGGGGGGGGGTTTGGGGGGTTGCTTTTTTTAGATTGTGTTTTGTACTTAATCCTGTTGGGTTCTTTTTTCTTTCTCATTTTGTTATGGATATTTTATGAAAACCTTTAATTAAGTTAACTGGAATGTAACAATCTGGTGTCCACCTATACTCCAGTGAGATTCAGGGACTTGTAGATGAGATGAATAAGTTGCCTTTTTCTTGATAATATTTTGATCATTTGCCTCTGAAACCTTAAAAGGAAAACCATGGGTGGGATTCTCTGTCCCGCTGCACCAGTTGTATATGCGCCGCCCCTGCTGGCAGCGGGATTGTCCGACCTGGGAGTCCCTGAATGAATAAGGAGAGATCACAAACAGCAGTTCTTAAAGATACACTGTTAACCCAGCAAATCAAAGTTCCAACTATCCCACATCAAGGACATGATACAGGGAATTCAACGCAAATCTGGTTCATTGGACTTAAATCCAGAGCATTAAACTACAGCCCAGTTACAGTGGTCTCTAACATCAGCAAAAACGAGCCCCAACCTTTCAAATGAATAATGTTTGGTCCTGAACAGCAGCAACAAGAGCAGAAACCTTCTCCCTCTTAACCAATAAATATCTGTCACCCACACACTCCCTATTGATTGTGACACTAATTCATCCCACTATGTTATCTTGCTTTTCCCCAATTCTCCTCCCCTAAAGGTGGTGACTCTCGGGTTCAGTTTCATATTCACCCATTGCCCTTCCCAATATGCCATCTAGGTATCTAAATCTTTACACCTGAAGTTAAGAAACTGTTTTGCTAAGGGGGGGCGTCACAATCAAATCCAGTGACCACTCATGTGTACGTTGTGTCAGAGTGACGCTATTCATTCCAATCTCAGGAGACTGGGCTCCGGGTGAGCAATGGCGGACGGGCCTCCCACAATGCCGCACGATGGGTAAACCGCTCTATCCGCCGCACGGGCGGACAGCCCGGGACTGCATGAGGGGCAGCTGCGCATGTGCAGGATAGTGCTAATCCCATTGGCCAAATTGTCCGCGTTCCAAAGTCAAAAGTTCTTCCAGCGCCACGTGATATCGTTGCCCATTGTTTTCAGGCTGCCGGCAACCAATGGAAAATATTGGAGAACCGGAAGGACTCTGGTCCTCCAGCCAATCAGAGCGCGTTTTTTTTGAACAAAGATTGACCTTCACACAGACTGAAACCTCCTTCTGTCTCCAACATCTGTGAGTAAAATACTTTATTTTCTCTCCTTTCCATTCATTTTCTTTTTCTGACCTTCAATTGGTGATTTGCAGCAATTGAAGGGGACGAAAGGGAATCGAGTCTGTATGTTAACCACATTTTTAGATGTGGAGATGCCGGCGTTGGACTGGGATGAGCACAGTAAGAAGTCTGGGACCTGGGATTCATGTCGCATTACATTCATCCCCCACCATCTGCCTGCGAAATCCTACCAACTGTCCTGGCTTGACACAATTCACACCTCTTTAACCTGGGGTTACCCCATCTCTGGATCTGTAAAGATTTAATCACCTGCTAATGCTCGTATTCCAAGCATTGTCTGGCATCTTTGAATCTGTCTATATATATGTTTCTGGAACATACCTCTTCATTCACCTGAGGAAGGAGCAGCGCTCCGAAAGCTAGTGACATCAAAACAAACCTGTTGGACTTTAACCTGGTGTTGTAAAACTTCTTACTGCACATTTTTAGAGGCAGAACACATTTTTTAGAGGCAGTCTGGTAGCATAGTGGTTAGCATAGTTACTTCACAGCTCCAGGGTACCAGGTTCGATTCCCAGCTTGGGTTGCTGTCTGTGCGGAGTCCATACAGTCTCCCCGTTCCTGCGTGGGTTTCCTCTGGGTGCTCCGGTTTCCTCCCACAGTCCAAAGATGCAGAATCATAGAATTTACAGTCCAGAAGGAGGCCATTCAGCCCATCGAGTCTGCATCGGCCCTTGGAAAGGGCACCCTACCTAAGCCCACTCCTCCACCCTATCCCCGTAACCCAGTAATCGCATCAACTCTTTTTGGACACTAAGGGCAATTTATCATGGCCAATCCACCTAACCTGCACATCTTTGGACTGCGGGAGGAAACCGGAGCACCCGGAGGAAACCCACGCAGACACGGGGAGAACATGCAAACTCTGCACAGACAGTAACCCAAGCCAGAAATCAAACCTGGGACTCTGGAGTGGTGAAGCAATTGTGCTGACAACTGTGGTACCATGCTGCCGTGTGGGTTCGGTGGATTGGCCATGATAAATTGCCCTTAGTGTCTAAAAAGATTAAGTGGGGGTTACTGGGTGACAGTTACGGGGACAGGGTAGAGACGTGGGCTTGAGTAGGGTGCTCTATGTAAGGACCGGTGCAGACTCAATGGGCCAAATGGCCTCCTTCTGCACAGTAGATTCTATAGTTTTTAGTCCAGTAATATAGACATATATCTGTCTGAATCTCGATCCTGTACTGAAAGTGATAACTTTTGTACATTCTTTTTCCAGGATATTAGAAGAGGAAGAATTACAGACAGAAATCTCAAATGTCATGTCTCGATCTGATAGATTCACTCGTTTCCTTGAGACCGGAATATCATTTGAAGGCGGGAAGGAGAAATGTTTTCTGTTCAGTCTGCTTCAAAAGATTTTAATCATCAGTGCGACTGGAAAAGCACCAAGACACACACACCCGAGTGAGAGTGTTCCAGTTCACTGACTGTGGAAAGAGCTTTAACTAATTAAAAAGCAGAAGAAATTTATCACATTCTTCACAGTGGGGAGAGACCGTACACGTGTTCTGTGTGTTGATGACATTTGAACTGATTGTCCAACCTGCAGAGTCACAAATGCATCCACATCATGAAGAAAGTGTGCAAATGTGGTGCCTGGGAAGGGTTTCAGATCTCCATCTGTGCTGGAAACGCATCGTCGCATTCACACCGGAGAGAGGCCGTTCACCTGCTCTCTATGTGGGAAGGGATTCATAGCCCCATCTAAGCTGGAAATTCTTTGCCGCAGTCACACTGGGGAAAGGCCGTTCACCTGTCCTCAATGTGGGAAGGGATCAGTCATTCATCGAACTTACAGACACACTGACGAGTTCATACTGGGGAGAGGCTCTTCACCTGCATTGAGTGTGGAAAAGAATTCAATCGGTCAACTTATCTACAGATACGCAAGCGAGTTCACACAGGTGAGAGGCCATTCACCTGCTCAAGTTGTGGGCAGAGATTTAGGAATTCTTCCAACTTGGTGACACATCAGCGGGTACACACTGGGGGAGGCCATTCGTCTGCTCTGAGTGTGGGAAGAGATTCAGTGATGCACCGGCCCTGCGGACACCAACAAGTTCACACTGGGGAGGGGCCAGTCACCTGCTCCATGTGTAAGCAGTGATTCACTCAGTCATCCAGCCTGCTTGTACACCAGGTCACTCACACTAATGAATGTGGGAAGGGCTTCAAAAATGCTGCGGTTCTGAGGGTCCACCAACGTATTCACACCGAGGACAAACCGTTTAGCTGCTCTCACTACGCAAAGAGATTTAAAATGTCATCCGGCATTCTGAGACATCGGCGAGTTCACACCGGGGAGAGCCTGTTCACCTGCACTGAGTGTGGGATGGGATTGACTCACTCACGCCACCTGCTGACACACCACGAGTTCACAAGTGATGACAATGGTTGGATTCAGATGCGCTTCTGCTTTCAATTGGAGAGACTGGAGCTGATGAAATTTCTCTCTTTAGTGTGTAGGTTTATGAGGGCAGAGAATGGAGCCACTCGGGACCAGGCTATGCTGGCTCTGTGTAGAGCAAACCAGTCAGTTCTATTTCCCCGTTCTATCCCGATATCCCTGCAGGTTTATTTCCCTAAAGTACTGATCCAAATTCCATTTATAACCATCCTGTCATCCAGGCTTCTCCCGGCCTCATAGGAAATGGGTTCCAGCTCATTACTACTCGGTTTAAATGCACACGAAGCTCAGAGTGCACAGGAGGCCATTCTGCCCAACCGGCTCATACTTTGGCCGAGCTATCCAATTAAAACCATCACCCTGCAATTTTACTGTCCGTTCAAGAATCTGTCCAGTTCCCTTTTGAAAGACAACAGTTGAAACTGCTTCTTGCGCTGTTTTCAGGCGCACATTCCAAATCACAACAACTCGCTGTGTTTTTAATCAAATCATTCAGGACACTGTGTTTGGATTTTCACAAGAGTTTTCAAAATGGTGTCAAATATATGGGTATCACAGAAATTGAAGATTGAATTTTTATTAATCATCTTGACAAAGGAATTGAGTGTAATATATCTAATTCGTGGACAATTTAAAATTTTGCACAGGACGTCCTAAAATGTTTCACAGCCAATGAAGTGTAATCACTGCTGTAATTTAGCAAACTGTCTGTAGGCTTCGGTAATCAATTTTAGTTTTTAAATTAATCACTTTAATAACGTATTCGCTGTCATAAATAACAAGGTCAAGGAAGATAACATAGATGAATGTGTATTTTAAAAAATAACATTGCATTTAAATGTTCCTAGAAACAGCAGAGCCACCAGATATTATCTGAACTAAGAGAATATTTTCTAATTTTAATAAACTGCATGACATCATATTCTGTCAAAGTCTGCGTCAAGAATAAGGCTCATTGCTGTATCCACTCAAGATTAGTAAGAAAGAAAACTATTGTTTTCCACAAATTGTCTTTTTGAAACATCGGATCTTATATTAACCAAATGTGTTAATTGAAGATTAGTGTATCAATTAACTACTAGTCAACTCATCGCCGCTCGTGGCTGTGCTGCCTCTATTGTGCCTGTAATGAAGCAGGATGGGACTATACGCATTTACGGAGATTTTAAAACAACCATCAATCTGGTTTTTGTGCGGATCAATACCTGCTACTGTTGATTGAGGTTTTGTTCACCGGCCTAGCAGGAGGACAGAAATTCAGTAAAATTGACCTATCGCAGGCTTACCTGCAAATTAATGTTGAGGCTGAATCTCCACATTTGCTCACCATTCTAACAGAAGGCAGCGAACAAGATGGAGGCTATCATGGAGGATCCATGACCAATGAATGTAACACAGTTAAGATAATTCCTCGGGTTAATTAACCAACATGAGAAATTTGATTCATAACCCTGCTTATACCATGACCTCAACCACGGTGTTACACATTGACTTTGCAGGGCCATACGAGGGTTGTTCATGGTTGTCATAGATACACATTCCAAATGGCCTGAGGAGGTCCTAATGAAATCAACAACTGCGGAACAAACCATCAAAAATCCCGATGCGATTTTCCCGCCAGATTTTGGAAACCAGAACAAATTGTGAGTGATAACGGTCCACAATTCACAGCTCAGGAGTTTGAGAACTATCTAAAGATGAGTGGTATCCAACACACAAAATCAACACCTTACCACCCATCCACAAATGGTTCAGCTGAAAGGTTTGTCTAGTCCTTGAAGATGCACTGAAAACCTTCAAGGACCAAGGTTCATTAAATTGCCGTCTAAACAGTTTCTTGGCGACGTCTCGCAACACCACACACACACGACCACTCAGAGTTCCCCAGCTTTACTACAACCGAAGAGGAAGCTGAGAACGACATCTGATCAACATTTCCCCTGGAGACGTCCGAGATAGTGGAACACAATCAGCAGTCACAAACCTGAAGAGAAGGGAATCCCAAAAGATGCTTTTTTGGACAAGAAGAGCCGGTTTTGGTGTGCAGCTGCACCACCAGCGAGAAGAAGGTCCCTGTAACTGTGTTGTCTGAAACTGGCCCTGTCTCCCACACTGTGCAAACTGAAGATGAGCGAGTGTGGAGACGACACAGATCAGTTGTTAGTGACACCCATCAATGTGCCAGTACCGTGTGTGCTAGAACTACCTCAGGATGAACCACCATCCATACTACCCGATCATGTGGCTGCGACTTCTTGTCAATCCGCGGAAACCGAGATTACTGAAGAACCCCTTTCTGCTCCTAATCTTCTGTCTTCAAAATAGACTAGAACACCTTCCAGGGGCGAGACATCTTCTGAAGACCCGGAGAGGACATCCAAGGGTAAAAGAACCAAATCCCTTAAGTGAGCAGGCAACCAGTGCAGAATAGACACCCGCCAGATTGTCTTTCCTTTTGACTGTATAATTCTTTGCCTGCCCTTGTGTTTATGTTTTGATGATGATGTACTTTCTTTGATTTGATTTGATTTATTATTGTCACATGTATTAGGATACAGTGAAAAGTGTTGTTTCTTGCATGCTGTACAAACAATGCATACCGTACATAGAGAAGGAAGGAGAGACTGCAGAATATAATGTTCCAGCTATAGCAAGGTGTAGAGAAAAGATCAACTTTATACAGTGATTGAGGCTCTCTTAACTGGCCAAATTTTAGCGGGGTCGGTTCTATTCAGTTTTGTCCCGGGTGCTCAGAGGTTCACTGAAGGGGCCAAATTTTAGGGCAGCCCGATTTCATGTAGCAGCAAACACCAAAAGGTTCAGAAGTGTAAATAGCATGTGGGATCGGCCAAACAT
Organism: Scyliorhinus torazame; assembly: GCF_047496885.1. Lineage (NCBI taxonomy): Eukaryota > Metazoa > Chordata > Chondrichthyes > Carcharhiniformes > Scyliorhinidae > Scyliorhinus > Scyliorhinus torazame. Next base: position 159,501,883 of record NC_092711.1, on the reverse strand, counting down.
GACCTCCAAAAAAAAAGGAAAGAGAAAGGGAAGTGGAATGAGTCAGGTTATGGGATAAATACATTCTGCATCCCACAACCAAACTGTGGAGCAGGCTCCCCTCAATAAGTTCACAGCTGATCTGATTGTAACCTCAACTCCACATTCCCACCGACCCCCCCGATAACCTTTCACTCCCTTGCTAATCAAGAATCTATCCAGCACTGCCTTCAAAATGGTCAAATCTAGGATTTGGATTCTCACCAGCTCATTATGGGAGGGAGTGGTGTGGATTTCAATTGTGTAAGGGAGCCAAGGTTGGATAGGTTCAGACTTAATTTTCACAGCAACGTCATTGCAGCGTTAATGTCAGCCTACTTGTGACACTAATAAGACATAGGAACCAAATTAGTCCACTCGGCCCATCGAGTCTGCTCCGCCATTCAATCATGGCTGATATTTTCTCATCCCCATTCTCCTGCCTTCTCCCCATAACCCCCGAATCCCCTTATTAATCAAGAACCTATCTATCTCTGTCTTAAAGACACAGTGATTTGGCCTTGATCGTAATGTTCAATTAAATCCGCTACCTTGATGGCGGGGCTTGGCCCTACCGGCCATGTCGTTGGTGCCCGAGGCACGTGGGCCTTCCCAAATGAGGAAAACTCAAATGCGCAAAGAGTTCCACAGATTCACCACCCTCTGGCTGAAAAAATTCCTCACATTTGTTTTAAAGGATCGTCCCTTTAGTCTGAGATTGTGTCCTCTGGTTCTAGTTTTTCCTACAAGTGGAAACATCCTCTCCATGTCCACTCTATCCAGGCCTCGCAGTATCCTGTAAGATTCAATAAGATCCCCCCCCGATCCTTCTAAACTCCAACGAGTACAGACCCAGAGTCCTCAACCGTTCCTCATACGACAAATAAAGGGTTGAGCAAGTTCAATGGGCCAAATGGCCGACTGCAGCTCCTATTTGTTATGGTCCCTGTGTCCAGGACAGGAAGTAGTGAGCAGGGATCTGTCAATCAGCCTGAATCAGCACCTACAGGAGAATTGGGAGGGTGAATATTAGATACAGCAGGGTGAGAATGGAGGGAGAGTGTGTGGGATGGAGATTTACAGCTTTTGGGGAATGAGAGAGGAAAGAATGTCCCAGAGAAACTAGAATTGTCTGTTCGGAGTTTCTATCCTGTACTGACAGTGATGTATTTTGTAAATTGTTTTTCCAGGATATTAGAAAAGGAGGAATTACAGACAGAAATCCCAAACATCACACCTTGATCTGACAGAGTCACTTGATTCTTTGGGTCACACACACACCCGAGTGAGAGTGTTCCAGATCACTGACTGTGGAAAGAGCTTCAACCAGTTACAGAGCTTCACAGTGGGGAGGGACTGTACACGTGTTCTCTGTATGAGTAAGGCTTTAATTGTCTAACCTGGAGAGACACAAGGAGACCCAAAACATGGAGAAACAGTGGAAATGCCGGGACTGTGGGAAGGGATTCAAAGTCCCATCTGCACTGGAAGCTCATCGGCGCATTCACACTGGGAGAGGCCATTCAGCTGCTCTCAGTGTGAGAAAGGATTCAGTCAGTCATTCACCCTGCAGACACACCAGAGGGTTCATACTGGGGAGAGGCCATTCAGCTGCTCTCAGTGTGGGAAGGGATTCAGACATTTATCCACCCTGCGGAGACATTAGCCAGTTCACCCCGGGGAGTGAGCATTCACCTGCACTCAATGTGGGAAGGGATTCTGTGTTTCCTTGTACCTGCTGAGACACCAACAAGGTCACAAGTGATTACAGGGGTTGGATTCTGCTGTTATTGTTGCTACTCTCAATTACACCCAGAACAACATTGTGTTCATTCTGTCAGTTGGTCAATGGGGAGGGTCGGAGGGATTCGTTCTGCTGGACTGGCCGGTCTCACGACTTTGCCTCCAGTGGGCTGATGCTCTTGAGCCTTGTGGCAAATACTTGGCTTCAAATTTCACAAGGATCACAGAGTGAAAGGGTGTTTGGAAGGTAGATGACAGATAGTTCCTGTTTCTGTTTGGAACCCCAAAGAATGCAGATTTAGCTGAAGATAGGCTTTGGTGGTTACATGGTTCTGTCTCAGAAGGAAACTGTCAAGCTATGAGGGGCAAGTTGATTGGGAACTTACAATAAAATGTGTAATGATACACAGGCAGTCGCATTTAAGGAATTATCACATATTTACATAAAATATAGATTCCTTTAAGAAACAAAATCCAACAGGAAAAGTGACGCAACCGTGGTTAACAAGAAAAATTAAAGATTCCATTAGGTCAAAGGAAGAGGCTCATTGATAGATTACAGATTTATTGTTCTACAAATACATCTAGTAATGAAAAAGTATTGCAGCCTTAGCAACAGAAACATTTAGAAAATGTAGCAAAGCCTTAGCAACAAGCAAGGTTAATGCAGAACACTTTATCTTCAGAGGATTGGTACACGTGGCGGGAGCATGTAGACATTTAATTAATTTGATAGACATTAATGAATCTTAAGTAATGACCAATGCCTGGATAACTAATCATGCTCCAAGTGACAGAATTTTGTGAATAAAATCAGGAAGCCTCAGCTGAGAACTTGAAACCAATAAGGGGTTAGACCATTGATAAGAATTTATTTAAGAATAAAGTTTCATGACTAAAGTTTGTTCTGTATTCATGCTTTAAGAAATTCTGAACCATCTATTCATTTCCTAATATTTTCTTATGTCTTTGTTTAACTCTCTTTATTATGTTTTGATGTATTATTTGATCTGAATTTTGATTTATTTTTATGTAAGAGAATCAAGGTGGATAATTAGCAATAAAGTTGTATTTTTGGACACCTCCAATCAACCAGATCTTGGGCTCATTTTTGAAGATTAAATAAAAGATCTTATCACTCATATAGTTGCCAAAATAAGTGTAACCCCGAGGATTGGAAACTTGTTTTAGAATTCAGCAAAGGAGGATCAAGAAACTCATAAAGAGAAAATAGAACACGAGAGCAAACTGGCTAGAAACATTAAAAAACGGCTGGAAAAGTTCCTGCAAAATGTGAAAAGGAAAAGATTGGCAAAGACCATTGTGGGTCCATTCCAGGCAGAGACAGGAGAGTTTATAATGGAGAATAAGGAAATGACAGAGAAACTAAACAATGTGTGTCTGTCTTCACAGAGGAAGATACAGAAATCGTCCCAAAAACACAAGAGAACCAAGGGACTAGTGAGCACGAGGAACTGAAAGAGATTAGTATTAGTGAAAAACTAGTACTGGAGAAATTAATGTGGTTGAAAGTTAATAAATCCCCAAAGCTGCTGCTCTACATCCCAGAGTGTTGAAAGAGGTGGCTGTAGAGATAGTGGATACATTGGTGATCATCTTTCAAAATTCGATAGATTCTGGAATGGTTCCTGCAGATTGGAAGGTGGTAAATGTAACCCCAATATTTAAAGAGAGAGAGAGAAAATGGGGAACCAGAGACCCATTAGCCTGACGTCAGTAGGAGGGAAAATGCTACAATCTATTATAAAGGATGTGATAACATAGAATTATCATAGATTATCATAGAATTTACAGTGCAGGAGGCCATTCGGCCCATCGAGTCTGCACCCGCTCCCGGAAAGAGCACCCTACCCAAGGTCCACACCTCCACCCTATCCCCATAACCCAGTAACCCCACCCTACACTAAGGGCAATTTTGGACACTATGGGCAATTTAGCATGGCCAATCCACCTAACCCGCACATCTTTGGACTGTGGGAGGAAACCGGAGCACCCGGAGGAAACCCACGCAGACACGGAGAAAGTGCAAACTCCGCACAGACAGTGACCCAAGCCAGGAATCGAACCTGGGACCCTGGAGCTGTGAAGCAACCGTGCTAACCACTGTGCTACCGTGAAGTGGATGAGCCATGATCGTATTGAATGGCAGCGCAGACTCGATGGGCTGAATGGCCAACTCCTGCTCCGACGCTCCGAAGGTATAAAGATAGGTAGGAAAGTAAATTGTGAAGAGGACATAAGTAGACAACAATGGATAGAGATAGGTTACGTGAGTGGGAAAAGATCTGCCAAATGGAGAATAATGTGAGAAAATGAGAAATTGTTCATGTTGCCAGAAGAATAAAAACGTTTCTGATCTGAATAGTGAGAGATTGTAGAGCTCTGAGATTCAGAGGGATCTGGGTGTCCAAGATCATGAATCACAAAGGGAATTGAATACAAAAGTAGGGAGGTTATGCTTGTTATACAGGACATTGGCGAGACCACATCTGGAGCACTGTGTACAGTATTGCTCTCATTTAAGGAATGATGTAAATGTGTTGGAAACAGTTCAGAGAAGGTTTACTGGACTCATACCTGGAATTGGAGGCTGGTCTTATGATGAATGATTGGACAGGCTGGGCTTGTGTCCGAGGGAGTTTAATGACTTGATTGAACCGTATAAGATCCTGAGGGCGTTGACGGGGTGAATGTGGAAAGGATGTTTCCTCTTGTGGGAAAATCTAGAAATTGGAGTCACTTTAAAAGTAACAACTTGCTCATTTAAGGCAGAGGAGAACTTTTTTCTCTCAGGGTTGTGAGTCTTTGGAACTCTCTTCCTCAAAGGGCAGTGGAAGCAGAGTCTTTGAATATTTTGAAGACTGAGTTGAATAGATTCTTGATAAGCAAGGGGGTGAAAGGTTATCGGGGGGAATGTGGAGTTGAGGTTACAATCAGATCAACTTATTAAATGGTGGGGCAGGCTCGAGGGGCCGAGTGGCCTACTCCTGCTCCTAATTAGGGGCTCTGGTTTCGTCCACAGTCCAAAGGTGTGCAGGTTAGGTGGATTGGCCATGCTAAATTGCCCTGTGTCCAAAAAGGTTGGGTTGGGTTACGGGATACGGTGGGGGTGTGGACTTAGGTAGGGTGCTCTTTCCAAGGGTAGGTGCAGATTCAATGGGCCGAATGGCCTCCTTCTGCACTGTAAATTCTATGATTCTATGATTCAATGTCTTTTCCCCCACACTATCTCCATATCCATCTGTGTTATTGATATTTAGAAATCTGTCAGTTGGGTGGCACGGTGGTTAGCACTGTTGCCTCACGGCACCAAGAACCTGAGTTCGATCCTGGCCCCGGGTCACTGTCCATGTGGAGTATGCACATTCTCCGAGTGCCTTGTGGTTCTCAGATCCACAACCGAACTTGATGTGTAGCATTGGTGAATTGGCCACGCTACATTGCTGCCCCTTAATCAGATATTTTTTTTTTTGTTAAACAAAGAAAAAGAACTCTTGTCAGTCTCTGCTTTAAACACACTCAGTGACTGAGCTCCCACAGCCCTCTGGGGTAGAGAATTCCAAAGATTCACAACCCTCTGAGTAAAGAAATGTCTCCTCCGAGACCGGTCCTAAGTGAGTGCCCCCTTATTTTGAAATTGTGTCCCCTGGTTCCAGATTCTCCAACTCGGGGAAACATCTCACCTGCACCCACCCGGTCTATTCCTTTATGGATTTTGTAAGTTTCAAAGAAATCCTCTCATTCCTTGGAACTCTAGAGAAAAGAGGCCTAGTTTCCCCAATCTCTCTTCCTGGGACAGTCCTGCCAAACCTGGAACAAGTCTGTTGAAACTTTGTTGGGTTCCTCTGTGGCAATACCTTTCCTAAGGTAAGGGGAGTAAAACTGCACACATTACTCCAGCTGTGGTCTAAGCATTTCATAATGATCGATGTCAAGGCCACCGGATGGTATTCATTGAGGCACGTTGCCTGGTTCTTCTTTGGAGAGGTTGAGGATGTCCGCCAGTTGGTCCGTGCAGGATCTGGGTGCGTGGCAGGGACTCCCGTCAGGACCCGCTGCTTTCCGAGGGTTCACTTTCAAGAAGGCCAATCTGACTTCGGAGGCTGGGACAGTGGGTATGGGTGTGCCCAAGGCTGCTGGGGCAGATGACAAAGGTTTGTTGGTTTCCTGCTCGAACTAAGCATAGAATGCATTCAGTTTGTCAGGAAGGGGTGCGCTGTTGCTAAAGATTCTACTTGGCTTTGCTTTTTAGCGCATTATGTTGTTTAAGCCTTGCCACAATCGATGAGAGTCCATGATTCTAGCTTAGTCTGGACAACTTCTGTTGTCTCTTGGCATCCCTGTTGGCTTTGCAGAGGTTGTACCTAGATTTTTTTGTATAGGTCACGGTTGCCTGACTTGAACGCCTCAGACGTGTCCTTCAGTCGGGAGTGAATCTCCCGATTAAACCATGGTTTCTGGTTGGGTAACGTACGTACTACCTTCTTTGACACACAATCTTCTACACACTTGCTGATGAAGTCTGTGATGGTGCTGGCATACTCGTTTCGGTTTACTGCCGAGTTCTTGAATATGGACCAGTCGTGTAGCTCTTCTGTTGCCTCGGACCAGCATTTGCCCAACCTTCATTACCAAATTCTCCAGCTTAAGTTTCTGCTTGTATGCCGGGAGAAGGAGCACCGTCTTGTGGTCCAACTTTCCAAAGTGCAGTCAGGGGATGGATCATCAGGCACCCTTGATGTTTGTGCAGCAGTGGTCAAGGATGTTGGGGCTCGACTTCCGGGTGCGGCGATGACCAGCTGAGTCGCACGTTTCGGCACCTCCCGTTGGAACGGACTTTTGGGCTCTTATTAGGAACCCCAACGGCAATTTTTGACGGCTAAAACCATTGTGCGGTGAAATAGAAGGGAATCCCCCCGGATATATATGGAGAAAGAAGAGAGTAGTGGCTGGATTGCAGAGGATCCTCAGGAGCAGCGGCAAGGAAGGGAAGCACGAAGCAAGATGGCGGCGGAAGGAGGCCGTTCGGTGTGGGGCCTGGAACAGCAAGAGTTCCTGCAGCGCTGTGTGGAGGAGCTGAAGAAGGAAGTGTTGACCCCGATGCTACAGGCGATTGAAGGGCTAAAGGAGGCACAGAAGACCCAGGAGTTGGAGCTTCGTGATGTGAAGGCAAAGGCTGCTGAGAATGAGGATGAAATACAGGGCCTGGTGGCGAAGACAGAGACACACGAGGTACTGCATAAAAGGTGTGTAGAGAGGCTGGAAGCCCTGGAGAATAACTCGAGGAGGAAAAACTTAAGAGTTTTGGGTCTTCCCGAAGGTGCAGAGGGGGCGGACGTCGGGGCATATGTGAGCACATTGCTTCACTCATTAATGGGACCGGAGGCCCCGACAGGCCCCTTGGAAGTGGAGGGAGCATATCGAGTCCTTGCGCGAAGACCAAGGGCAGGAGAAATACATCGAGCCATAGTAGTGAGGTCTCACCGCTATAAGGACAGGGAGATGGTCCTGAGATGGGCGAAAAAGACACGGAGCTGCAGGTGGGAGAATGCGGTGATCCGCGTGTACCAGGATTGGAGTGCGGAGGTGGCGAGAAGGAGGGCGAGTTTCAATCGGGCCAAGGCGGTGCTACATAGAAAGAAAGTTAAATTTGGAATGCTGCAGCCAGCGAGACTGTGGGTTACACACCAAGGGAAACATCACTACTTCGAGACGGCAGAAGAGGCGTGGACATTTATTGTAGAGGAGAAGTTGGACTAGACTGGAGAGAGAAAGAGTTTCTGTAATAAAGTAGTGGGGGGATTGTATGGGACGGGGAAGGGGAGGAAAATTTTCTCTATTCCCCTTGTTTTGGGGGGGGGGGGGTATGGTGAACTGTGGGCGCCGGTGGGGAAGGAGAGGGGGAAGGAGAGAGGGAGCTGCGCCATTAGGGGCGGGACCGAGTGGGAAACGCGGGCTTTGTTCCCGCGCTATGGTAATTGCGGCGGGAATGGGAGCGCAGGAAGGAGGGGGCCTTACACAATGGGGGGGCCAAGGATAAACGGGGGAAGCCGCGGTCAGCCAGAGTTTGCTGACTTCTGGGAGTAACATGGGGGGAGCAATCACGCTAGAAAGGGATCTAGCGGAGGGGGGGGGGGGTTTACTGGGTTGCTGCTGCTAAGGGAAAGGGAGAGCTGTTATGGGGCGGGGTGGTCGGGACGGGAGGACACCGTCAGGGGGACAAACGGGAGCGTGGGAACCGGGTGAGGAGCTGGTCTAAAAAAGGGGATGGCTAGTCGACATGGGGGGGGTGTAAAGAGCCCCCCAACCCGGTTGATCACGTGGAATGTGAGGGCTGAATGGGCCGATTAAGAGGGCAAGGGTACTCGCGCACCTAAAGAAATTAAAGGCAGATGTGGTCATGCTACAGGAGACGCATCTGAAACTGGCGGATCAGGTCAGATTACGAAAAGGATGGGTGGGACAGGTATTTCATTCGGGCTTGGATGCGAAAAATAGAGGGGCGGCTATATTAGTGGGGAAACGGGTAGTATTTGAGGCAAGGACCATAGTAGCGGACAGTGGGGGTAGATACGCGATGGTGAGTGGCAGATTACAAGGGGAACCGGTGGTTCTGGTGAACATATATGCCCCGAACTGGGATGATGCAAACTTCATGAAGCGTATGCTGGGGCGTATCCCGGACCTGGAGGCGGGAAAGTTGGTAATGGGGGGAGATTTCAACACGGTGCAGGATCCAGGGCTGGACCGGTCCAGGTCTAGGACCGGGAGGAGGCCGGCAGCGGCCAAGGTGCTTAAGGACTTCATGGAGCAGATGGGAGTAGACGACCCCTGGAGATTCACTAGGCCCAGGAGTAGGGAGTTTTCCTTCTTCTCCCATGTCCACAAGGTGTATTCTCGGATAGACTTCTTTGTCCTGGGAAGGGCACTGATCCCGAAGGTGACAGGGACGGAGTATTCGTCCAAAGCCATCTCGGACCATGCCCCACATTGGGTAGATCTGGTAGGAGAGGAAAAGGAACGGCACCCACTCTGGAGATTAGATATGGGACTGCTGGCGGATGAGGGGGTGTGTGTAAGGGTGAGGGGATGTATCGAAAGGTACCTGGAGATTAACGATGATGGAGAGGTTCAGGTAGGAGTGGTCTGGGAGGCACTGAAGGCGGTGGTCAGAGGGGAACTGATTTCCATAAAGGCCCATAAGGGGAAACAAGAGAGTAAAGAGAGGGAGCGATTGTTGAGAGAAATTTTGAGGGTGGATAGGCAATATGCAGAGGCTCCGGATGAGGGACTGTACAGGGAAAGACGAAGCTTGCATACGGAATTTGCTGACCACGGGCAGGGCAGAGGCACAATGGAGGAAGGCACAGGGGGTACAGTACGAGTACGGAGAGAAGGCGAGCCGGTTACTGGCCCAACAATTGAGGAAGAGAGGGGCGGCGAGGGAGATAGGTGGGGTGAGGGACGAGGAGGGCGAGATGGAATGGGGAGCAGAGAGGGTGAACGGGGTGTTTAAGGCATTTTATGAGAGGCTGTATAAGGCTCAACCCCCGGAAGGGAAGGAGGGAATGATGCACTTCCTGGATCAACTGGAATTCCCGAAGGTGGAGGAGCAGGAGAGGACAGGATTGGGAGCACAGATTGAGGTGGAGGAGGTGGTAAAAGGGATTGGGAGCATGCAGGCAGGGAAGGCCCCAGGACCAGATGGGTACCCGGTGGAATTTTATAGGAAGCACATGGACCTACTAGCCCCGCTTCTGACGAGAACCTTTAACGAGGCCAGGGAAGGGGGGACGTTGCCCCCCACGATGTCGGAGGCGACGATATTGTTGCTCCTGAAGAGGGACAAAGACATGCTGCAGTGCGGGTCTTACAGGCCTATCTCCCTTCTGAATGTAGATGCCAAGCTCTTGGCCAAGGTGATGGCGACGAGGATCGAGGATTATGTTCCAGGGGTGGTTCACGAGGATCAAACTGGGTTTGTTAAGGGGAGACAGTTGAACACTAATATACGGAGGCTGCTAGGTGTGATGATGATGTCCCCGCCGGAGGGAGAGGCGGAGATAGTGGTGGCGATGGACGCTGAGAAAGCATTTGATCGAGTGGAGTGGGATTACCTGTGGGAAGTGTTGAGGAGATTTGGAGAGGGGTTTATTGGATGTGTTCAGCTTTTATATAGGGTCCCGGTGGCAAGTGAGATCACAAACAGGCAAAGATCTGACTACTTCCGTCTATATAGAGGGACAAGACAGGGGTGTCCCCTGTCCCCGATACTGTTTGCGTTGGCAATTGATCAACTGGCCATAGCGCTGAGGGGCTCTAGGAAGTGGAGGGAAGTACTTAGGGGAGGAGAATTATACATTATACACGGATGACTTGTTGTTGTATGTCGCGGACCCAGTGGAGGGGATGCCCGAGATAATGCAGACACTCAGGGAGTTTGGGGAATTTTCGGGATATAAACTGAATATGGGGAAGAGTGAGCTGTTTGTGATGCACCCTGGGGAACAGAGCAGGGGAATAGATGATTTGCCGCTGAGGAGAGTAACAAGGGATTTTTGGCACCTAGGGATCCAGATAGCCAGGAACTGGGGAACCTTGCATAAGCTTAATTTAGGAAGATTGGTGGAGCAGATGGAAGAGGATTTTAGGAGATGGGACATTGTGCCCCTGTCACTGGCGGGCAGGGTGCAGGCGGTCAAAATGGTGGTCCTTCCGCGATTTCTTTTTGTGTTCCAGTGCCTCCCTGTGATGATTACCAAGGCTTTTTTCAAAAAAGTGGATAAGAGCGTTATGAGCTTTGTGTGGGCTGGTAAGACCCCAAGAGTGAAGAGGGGGTTTCTGCAGCGTAGCAGGGATGGGGGGGGGACTGGCACTGCCGAGCTTAAGTGACTATTATTGGGCCGCCAATATATCAATGGTATGCAAGTGGATGGGGGAAGGGGAGGGAGCGGCGTGGAAAAGACTAGAGATGGCGTCCTGTAGGGGAACCTGCCTGCAAGCATTAGCGACGGCACCTTTACCGTTCTCCCCGAAAAAGTACACCACAAGTCCAGTGGTGGCGGCAACACTGAAAGTTTGGGGGCAGTGGAGACGACATAAGGGAGTGACGGGTGCCTCAGTGTGGTCCCTGAAAAGGAACAACCATAGGTTCGTCCCGGAAAGGATAGATGGGGGATTTAAATCTTGGCAGCGAGCAGGAATTGCGAAATTGAAGGACTTGTTCTTAGACGGGACGTTCGCGAGTCTGGGAGCACTGACAGAAAAGTATGGGTTGCCACCTGGGAATGCATTTTGCTATATGCAAGTGAGGGCATTTGCGAGGCAACAGGTGAGGGAATTTCCGCAGCTCCCGGCACAAGAGATCCAGGACAGAGTGATTTTGGGGGCATGGGTGGGTGATGGTAGGGTGTCAGATATATATAGGGAAATGAGAGAGGAGGGGGAGACGATGGTAGAGGAGCTGAAGGGAAAATGGGAGGAGGAGCTGGGGGAAGAGATTGAGGAGGGGCTGTGGGCAGATGCCCTAAGTAGGGTAAATTCCTCGTCCTCGTGTGCCAGGCTTAGCCTGATCCAATTCAAGGTATACACAGGGCGCATATGACGGGAGCAAGGCTGAGTAGATTTTTTGGAGTGGAGGATAGGTGTGGGAGATGCGCGGGAAGCCCGGCGAACCACACCCACATGTTTTGGTCATGTCCGGTATTGCATGGGTTCTGGGTGGGTGTGGCAAAAGTGATTTCAAAGGTGGTGGGGGTCCGGGTCGAACCAGGCTGGGGGTTGGCTATATTTGGGGTTGCAGATGAGCCGGGAGTGCAGGAGGCGAGAGACGCCGATGTTTTGGCCTTTGCGTCCCTAGTAGCCCGGCGAAGGATTCTACTTATGTGGAAAGAAGCTAAACCCCCGGGCATGGAGGCCTGGATAAACGACATGGCAGGGTTTATAAAATTGGAGCGGATAAAGTACGCACTAAGAGGTTCGGCTCAAGGGTTCACCAGGTGGTGGCAACCGTTCCTTGACTACCTCGCAGAACGATAAGGGAAATGGAGAAAGTAGCAGCAGCAACCCGGGGGGGGGGCACGCGGGCCCTCAGGGGTTTCCTATAGTTGTTTGTATATTAGTTATTTATACTGGCGTGTGGGACTTTATTGTCTTGGAGAGTTATTATTTTGTTGTTGGCAGTTGCCGTTTAGTTAATATATTATTTATTTATTTTTTTAAAAACGGTCATTATTATTTATATTGTTTTAAAGTTGTAAAAAGGGGAAAATCCTGTACTGTTCCTGTTTGACCAAAAAAAATTTGAATAAAATATATATTTTTTTAAAAAAAGGATGTTGGGGTCCCTGTTGGGACAGGAGATGTGTTGGTGGAATTTTGGCAGTGCACTCGAGGTTGGCCTGGTTGTAGTCCCCGGCCACGATGAACAAGGCCTCCGGGTATTCTGCTTCATTGTTATTTATAGCGGTGTACAATTCATCAAGCGCCTTCTTCACTTCCGCCTGGGGTGGGATGCAGACCGCTGTGATGATGGCAGAAGTGAACTCCGCGGAAGGTAGTATGGACGGTACTTCACAGTCGGCTATTCCAGGTCCGGGGAGCAGTGGTTCGTCAGGGTCGCCACATTCGAGCACCAGGAGTTGACGAGGAGACAAACCCCTCCACCCACTCCAGGTTCAGTCCTGGATGTGATTAACAGCAGGAATAACAGCAGAATCTAACCCATCATCACTTGTGAACCCTTTGGTGTCTCAGCATGTTGGACGACTGAGTGAATCCATCCCCACAGTGAGAGCAGGTGAATGGCTTCTTTCCAGTGTGAACTCACTGGTATGTCCGCAATGTGGATGATCTTTGAAATCTCTTTGTGCAGTGAGAGCAGCTGAAGTTTCTCCTCAGTGTGAATGCACTGGTGTTCCATCAGTACCTAAGAGCGTTTAAACCCACTCCCACAGTCGGAGCATTTAAAGGGTCTCTCATTGGTGTGGGTGACATTGTGGCTCAGCAAGTGATGACCGAGTGAATCTTTTCCCAGTCGGAGAGGTGAACGGGCTCTCCTCGGTGTGACCTCGCTCGTGTTTCATCAGGTTGGATGAGGTTCTAAAGCGCTTTGTGCAGTGAGAGCAGCTGAACGGTCTCTCCTCAGTGTGAACGCGCTGGTGGGACATCAGTAGCGGAGAGCTTTTCAAACCCCTCCAGCAGTCAGAGCATTTAAAGGGCCTGCTCTTGGTGTGAGTGACATAGTGTTTCAGCAGGCTGGATAATTGAGCAAATCCCTTATCACACACAGTGCAAGTGAACGGCCTCTCCCCAGTGTGAACTCGTTTGTGTTTCCGCAGGCTGCTAATGTCAGTGAATCCCTTTTCACACTGAGAGCAGGTGAAAGGCCTCTCTCCAGTGTGAACTCGTTCGTGTCTCCGCAGGCTGCCAATGTCATTGAATCGCTTTTCACACTGAAAGCAGGTGAAAGGCCTCTCCCCAGTGTGAACTCGTTCGTGTTGCCGCAGGTTGCCAATGTCATTGAATCTCTTTTCACACTGAAAGCAGGTGAAAGGCCTCTCTCCAGTGTGAACTCGTTCGTGTCTCCACAGGTTGCTAATGTTAGTGAATCCCTTTTCACACTGAGAGCAGGTGAAAGGCCTCTCCCCAGTGTGAACTCGTTCGTGTTTCCGCAGGTTGCCAATGTCATTGAATCTCTTTTCACACTGAGAGCAGGTGAAAGGCCTCTCCCCAGTGTGAACTCGTTCGTGTTTCCGCAGGTTGCCAATATCATTGAATTTCTTTTCACACTGAGGGCAGGTGAAAGGCCTCTCTCCAGTGTGAACCCGTTCGTGTCTCCGCAGGCTGCTAATGTTAGTGAATCCCTTTTCACACTGAGAGCAGGTGAACGGCCTCTCTCCAGTGTGACTGCGTTGATGCTTTTCCAACCCGTACGGGCCTTTGAACCCCTCCCCATAATCCTCACATTTCCATGATTTCTCCATGGTCCGGGTGATCTTGCGTCTCACCACGTTGGATGATCAGTTGAAGCCTCGTCCACCCGCAGAACACCTATACAGTCTCTCTCTGCTGTGAATGGTGTAGTACTTTTTCAGGCTGTGTCACCGGTTAAAGCTCTTTCCACAGTCAGTGCTCTGTAACATTCTCACACGGGTGTGTGTGTGTGTCTCAGTGCTTTTCCAGACACACTGATGTTTAAAATCTCTTGAAGCAGACAGAAAAGACAAACATTTCTCCTTCTAGATTCAAAGGCCAATGATCCCAAGAATTGAGTGACTCAGTCAGTTCTTGACGTGATATTTAGTTTGAGATCTCAGCCTCAAACTCCTCTTGTTTGAACTTCCTGCAAACAGATTTTACAATAGTAATCATTGTTAGTACAGGATAGAAACTCAGAACAGACAATACTAGTTTCTATCGAACATGCTTTCCTCTCTCTTTCCCTGAAATGCTCTAAATCTCAATCCCACACACTCCCTCCATTCTCACTCTGCTGTATCTAATATTCCCCCTCCCAATTCTCCTGAAGGTAGCTGATTCAGGCTGATTGACAAATTCAATCTCACTGCTTCCTGCCCTGGACAGAGAGATCTATATTCACTTACTTTCCCTCCCAATTTTCCTGAAGGTGCTGATCAACAAATCTAAACTCACTAAAACCTGTACAAGAGTACAGAATCTACATACTCCATACATTTATTGATTAGAGATGGGGAAATTCTGAGGAAGAACTTTATTTAGTCATGGAGTGGTCACGACAGGGAACTCACTGCCCACAAGCGTGGTGGAAGTCGAGATGATCAATAATTCAAAATAATATATGAAGAAAATAAGCTTTCAGGGGAACAGGGATATCGAGGGGGAATGGGACTGACTGGATTGCTGTACAGAGAGTCAGCATTGACTTGAGTTCCCAAATGGATTCTGTCAGTGCTGCAATGACTGTATGACTGGAAATATATAATGTAGGTACAGTACTATATTACAAAACTAGAACTAATAATACATGTATTTCATGCCAGAACCATCAATAATATATCTAATACATTCCATACAACACTAGATATATCTCTATCCGATATAAAAAAAAATTAAATTCATTTACAGGATGTGAGAGTCGCAGGTTCAGCCAGCATTTATTGCCCATCCCTAGTTGCCCTTCAGAAGGTGGTGATGAGTTGCCTTCTTGAACCGCTGCAGTCCTTCAGTTGTAGGTACATCCCCTGTGCTGTCAGGGAAGGAGTTCCAGGATGTTGCCCCAGCAACAATGAAGGAAGAGCGATATATTTCCAAGTCTGTCTGTTGAGTGACTTGGTAGTGGGATTCCCAACTATCTGCTGCTCTTGTCCTTCTAGATAGTAATGGTTGTGGGTTTGGAAGGTGCTGTCGGAGGAAGTTTTGTGAGTTACTGCAGATGGTATACACTGTAGATGGTATACACGGTTGCCATTGTTCGTCGGTGGTGGAGTGTTTGAATATTCGTGGAATGGGGAGCAGTCAAGCATGCTGCTTTGTTCGGGATGGTGTAGAGCAGCATCTTGAGTGTTGTTGGAGCTGCACTCAACCAGGCAAGTGGTAATTATTCTATTACACGCCTGACTTGTGCCTTGTATATGGTGGACAGGCTTTGGGGGTCAGGAGGTGCATTATTCACTGTAGTCTTTGGCCTTCCCGGATGGCCACCGTATTAATATGGCTAGTCCAGTTCAGTTTCTGATCAATGGTAACCCTCATGATGTTGGCTGTGGAGGATTCAACAATGCTAATGCCACTGAATGGCAAGGGGCGGTGGTTAGATCCTCCTTTATAGGAGATGGTCATTGCCTGCCACTTGTGTAGCACAAATGTAACTTGCCACTTATCAGCCAACATCTCGATACTGTGCAGGACATGCTGCATTTGGACATGGACTGCTTCATTATCTGAGGAGTCACGAATGGTGTTGAACATTTTGTGGATGACTGCACACATTCCCACTTCTAGCCTTGTGATGAAAGGGAGGTTATTGATGAAGCAGCTAGAGATGATTGGGCCCAGAAGTGTGCCCTGAGGAACTCCTGGAGCTGAGATGATTGACCTCAAACCACCACAGCCATCTTCCTTTGTGCCAGGTATGACTCCAACCACCGGAGAGTTTTCCCCGATTCCCATTGACTCCAGTTTAGCTGGGGCTCCTTGATGCCATACTCGGTCAAATGCTGCCTTGATACCAAGGGCAGTCACTCTCACCTCACCTCTGACATTCAGCTCTTTTGGCCATGACTGAACCAAGGCTGTAATGAGGTCAGGAGCTGAGTGACCCTGGTTGGACCCAAACTGAGCGCCCGTGAGCCGGTTTTGCTGAGTAAGTACCACTTGATAGTGCTATTAATGACTTCTTCCATCACTTTACTGATGGTGGAGAGTATTCCGACAGGGAAGTAATTGGTTGGGTCTGATTGTCCTGTTTACTGTTCCCTTTAATGTCAGCCATCTCCTGGGGAAACCAGCCTTTTAAATGTGAACATTAGGAAAGAGACCATCATTCTAGCCAGACAAATAAATGTGTCAAGTTGAGGGAGCAAAGGATGTCAATGTCTTTAAGAGAGAGAGAGAGAGAGAGACCTGGGCCAAGCTTTGCAGAGTCTGCACCCTCCCTGGATTCACTTCCTGTCCCTTCAGTTGCTGCAAGTTACCAATTGAAGGTCAGAATGAGACAATAAATGGAAAGAGGGAGAAAAGAAAGTGTTTTACTCACAGATCTTGGAGACAGGAGTCTGTGATGCAGCTCAAGCTCATTCAGGGTTGGAGGAACAACAAACAGCTTTGCTCGGCAGAAACCTCCACGTCCAGCTTCCGCATTGAGACAATTGAGGAGCTCTGATTGGTAGAGCAGCAGAATCCTTCCGGTCCTCCAATCTTCCTATTGGTCAATACCTCAGCAGTAAGGTCAGCGGAAGTGAGCTCCCCTGCACATGCGCAGCTTCCCCTTCCCTGAGACATGCGCATCCCGGGTCAGGGGAGGGGTAGATCACCGACGGCCGGAACTGTCAGCCGGTTGCCTGGAAACCTCTTCTGGAGAGAATGTGGGGGAAGGGGAACATCGGGTGGGGTGGGGGGGGGGGGGGGGTTGTCGCGTCTGCGCGTTGGGCAGTGACGTCACCGCGGAGCGGACATATTTTTATTGGTTGATTTTGAGGACGAGTTCCTTTGTGATGTCACAATGTGGAGGTTGGACAATGAGTTTCAGACTAAAACATCCTCCTCTGGGCAACATCTGGGAGCAAATCAATGTCTGCCCCTTTCAATAGTTCAAAAGATATAGGAGCAGAATTAGGCCATTTGGCCCATCGAATACAACCCTTCAACCGATTAAAAATCTGTCTAACCCCTCCCTAAATTTACTCACTGTCCCAGCTCCACCACACTCTGGGGTAGTGAATTCCACAGATTTACAGCCCTTTGGGAGAAGCAGTTTCTCTTCATCTCTTTAGAATTTGCTACCTCTTTTTAAAAATAATCTTTATTGTCACAAGTAGGCTTACGTGTACACTGCAATGAAGTTACTCTGAAAAGCCCCTACGCTCCACATTTTAGCGCCTGTTCGGGCACACAGATAATTTGGACATTCTGAATTCTCCCTCTAACAGCACGTCTTTCGGGGCTTGTGGGAGGAAACTGAAGCACCCGGTGGAATCATAGAATTTACAGTGCAGAAGGAGGGCATTCAGCCCGTCGAGTTTGCACCAGCCCCTGGAAAGAGCACCCCACCCCAGCCCACGCCCCAACCCACGTCTCCACCCCATCCCCGTAACCCAGGAAACCCACCTAACCCTTCTGAACACAAAGGGCAATTTATCATGGCCAATCCACCTAACCTGCACATCTTTGAATGTGGGAGGAAACCGGAGCACCGGTACAAAATCTACAGAGACATGGGGAGAACATGCAGACTCCACACAGCCAGTGACCCAAATCGGAATTGAACCTGGGACCCTGGAGATATGGAGCAACTGTGCTAACCACTGTGCTACCATGCTGCCCATCTTATCCTAAGACTAATCCCTCTCGTTCTAGAATGCCTGAAAGACGTGCTGTTAGGTGAATTGACATTCTGAATTCTCCTTCAGTGTACCGTAACAGGCGCCAGAATGTGGCGACTTGGGCAGTTTCACAGTCACTTCATTGCCGTGTTTTTTTTAAATTTAAAGTACCCAATTCATTTTTTCCAATTCAGGGGCAATTTAGCGTTGCCAATCCACCTCGGCTGCACATCTTTGGGTTGAGGGGGCGAACCCACTCAAACCGGGGAGAATGTGCAAACTGAGCACGGACAGTGACCCAGATCTGGTATCGAACCTGGTACCTCAGCACTGTGAGGCAGCAGTGCTAACCACTGCACCACCAAGCGGCCCCATTGCGGTGTGAATGTAAGCCTACTTGTGACAAAAATAAAGATTATTATTATTATTATTAAGTGGGAGTAGCCTCTCCAAGGCGGCCTTCAGGACGCACGACAACGCAGAATCGCCGAGCACAAACTTATAGCCAAGTTCTGCACACATGAGTACGGCCTCAACCGGGACCTTGGATTCATGTCGCATTACATTTCCCCCCCCCCCCCCCCAACCATCTGGCCTGGGCTTGCGAAATCCTACCAACTGTCCTGGCTTGAGACAATTCACAACTCTTTAACCTGTGATTATCCCTCTCTCCAGTCACTCCATCTGGACCTGTAAAGACTTAATTATCTGCAAAGACTCGCATTCAAAAGTATCGTCTTGCATCATTGACTTTGTCTATGTATATGTTTCTGGAACCCACCTCTTCATTCACCTGAGGAAGGAGCTGTGCTTCGAAAGCTAGGGATTCGAAACAAACCGGTTGGACTTTAACCTGGTGTTGTAAGACTTCTTACTGTGCTCACCCCAGTCCAACGCCGGCATTACCACATTAAAGTAAAAGGGCAAAGTGGCAGCACGGTAGAGCAGTGGTTAGTACTGCTGCCTCACAGCGCCGAGGTCCCAGGTTCGATCCCGGCTCTGGATCACTGTCCGTATGGAGTTTGCACATTCTCCCCGTGTTTGCGTGGGTTTCACTCCCACAACCCAAAGATGTGCAGGGTAGGTGAACTGGTAATGCTAAATTGCCCCTGAATTGGAAAAGATAAATTGGGTACTCTAAAATTGAAAAAAAAAAGTAAAAGGGCAAAGACTATTTATAGTTGAAGAGATACATTCCTAATAAAAATAGTGTTCAGGCATTGTTACTTCTAGTTTTTTGTAGAAAAAGTCATCAAACTTGAGGTTTTTGCCTTACAACTCTTTAATTTGTTCACTGGGTTTAGAATTTATCTTTCAAAGTTACTGATCTTTTCAGAAATCTTACACAGTTCATTTAGAGCTACAAGTTTCAACTTCCTATATTCAGCATCAGGCAACTTCTGTCTCTCTATTGCTCATGTCAATGACAGCTCAGCAACAGAGCTGAGTGCTGAAGATGCCGTCACTCTTTTTAGGAGCTGAAATCAGTAGAAAGATGAACCACAGTATCTGGTTGAGCTTTGTGTGAGCTGTCCGACCATAATGATATATACAATAGCTAACCAGGTAATATGTTGTGATGAGGGTTTAGAAACAGACCCTGGGTAGACGAGTTCACTGAAGCTGTGGGCTTGTCAGCTGTACAATTAAACCAGGCATCCAACAGCCACAGAGACCTCTAATATTGGACACTGGGTTTGACCCTGTTCTGTATTGAACAGACCTATCTGATACTGGAGGTGATATAGTTAATCTGACCCTTAATTCATTCAATTCCAAAAGTGAATAACATTTATTCAAGTACAGTGATTACACTGTTAATCTGTGAACAAAGTGGTGTCAATTCATGCAGATCCCTCTCTCTTCTCTCCTCTATATTTCTCCTGCCTCTCAGTCTCTGGTGCTCCCCTCTCCCTCTGGTGCCTCTCTCTCCCTCTGGTGCCTCTCTCTCTCCCTCTGTCACTCTCAGCTGCCTCTCACTCTCTGTTATCAGTGCTTAGGAAGGCAGGTGGGATAGTTTCCTTTGGTAGCTGATGGCCAAGAATATAAGAGCAGGGAGATTGTGCTGGAACTGGATCAAACACCAGTTAGACCACAGCCGGAGCACTGTGGACAGTTCTGATCACCACATTACAGGAAGGATGTGATCACACGAGAGAGGCTGCAGAGGGGATTTATGATGATGTTACCCAGGATGGAGAATTTTAACGATGAGGAAAGATTGGAGAGGCTGGGGTTGTTCTCATTGGAACAGAGGAGGCTGAGGGGAGATTGAATTGAGTTGTGTGTAATTCTGAGGAACTCATATAGAGTGAATATTCCCCTCAGCAGAGTCCAACCCCTGCAGTCAAATATGAAGTCGCTGGTGTGTCAGGAAGTGGGATGAGTGAGTGACTCTCTATCCGCACAGAGAACATGGAAACAGCAGCTCCCCAGTTTGAACTCACTGGTGTGTCAACAGGCTGGAGGATTGGCTGAATTCCATCCCACTCCTGGAACACTTTTCAATGTCCTCTCCCCAGTGCCAGCAGGCTGCCTGACTGAGAGAAGCTCTGTCCACAGACAGAGCAGATGAATGGCCTGTCGTTAATATGTTGATGCTGGTGTCATATTGATATTGTTCATTCCGGGGACTTTCGGTGACAACATATCGGTGGATGTCGCACGTTAGGTGGCTCCTGCGAGAGTCTCGGATTTTTGGACGTTTATGCCCAGTTTTGGGACAGTTTTTAGTTGTTGAGGGAAGTCATAAGGAGGCCGACGAATGTCGAAGTCCCAGAGGAAAGGTGTTGGAAAGAAGGGGGCGAGTGAAGGTCCGCCAGCGAGTGCTGCTGTGAGTCCTGCAGGAAGGAAGATGACGGGGGCTGGGTCGTCGGGTGGGGCCGCTCCCCTCACCGGGGATACTCTGGCCGAGGTGATGTCAGAGCTTCAGACATAAGTAGATATTACCCCTTTGAACTGAATTGGCCACATTCCTCTCGGAGGTCTGTTCTATTCTCTGAGCCTCACCCATTTGATTCTCGGTCGTCGCTGAAGCGGAATCTTCGAGGCTTGGTTCTTATTCTCCTTCTGACCCGTGTCCCAGACAGGTCAAATTTACTCTACTTCGAACTGTCGAATGACATCTTTCTTCTAACCACAGATCCATTCTTCAGACATTGTGGTTAAAGGTGTCAACTCAGGGTTCTGCTCGGCATTTCATCGGTGGTTTGGGAGGCTCTGAAAGCGGACATGAGGAGGGAGGTGATCCTGTTTAAGGCGAAGGTGGATAGGAAGGAGAGGGAGGAACGCCAACAACTGATGGAAGAGATTTTGGAGGTGGATGGGAGGTAGGTGGGGGACCTGGACCCGGGGCTCCTGGCAAAGAGGAAGGAGTTACAGGCGAGGTTTGACCTATTGTCCACAGGGAAAGTGGTGCTTCAGCCGAGAAGGGCGAGTGGGGCTGTCTGAGTATTGGGGGGGGGGGGGGGGGGGGAGGAGGCAGAGTTGAATTTTATTAAAGATTTAAGGATAGGCTGGCGCCTTTGATGCTTAATGTTCAAGGACGCAATGGACAGTGTTGCCTTGCCACAAACGATGGGGCAGGCGTCCATCTTCTTGTTGCTTAAGAAGGACAAAGATGACTTCCGGTGGCGGCCCTGGAGTGAAAGAGGTCGCTTATTTGGTAGCTCCCACTCGTGGTGGACCTTTGGGACCTTTTCCCCTGACTTATTGGGGATTTGATCGGTAAAATTGGAGACTGGTGAGGTAGAGGAGAAGAATCCCCCACTGGGTTTATGGAGTCGTGGACCAGAAGTGGTCTGGAAAGGAGAGATACTGGGGCAAAGAAGGGAGTGAAGAAAAACATGGCGGAGGCTCGGGGACTGGGATTGCCGGCCCAGTGGTCAACGGAGCAGCTGGTGAAATCCCTTCAGCAGAGCTTTGCCAAGCAAAGACAAGAGTACCTGGACCCGATGAAGACGGGGATTGACCAGATGGGGCAAAGATTGGAAGCCCCGGGACAGGTGATCCAGAAGGTGGAAGAGGTGATGGCTGAGCACGAGGACCAGCTAACCGCGATGGCAGTGGAGCTGATGAGGGACCATCAGAATAGGCTGCAAGAGAAGGTGGAGGATCTGGAGACAGATGGCGCAGGCAGAACCTGAGGATCATTAGCCTCTCGGAGGGCATTGAGGGATTGGACGCAGGGGCATACGTGGTGCGTATGTTCGTGAATCTGATGGGGAAAGTTTGCTCGACCCTTGGAGGTGGATAGGGCGCACAGAGCGCTTGCAAGGAAGCCACGGATGAATGGTCCACTGAGGGCGATGGTGGTACGAATGGTGGTACAGATGCCCCGGTTCCTGGATAAGGAACAGATCTTGAGGTGGGCCAGGCAGACGAACTGCGGTAAATGGGAAAATAACGAGCTGCACATTTACCAGGACTTGGGTGCAGAACTGGCCAAAAGAAGGTCGAGCTTCAACAAAGTTAAAACGGCCTCTTTCAGAAAGGGGTTGTAACCAGCTCGTTTGTGGGTTACTTCCCTACGGATGAGGCGATGAACTTTGTTAAGAACAGGGGACTGGCAGGTGATGGAGGACATTGAACTTGGGGGCGAGTAATTCTGTGCCTATGCTGCTAAATTTATTTTCTTTATGGGCTGTGTATGTAGTGTTTTTGTCCAATTTTGGGGCCATTGTTCAGTTTTGTATGCGGGTTAACTTTGTTCTTGTGGGGGGGATGGTGGGTGGAATTTTCTTCTTTGTCTTTGTTGAGAATTGTTATGTTTTACATATGTCTGTTCGAGCGGGGGGAGGGAGATCAATGGGGGGGTAGGTTGCTTGGCGCCATGGGCGGGGGTTACGAGGCTAGCTGGGTGGGCTACCTCAGTGGGGGTCGAGCAGGTGACTAGTTTGGTATGGGGGGGTTGGGATTGCTGTTTTGTTAGTGTTGGGGGGGCGGGGAATTGTTCTGCTGACGAGAGGGACTAGCGCTGAGACACAAATTGGAGGTCGATGACTGTGGGCACCAGAGGGTGGGCCTGAGGAGGCGCGGGACGCGAGCTGGAGGCTGGCCAAAGAAGGGTGATGGTTGATCGGAGGGTGGGCGGCGGGGGGGGAGGGGGGGGGGGGGGGGGGGAGCGTCCAGGCTGATCACATGGAATGTGAGAGGGCTGAATGGGCCGGTCAAGAGGGCTCGTGTGTTCGCACATTTGAAGAGGTTGAAGGCGGACGTGGCAATGTTACAAGAGACACACCTGAGGGGAGTGGATCAGACTAGGCTGAGGAACGGGTGGGTCGGGCAGATATTTCATTCGGTGCTAAAACTAGGGAGGTTGTAATCATTTTTTAAATATAAATTTAGAGTACCCGATTAAATTTTCTCCAATTAAGGGGCAATTTAACGTGGCCAATCCACCTAACCTGCACATCTTTAGGTTGTGTGGGTGAAACCCACGCAGACATGGGGAGAAAGTGCAAACCTCACACGGACAGTGACCCAGGGACGGGATTCGAACCCGGGTCCTCAGCGCCGCAGTCCCAGTGCTAACCACTGCGCCACATGCTGCCCCTCAGGGGGTTGCGATCTTGATTAAATAAGCGTGTGTCATTTGAGGTACGCAATATAGTGGTGGACTCAGGGGGGGGCAGGTATATCATGGTGAGTGGGAAGCTGGAGGGGATGCCGGTGGTATGAGTGAATATTCACGCACCTAATTGGGACGATGCGGAGTTTATGAGGCGGATGTTGGGGAAGATTCTGGACCTGGATTCGCATAAGCTGATCATGGGGTGGGGAACTTCAATACGGTTATAGATCAGAGGTTGGATCGGTCGACTTCAAGGACAGGGACGGTGCGAGCCGCGGCAAAGGAGCTAAAGGGGTTTATGGAACAGATGAGGGGGGATGACCCCTGGAGGTTTGGACGGCCAAGAACGGAGGAGTTTTCTTTTTTTTCCCACGTGCACAAAGTGTACTCCCGGATGATTTTTTTCATTTTGAACGAGGCTTTGCTGGCGGGGGTGGTGGAGACCGAGTATTTGGCGATTGTTGTGTCAGATCGGCCCCACACTGGGTGGATCTACGGGTGAGCAAGGAGTAGGGTCAGCGACCGCGCTGGAGATTGGATGTAGGATTGTTGGCGGACGAGGGGGTGTGCGGGTGGGTGAGGGAGGCCATCCAGAATTATTTGGAGATAAATGACACGGGAGGTTTCGGCAGCAGCGGTGTGGGAAGCGCTGAAGGCGGTGGTTAGGGGGGAGCTCATTTTGATACGGGCTCATAGGGAGAAGGTGTAGCGGGTAGAGATGGATAGGCTGGTTAGGGAAATACTCCAGGTGGACAGAAGGTATTCTGAAGCCCCGGAGGCAGGGTTCTTGAAGGAGCGGCAGAAGCTGCAGATGGAGTTTGGTCTGTTATCCACAGGGAAGGTGGTGGGGCAGCTGAGGAAGGCGAGGGAGGCGGTTTATGAGTATGGGGAGAAGGCCAGTAGGATGCTAGCACACAAGCTAAAGAAGAGGGAGGTGGCCAGGGAGATAGGAAGAGTGAAGGACTGAGGGGGGAACACGATCTTGGACCCAGCGGGGGTAAATGGGGAGTTTAAGGAGTTTTATAGTCGGCTGTAGAGTCGGAACCCCCAGCTGGGGTGGAGGGGATGAGGCAGTTTTTGGAAGGGTTGGAGTTTCCAAAGGTGGAGGAAGGGTTAGTTGAGGGGTTGGGAGCCCCGATCGGGATTGTAGAAGTAATAGAGGGAATGGAGGCCATGCAGTCGGGCAAGGCCCTTTGACCGGACGGCTACCCTGTGGAATTTTACAAGAAGTTTTCTGGGATGCTGGGCCCGCTGCTGGTGAGGGCATTTAATGAGGCAAGGGAGTGGAGTGTCCTTCCCCCAACAATGTCACAGGCGATGGTCTCATTGATGCTGAAGCAGGAGAAGGACCCACGGCAATGTGGGTCATACAGACCAATCTCCATACTGAATGTTGATGCCAAAGTGCTGGCCAAGATTTTGGCCTCAAGGATAGAGGATTGTTTTCCGGGGTGATTGGGGAAGACCAGACAGGGTTTGTTAAAGGCAGGCAGCTAACGGCCAACGTTAGAAGGCTCCTAAGTGTGATCATGATGGCCTCCGTGGGGAGGGAGACGGAGGTAGTGGTCGCTATGGACGCCAGAAAAGGCCTTCGACAGGGTGGAATGGAATTATCTGTGGGAGGTCCTGGGACGGTTTGGGTTTGGGCAGGGCTTTATTGACTGGGTTCGGTTGCTGTACCAGGCAACAGTGGCGAGTGTGTGGATGAACTGGGTGAGTTTGGACTACCTTAGACCGCACCGGGGGACAAGGCAGGAATATTCGCTCCCCCACTGTTGTTTGCCTTGGCTATAGAGCCATTGCCGATGGTGCTGAGAGCGTCAAAGGACTGGAAGGGGCTCGTCCGGGGAAAGATGGGGGGGGTGGGGGTTGAACACAGGGTCATTATGCAGATGACCTACTCCTATACATTTCTGGCCCGTTAGGGGGGATGGGGGAGATTATGCGGATCTTAAGGGAATTTGGCCGGTTCTCGGGGTACAAATTGAAGATGGGTAAGAGCGAGGTTTTTGTGATCCAGGCGAGCGGGCAGGAGAGGAGACTGGGGGAGCTGCCGTTTAAAATGGTGGGAGTTTCCGTTACTTGGGAATTCAGGTGTCACGGGGATGGGAGCAGTGACATCAATTAAATTTGACCCCGTTAGATGAACAAAGAAAGAGGACTTTCGGAGGTGGGACAGGCTCCCGTTGTCACTGGCGGGGAGGGTACAGACCGTAAAAATGACGGTCGCCGCGAGATTTCTGTTTGTTTTCCAGTGCCTCCCTATGTTTATACCAAAGGCCTTTTTTAAGCGGGTGAACAGGGTGATTTCTGGTTTTGTGTGGGCGGGTAAAACCCCGCGAGTAAAGAAGGTGCTGTTAGAGCGGAGCTGGAGGGGGGTGGGGAGGGGCCACTGCCGAACTTTAGTAACTACTACTGGGCGGCAAATATAGCCATGATCAGGAAATGGGTCGCGGGGGAAGGGTCAGTGTGGGAGTGGGTAGAGGCGGAATCATGTAAGGGCACGAGTTTGGGGGCATTGGTAACGGCTCCTCTGCCATTCTCCCCAGCCCGGTACTTCACAAACCCAGTGGCAGTGGCGGCTCTGAGAGTTCGGGGGCAGTGGCGGAAGCATACGGGAGTGGGGGAGCATCGGTGTGGGCTCCAATTTGTGGCAACCACTGGTTTGTCCCGGGGAGGCTGGATGGGGGGCTTCGGAGGTGGCAGAGAGCAGGGATTGAGAAGCTGGGGAATCAATTTATTGATGGGAGTTTTCCATGTTTAGAGGATTTGGAGGAGGAGTTTGAATTGCCGGGAGGGAATGGGTTTTGATATCTGCAGATAAGGGATTTTGCGCGAAGGCAGGTTCTACCGCCACAGGGGATACAGGACAAGGTGGTTTCTGGAACGGGGGTGGGGGAGGGGGAGGTTTCGGAAATTTACAAAGAACTTATGGAGTGGGAGGAAACCCAGTTAGGTGAGCTAAAGTGTAAATGGGAAGATGAGTTGGGAGGGGAGGTAGAGGCGGGTCTGTGGGAGGATGCTCTGAACAGAGACAACACGTCCTCATCATGTGCCAGGCTCAGCCTGATACAATTCAAGGTGGTTCATAGGACACACATGACGGTGTCCCGGATGAGCAGTTTTTTGGGATAGAGGACAGGTGTGTGAAATGCGCGGGAGGGCCTGCAAACCATGTCCACATGTTTTGGGCATGCCCCAAGCTTAGGGGACACTGGCAGGGATTTGCGGATGTCATGTCCATTGTGCTAAAAACAAGGGTGGCGCCGAGTCCAGAGGTGGCGATCTTTGGAGTTGAGGAAGATCCAGGAGTTCAGGGGGCGAGAGAGGCTGATGTCTTGGCCTTTGTCTCCTTGGTAGCCCGGAGACGGATATTGTTAGCATGGAGGGACTCGAACCCCCCGAAATCAGGGGTTTGGGTTAGCGACATGGCTGGGTTTCTTAAGACTTGAGAAAATTAAGTTCACCCTGAGAGGATCAACGTTAGGGTTCGTTCGGAGGTGGCAGCCGTTTATCGACTTCTTCAGAGAAAACTAAACTGTCAGCCGAGGCAATAGGGGGGGTGGGGGGGTGATGGGATAGGGGGGAGTTAGGCTATTTTGTGTCCAGAGTAGGCGGGAGCAGTGGGAGATGGAGGGATGTTTACGCACTGAACTATGCTTACATTTGTATTTATATTGCTTACTGTTATAAAAGCATAAATGCCTTAATAAAATGTTTTTAAAAAACTTTGCCCCTCGCACCTTAAACCTGTCACCTGGTAATTGACTTTTCCAACCTGGGAAAAGCTTCGGACTATCCACTCTGTCCATGCCACTCAGAATTTTGTAATCTTTTTATCAGGTCGTCCGTCAACCTCCGTCGCTCAAGTGAAAACAATCCGAATTTATCCAACCTCTCCTGACAGCTAATACCCTCCAGGCCAGGCAACATCCTGGTAAACCTCCTCTGTAACTAAAGCCTCCACATCCTTTAGGTAATGTGGTGACCAGAATTGGAGGCAATATTCCACGTGTGGCCTAACTAAGGTTCTGTACAGCTGCAGCATGACTTGCCAATTTTTATACTCAATGTCCCGACCAATGAAGACAAGCATGCCGTATGCCTTCTTAGCTCCTTATCCACCTGCGTTGCCACTTTCAGTGATATATTTATTGTAATTTCCCAATCTACCACAGACAACTTGCCCCTCATACCATGACAGTTTCCTTCTGCGAGAAACACCCAGATAAATTAGGCAAAAGAACCCTGTAACCACCATAGCCCATCTTAATGGCAACATGGCTACTTTGGGGACTAAATATCTTCCAACGTGCAAACACCTTTTCATTCTGTGCTCCTCGTCAAACTTGGAACCAGGTAATCGCAACTAGCCTCAAAAATGGTCAGCCCACCGGAGGCAGAGGTGTTAGACCGGCCAGTCCAGCAGAAAGAAACCCTCCAATCATCACCATTCACCAGATGTCAGAATGAACAAAATGCAGTCCTGGATGTCAGTGAGAGCAGAAACAATAACAACGGAGCTAACATCTGTAATTTATTGTGAACTTGTTGGAGTCACAATATCCCTCCCCACATTGAGAGCAGATGAATGGTCCCTCCCCAGAATTAACTTGCTAGTGTCTCCTGAGTTGGGACGGATCATTGAATGTCTCCCCTGCTCAAAGCAGGCGAATGACTCTTCCAGGTGTGAACTTGCTAGTGTTCCTGCAGGGTGTATGGATATCTGAATCCCTTCTCTCACTAAGAGCAGGTTAACGCCTTCTCCCCTGTGTGAACTCGCTGGTGTCTCTGCAGGTTGGATAACCGAGTGAATCCCTTCTCACACTGAGAGCAGGTGAACAGCCTCTCCACAGTGTGAACTCGCTGGTGTGTCTGCAGATCAGATAACTGAGCGAATCCCTTCTCACACTGAGAGCAAGTGAACAGCCTCTCCACAGTGTGAACTTGCTGATGTCTCAGTAGGTCGGATGATTGAGTGAATCCCTTCTCACACTGAGAGCAGGTGAACGGCCTCTCCCCAGTGTGAACTTGCTGATGTCTCCGTAGGTCGGATAAGTAAGTGAATCCCTTCTCACACTGAGAGCAGGTGAATGGCCTCTCCCCAGTGTGAACTCGCTTGTGTGCCAGCAGGCTCGATGAAGTAGTGAATCCCTTATCACACTGAGAGCAGGTGAATGGCCTCTCCCCAGTGTGAACTCGCTGGTGTGTCAGCAGGCTGGATAACCGAGTGAATCCCTTTTCACACTGAGAGCAGAAAAACGGCCTCTCCCCAGTGTGAACTCGCTGGTGTCTCCGCAGGCTCGATGAAGTAGTGAATCCCTTCTCACACTGAGAGCAGGTGAACGGCCTCTCCCCAGTGTGAACTCGCTGATGTATCCGCAGGGTGGATGAATCACCGAATCCCTTCTCACATAGAGAGCAGGTGAACGGCCTCTCCCCAGTGTGAACTCGCTGGTGTGTCTGCAGGGCGAATAACCAAATGAATCCCTTCCCACACACAGAGCAGGTGAATGGCCTCTCCCCAGTGTGACTGCGCCGATGAGCTTCCAGCTGAGACGGAGCCCTGAATCCCTTCCTACAGTCCCCACATTTCCATCGTTTCTCCAGGTTGGGGGTGTCCTCGTGTCTCTCCAGGTTTGTCGATCAGTTGAAGCCTCGTCCACACACAGAACACGTGTAACGTCTCTCCCGCTGTGAATGGTGTGATGTTTTTTCAGGCTGCGTAACTGGATAAAGCTCTTTCCACAGTCAGTGCTCTGGAACACTCTCACTCGGGTGTGTGTGTCTCGGGGCTTTTCCAGTCACACTGATGTTTTGAAGCCGACAGAAAAGACAAACATTTCTCCTTCTCGATTCAAAGTCTGGTGATATTCAGTTCCAAGGAATTGAGAGACTCAGTCAGATTGAGACGTGATGTTTGAGATTTCTGTCTGTAATTCCTCCTCTTCTTATATCCTGTAAAAACAATTTACAAAAGTTACTTTTCCTCTCCTCATTTTGGAGAAGGTATCCTGAGGGTAACGACAGTCTGGCCGTGGGGTTAATCCTCCGGGTCCTCAGTCTTATTGAGCAATGTCCCCTCGGATCTATTGTGATCGTGATTCTTTTGTATTTTTGTTATTATGGGAGGGTTTATGTGTTGTTGACTTTATCCTACTCTGGTACAGACGGGGCTTTTATCTGTGAAAGGAGCAGTTTGGGGAGACTTTGGTGCCTCTGGTGTAAAGTGAGTTGGAGGAGGGGGTAATGGCGCACGCCCGATTGTGGTGTGAAAATCTGTTCCTGTCTCTCTGTCGTCTCGCTAATGGCAGAAGTTAATCTGCAAATTTTCTCAGGTAATGTACGGGGCATCCATCACCCTATCAGAAGGAAAAAGATCCTCTCCTTTCTGAAGGAGAAAGTCGACATAGCTTTATTACAGGAAACACATCTGGATTATGAGGAACACTTTAAATTGAGGCGGGATTGGTTGGGGCAGCTTTTTTCACCTCTTTGTCATCGAGTAGCAGGGTTGTGGCAATGCTCATTATACTATCCAAGCAGTCAGGGTAACTCTGCCGATTACAATGTGCATGTCAATTTCCTTCGTGCCGGTCCCTCCATCTCCCGTCCCTCCCCTCCGCCCCCTCCACTTGTCGTTTCTGGGTCCTTTCCTGGGCCCTTCACTGTACAATGGGAGTTATCTGTTATTTACAAGTGGACGGTGCACTCCCTTCCCCCCCATTGATGCCCCCCCCCCCTTCCACCCCGCGCACTCCCTGTCCTGTTTTAAACCTTCCCTTGGGGGTTCCTCTTCTTGTGTTTTTGTTCTCTGGTCTCTGGTCTCTGTGTCAGTTGGTTTCTGGCTTCTCCCTCCTTTTCCCAGTAGCCCCCCCCCTCCCCACATCCCTTTCCTGCCTGCTCCCTGTGATCCCGTTGTCCCCCGTACGCCCACCTCCCTCCCCAGTGTTCCATTGGCCGCTGGCTTCAAACAGGTCCTGGAACAAGTTGGTGAATGGCCTCCACACTTTGTGGGAACCATCCTCTGACCCTCGGACGGTGAACTTGATCTTCTCCATGTGGAGAAATTCCGATAGGTCTGCCAGCCAGTCCGCAGCCTTTAAATAGGCTGTGCAGAATTCGACAAGTCTGGGGCATACCCAGAACATGTGGGCATAGTTTGCCAGGACCCGTTGGCACCATTCACATTTGTCCTCCATCTCCGAGAAGAACCTGCTCATTCGGGTTCTTGTCAGGTGTGCTCTGTGCACAACATTCAGCTGCATGAAGCTTAGCCTTGCGTAGGAGAAGGTGGAGTTGGTCCCGTTCAGTGCTTCGCTCCAGAGTCCCCACCCTATTTCCATCCCTTAACTCTTCCTCCTATTTTTCCTGGGTTTCATCAAGTAAGGAGCGCATCCTTATTAAGAGTTGTCCGTACAGGTCCCCACAGTTTCCCTTCCCCAGACTGTCTGCGTCCAGTGACTCCTCTTGCATTGTGCTTCTCAGGGTTCCTGGGTGTGCTGGTGTCTCCTTGCGGAGAAAGTTTTTTTACCTGGAGCTCATCCCTGTTTGGAAGGTCCAGTCTCGCCGTCAGCTCCTCTAAGGTCGCTAGTTTATTTCCCGTGTAAAAGTCCCTCACCATCAGGTTCCCCCGTCCTGTCTCCATCTCTTGAAGGTGGTGTCGAGAATGGCTGGTGCAAATCTGGTTGCCGCAGATGGGGGCCATGATGGACACATCGGTCAGACTGAAATGCTGCCACATCTGGTTCCAGGTTCTCAGGGTAGCTACCACCACTGGACCGGTGCTGGCGGGGATGGGAGTGTTGCCGTGACGAGGGCCCGGAGGGTCATTCCTGTACATGAGGTCTCGTCCATCCTCACCCATTCCATGTTTGGATCCTTTACCCATCTCCTCACTCTTTCGGCCGTGGCTGCCCAGTGATAGTATTGCAAGTTCGGGAGGTGGAGGCCTCCCATGTTTCTTCTCCATTGTAGTACTGTTTTAGGGGTTCCTGGATTGCCCTCCACACAAAGGCCATAATCACCTTATCTATTGAATGGAAAAAGGCCTTGGGGATGTAGATCGGTAAGGATCGAAACAGGAAGAGGAACCTGGGCAGTACGTTCATCTTGATCGTCTGCATCCTCCCCGCCAGGGAAAGCAGGGATCCATCCCATCTCTGTGGGTCGTTTTTGACTTCCTCCGCCAGACTGGTCAGCTTCCACTTGTGGATCCGTGTCCACTCGTGGGAAACCTGGATCTCCAGGTAGCGGAATTTGTTTTTGGGCTATTTTAACTGGGAGGCCCTCCACTCTGCCCCTCCCCCTCTCTGCCTCACCGGGAAATCTTTGTTTTTGCCCAGGTTGAGTTTGTAGCCCAAGAAGATTCCGAATTCTCTCCGGGAGAAGGGAGGGAGGGGGGTCCTTGGAGGTGTGCAGTCCCCGGTAGAAAGCCTCGAATGCTTGGTTGACCTTTTTTGGTTGGGCTACAGGACGGCTATGGTTGGGCAGCACGGTAGCACAGTGGTCAACAATTCTGCTTCACAGCGCCAGGGTACCAGGTTCGATTCCCGGTTTGGGTCACTGTCTGTGTGGAGTCTGCACGTTCTTCCCTTGTCTGCAAGGGTTTCCTCCGGGAGCTCCGGTTTCCTCCCACAAGTCCCGAAAGCCATACTGTTAGGTGAATTGGATATTCTGAATTCTCCCTCAGTGTACCCGAACAGGCGCCGGAGTGTGGCGACTAGGGGATTTTCACAATAACTTAATTGCAGTGTTAATGTAAGCCTACATGTGACAATAATAAAGATTATTATTATACCAGTCTGCCTCTGTTATCCTTTACCTGGGCTATTTCCCTCGTGGCTGCCTTCTTTCTCAGCTGGTGAACCAGCAGGCGGCTAGCCCTCTACGTGCTCATAAAAGGTCCCCCGTGTCTGGCGGAGTTGGTCACTGCCTTCCTGGTGGATAGCAGGTAAAAATTCTTTTGCAGCTTCTTCCTCTCCAGCAGAAGCTCTATGGTCAGGGCCTCGGAGTATCGTCTGTCAACCTCCAGAATGGAGTCGATCAGTTGCTGCCTAACCGCTCTCTCTTCCCTGTCTCTCCAAGCCTTTTGGTGATTATTTCTCCCCTAATCACAGCCTTCAGTGCCTCCCAGAACGTGGAAGGTGAGATTTCCCCGTTCTGGTTGTTAGTGATGTACTTGCCGATGGCCGGTGATGTTTTCTGGCAGAAGGCCTTGTCGGCCAAGAGGGTCGTGTCCAACCTCCATGTGGGGCATTGGGCTTGGCCCATCTCCAACCTCACATCCATGTAATGTGGAGCGTGGTCTGAGATTACAATCATGGATTATTCCACTCTGACTATTTCTGGAAGTACCGATTTCCCCACAACAAAGAAGCCGATGCGAGTGTAGACCTTGTGCACTGGTGAGAAGAACGAGAATTCCTTCTCACCCGGGTGGAAGAATCGCCAGGGATCCACTGCCCCCGTCTGCTCCATGAACCGCCAGGGATCCACTGCCCCGCCTGCTCCATGAACCGCCAGGGGTCCACTGCCCCCGTCTGCTCCATGAACCGCCAGGGATCCACTGCCCCCTCCTACTCCATGAACCGCCAGGGATCCACTGCCCCCTCCTACTCCATGAACCGCCAGGGATCCACTGCCCCATCTGCTCCATGAACCGCCAGGGATCCACTGCCCCATCTGCTCCATGAACCGCCAGGGATCCACTGCCCCTGTCTGCTCCATGAACCGCCAGGGATCCACTGCCCCCGTCTGCTCCATGAACCGCCAGGGATCCACTGCCCCGTCTGCTCCATGAACCGCCAGGGATCCACTGCCCCGTCTGCTCCATGAACCGCCAGGGGTCCACTGCCCCCGCCTGCTCCATGAACCGCCAGGGATCCACTGCCCCCATCTGCTCCATGAACGTTCCCAGTTCCCTCGCCGTGCCTGTCATTTTCCGTGTTCTGGGATTGATCTGTCAGTCAATGGATACTGTAAACAGTTGTGAAGTTCCCCCTCTCATGATCAGACCGCATCCCCCCTTGTCTATTTCCCGCCCACCCCACCAGATCTCCCCCCCCTTCTATCTTCCCCCCACCCCACCCCACCCCACCGTATCCCGCTCCTCTATCTGCCCCCCCCCCCTCCCAGATGATCTCTTCCCAGTGGGAGATGTGCCGCGGTCCCGCTCTCTCCCATACTTCCTGGTATTAGCTTTCCCGCTGGTGTGTGGCCCCCCCACCCAGGATCGATCTGACCCCCCTCCTACTCTCGCTCTGCTTGTGTCCCTGCTGTCTCCTCCTCACCCTCTCCTGCGCTCTGCTGCCCTCGCCCCCTCCCTCCTATGAGCTGGCTCCCCTGTTCATTGTGAGGTGACGCAGTAGGAGCGACCTGTGAGCCCTGTCGATCTCTGGCGGTTTGGGGAAGCTGTCCCTCCCAATCAGGTTGCCCAGCGTTTGGGCCACGTAGTCGATTGGGTCCCTGCCCTCGATCCCCTCTGGCAGGCCCACTATCCGACTGTTCTGCCTCCTTGACCGATTCTACTGGTCCACAACCTTTTCCAGCTCTCGAACTGTGCCCCCCTGCGCTTCCAATTTCCTCCACATGCCATTGAGCACCTTCTGCATGGCGGCTAGCACCTCCGCCAGCTTGACCGTCACCCTTATCTCAGCCTTAATGTCATCCTTCATTGCGTTTAGTTCCTTGGTCCGGAGCATCCTCCATCCATCGCCTGGTCGGGGGGAGGGGGTGCTTGTTTTCTGGGTCGCCGGTCTCCCTCTCTCGGGAAGACTGGAGACCACTCACCTCGTGGGGACTCCGACCCGCTTGCTCGCCGCTTCTGTCCCTGGTTCGCATCTGCTGTTCCTTAATCCACCTGCTGACCTGTTCTGAACATCGTCGCTCTTCCTTCCACAGCTGTATATAAGATTTCCCAATGTTATTATGGCGGCACATGATTTAAGTGCAAAAGTATTGCATTTTCTAATCCGATTTAAACCTTGATAAAATCTGGGCTTGAATAAAAGACGCCTTTTTGTATTTCTTTCAGTTCCTGTGTGAATACTGTACTCTCCGCAGATTGACGGGCAGCAGTTTACATGTATTCAACAAGGTTGAAGTTTCTTTATAAAAATCAACTCTGAATCTCCAGAAATGATTTACACAGAGGGTAGTGGGTGTCTGGAACTCGCTGCCGGAGGAGGTGGTGGAAGCAGGGACGATAGTGACGTTTAAGGGGCATCTTGACAAATAGATGAATAGGATGGGAATAGAGGGATACGGACCTCGGAAGTGTCAACAATTTTAGATGGGCAGAATGGTCGGCGCAGGCTTGGAGGGCCGAAGGGCCTGTTCCTGTGCTGTACTTTTCTTTGTTCTTTGTCGTAGTTTCTGTGACCCTGCAGCCTTTTCGAGCTGTTGCTTCCTAGCATTTTGTTGTCCGCACTATTGCTGAGGGTGAGGGGATGGGTGAGTCTGATTTTGCGGCTAAATTCGGCCGACAGTGCCTATTATTCTGTTGTATGGAAGAGAGCCACCTGATGTGCGACTACTCAACACATCCCCGTCACAAGTTCCCTCTCTTTTGAATGTTGACTTGAAACTGTGATCTTATGTTTTGGCGATAAGGCTTGCCACCTTATCTGCCCACACAAACGATTAAACCAACCTATCCACCCCCATAAAGAACAATTTCAGCAAAAAGACCATTAGGCATGGAGATAAAAATAAAAACCACAGCAAAATGTTCATCTTAACCAGCTGTACCCGATTATGGATAGATTTAGTGACTTCTCTGGTGAGAAGATGAATTTTACTGAGTCAGAGGTCATGCTGGTGGGGGGAGGGGGGTGTTGAAGTGTAAGCCCCCTCCTCTTGCTAAGTTTCCAATCAGGTGCTCCCCTCTTGGGATTTAAATGTCTGGGAATGTCAATGACCCCTCTTTCAGACAGTTATATGGGGCCACCTTTCCACAGCTGATGGTGACTATTAGGTGGGACCTTGCCCGGTGGTCGGCTCTTCCGATTTCATGGCGAGGGAGGATCGCCTTAATTAAAATGAATGTGCTGCTCAGACTGTTGTACCCTCTGCAAATGCTGCTGATACTGCTGTCAACCAGAGTCATTAAGGAAATTAATGGATTGATTAGAACATTTATCTACAACAAAAAGAAACCTCACCTCAAGTTTGTTAAGGAGCTAAGGGAGGTTGTGTCTCCCGAATATCAGGCTTTATCAATTGGCCTCTCATCTTGGGTTCACACGGAATTTGGTTAGGATAGGCTCAACATCCATCAGGCTCGATATGGAAGCAGGCCAATCAGTTCTCCCTCGATCCAAAACTGGCACAGACTGATTACGGAATGTATCCCATTGCAATTTTTAATGTCTACTTCATTCTAAGTCTGTATTATACAAGATTTGTAGAATACAAGTTCCCGTGGTGAGTGGGCGGAGGCTGGCCCCACTGGGGTTCATTCAGATCTTTAAATGTAGCCCCCAGAACCAGACCGACAGTTGCCGATAGTCCAGGGCTGGGATGTTTGTTTTGTGCTGTGATAGCGGTTTTATTTTCAGTTTAAAATGAACCCGTTTGGCCTTTCACTCCGCTCGTCCTGTAATTATTACAATGTGCAAGTTTTCTGATGATACAAAGCTCAGTGGAAAGGTAAGCTGTGGGTGGGTATGGAAACTGCAAAGAGACATGGACAGGTAAATGGAGTGGGCAACAAGATAGCAGATGGAGTATCATTTAGGAAAGTGTGAAGTTATTTACTTTGGTTGTCAGAAAAGAACAGTAATATATTTGTGAAGAGATGAGAAATTTGTATGTTTTGATGTTCATTGGGACTGGGGAATGCTGGGACAAGGAACACAGAAAGTTAGCGTGAAAATACAGCAAACAATTCGAAAGGTAAATGGCATGTTGGCCTTTGTTGCAAGGGAATTGGAGTTCAGGAATAAAGATGTGCAGGACTTTTATAGATCACATCTGGAGTACTGGGTGCAGTATTAGATTGCACATTTAAGAAAGTGTGTATTTGCATTGGAGACCATAATCATCCAATCACATCGTTGATACAACACAGAAGACGGCTATTTGGCCCATCATGTCAGTACTATCTCTCAGAATGGACATTTCAATTAATGCCATTCTCCTGCCTTCTCCCCATAACTTGGCAAATTGCTGCTTTTCAAATAACAATCCTTTTGATTGCATCGTTTGAACCTGCATCACCACATTCTCAGACAATGCATTTTAGACCTACTCTCTGCGGGGGAAAAGATGTTCTCATTATACTTGAATCTTGTAAAACTGTGAACCCTGTGCTATCTAAGTGAATTTTACTTCGATTCACTGAGGGTGGTGTGAATCTTATGGATTTTCTCATTATACTTAGCTCACCAACAAAGTGTCAGTAAATTGGTCCTTGTGATGCGGGTCTGAGTGTGTATTGGGCCTATATTGGGCAGATGATACTAAGCTAAGGAGAATAGTGAATTGTGAGGATGACGCTGAGCGACTTCAGAGGGACATTGATAAGTTGGCCAAATGGGCAGACACCTGGCAGTAGAACTTCAATGCAGTAAAATGTGAGGTAATGCATTTTGGTTGAAGAAACATGGGGAGACAATATAAGCTCAATGGTACAACTTTGAGGGGAGTGCAGGAGCAGAGCAACCTTGGGGTTAGAACATAGAACATAGGAAAATACAGCACAGAACAGGCCCTTCGGCCCACGATATTGTGCTGAACTTTTGTCCTAGGTTAAGAACAAATTAATCTACATCCCCTCATTCTACCGTAATCCATGTACCTATCCAGCAGCCGTTTGAAGGTCCCTAAAGTTTCCGACTCAACTACTTCCACAGGCAATGCATTCCATGCCCCCACTACTCTCTGGGTAAAGAACTTCCTCTGACATCCCCCCTATATCTTCCACCATTCAGCTTAAATTTATGTCCCCTTGTAATGGTTTGTTCCACCTGGGGAAAAAGTCTCTGACTGTCGACTCTGTCTATTCCCCTGATCATAGAATCATAGAATCATAGAAGTTTACAGCATGGAAACAGGCCCTTCGGCCCAACCAGTCCATGCCGCCCAGTTTTTACCATTAAGCTAGTCCCAGTTGCCCGCACTTGGCCCATAACCCTCTATACCCATCTTACCCATGTAACTAAATGTTTTTTAAAAGACACAATTGTACCCGCCTCTACTACTACCTCTGGCAGCCCATTCCAGACACTCACTACCCTCTGAGTGAAGAAATTGCCCCTCTGGGCCCTTCTGAATCTCTCCCCTCTCACCTTAAACCTATGCCCTCTAGTTTTAGACTCCCCTACCTTTGGGAAAAGATGTTGACTATCTACCTTATCTATGCCCCTCATTATTTTATAGACCTCTATAAGATCACTCCTAAGCCTCCTACGCTCCAAGGAAAAAGTCCCAGTCTATCCAGCCTCTCCTTATAACTCAAACCATCAAGTCCCGGCAACATCCTAGTAAATCTTTTCAGCACTCTTTCCAGTTTAATAATATCCTTCCTATAATAGGGTGACCAGAACTGCACACAGTATTCCAAGTGTGGCCGTACCAATGTCTTGTACAACTTCAACAAGACGTCCCAACTCCTGTATTCAATGTTCTGACCAATGAAACCAAGCATGCCGAATGCCTTCTTCACCACCCTGTCCACCTGCGACTCCACCTTCAAGGAGCTATGAACCTGTACTCCTAGATCTCTTTGTTCTATAACTCTCCCCAACGCCATACCATTAACTGAGTAGGTCCTGGCCTGATTCGATCTGCCAAAATGCATCACCTCACATTTATCTAAATTAAACTCCATAATTCTTATAAACCTCTATCAAGTCGTCCCTCATCTTTCTCCGTTCTAATGAGAAAAGGCCTAACACCCTCAACCTTTCCTCGTAACACCTACTCTCCATTCCAGGCAACATCCTGGTAAATCTCCTTTGCACCTTTTCCAAAGCTTCCACATCCCTCCTAAAATGAGGTGACCAGAACTGCACACAGTACTCCAAATGTGGCCTTACCAACGTTTTGTACAGCTGCATCATCATCTCACGGCTTTTAAATTCAATCCCTCTGCTAATGAACACTAGCACATCATAGGCCTTCTTCACAGCTCTATCCACTTGAGTGGCAACTTTCAAAGATCTATGACCATAGACCCCAAGATCTCTCTGCTCCTCCGCATTGCCAAGAACCCTACCATTAACCCTGTATTCCGCATTCATATTTGTCCTTCCAAAATGGACAACCTCACACTTTTCAGGGTTAAACTCCATCTGCCACTTCTCAGCCCAGCTCTGCATCTTATCTATGTCTCTTTGCAGCCGACAACAGCCCTCCTCACTATCCACAACTCCACCAATTTTCGTATCGTCTGCAAATTTACTGACCCACCCTTCAACTCCCTCATCCAAGTAATTAATGAAAATCACAAACAGCAGAGGACCCAAAACTGATCCCTGCGGTACGCCACTGGTAACTGGGCTCCAGGCTGAATATTTGCCATCCACCACCACTCTCTGACTTCTATCAGTTAACCAGTTTGTTATCCAACTGGCCAAATTTCCCACTATCCCATGCCTCCTTACTTTCTGCATAAGCCTCCCATGGGGAACCTTATCAAATGCCTTATAAAATCCACGTACACTACATCCACTGCTTTATCTTCATCCACGTTCTTGGTCACCTTCTCAAAGAATTCAATAAGACTTGTGAGGCAAGACCTACCCCTCACAAATCCGTGCTGACTATCCCTAATGAAGCAGTGTCCAGATGCTCAGAAATCCTATCCCTCCATACCCTTTCCATTACTTTGCCTACCGTCGAAGTACGACTAACTGGCCTGTAATTCCCAGGGTTATCCCTATTCCCTTTTTTGAACGGGCACGACATTCGCCACTCTCCAATCCCCTGGTACCGCCCCTGTTGACAGTGAGGACGAAAAAATCATTGCCAACGGCTCTGCAATTTCATCTCTTGCTTCCCATAGAATCCTTGGATATATCCCGTCAGGCCCGGGGGACTTGTCTATCCTCAAGTTTTTCAAAATGCCCAACACAACTTCCTTCCTAACAAGTATCTCCTCTCCAACAATATGGCCCCTCTCATTTGTAAATACTGAAGAAAAGTACTCGTTCAAGACCTCTCCTATCTCTTCAGACTCCATACACAATCTCCCGCTACTGTCCTTGATCGGACCTACCCTCGCTCTAGTCATTCTCATATTTCTCACATATGTGTAAAAGGCCTTGGGGTTTTCCTTGATCCTACCCACCAAAGATTTTTCATGCCCTCTCTTAGCTCTCCTAATCCCTTTCTTCAGTTCTCTCCTGGCTATCTTGTATCCTTCCAGCACCCTGTCTGAACCTTGTTTCCTTAGCCTTACATAAGTATCCTTCTTCCTCTTAACAAGACATTCAACCTCTCTTGTCAACCATGGTTCCCTCACTCGACTATCTCTTCCCTGCCTGACAGGGACATACATATCAAGGACACGTAGTATCTGTTCCTTGAACAAGTTCCACATTTCAATTGTGTGCTTCCCTGACAGCCCATGTTCCCAACTTATGCACTTCAGTTCTTGTTTGACAGCATCGTATTTACCCTTCCCACAATTGTAAACCTTGCCCTGTTGCACACACCTATCCCTCTCCATTATTAAAGTGAAAGTCACAGAATTGTGGCTACTATCGCCAAAATGCTCCCCCACTAACAAATCTATCACTTGCCCTGGTTCATTACAAAGTACCAAATCCAATATGGCCTCTCCTCTGGTCGGACAATCTACATACTGTGTGAGAAAAGCTTCCTGGACACACTGCATAATCACCACCCCATCCAAACTATTTGATCTAAAGAGTTTCCACTCAATTTTTTGGAAGTTGAAGTCACCCATGACTACTACCCTGTGACTTCTGCATCTTTCCAAAATCTGTTTCCCAATCTGTTCCTCCACATCTCTGCTGCTATTGGGGGGCTATAGAAAACTCCCAACAAGGTGACTGCTCCTTTCCTATTTCTGACTTCAACCCATACTACCTCAGTAGGCAGATCCTCCTCCAACTGCCTTTCTGCAGCTGTTATACTATCTCTAATTAACAATGCCATCCCCCTAATCTTATTGAAACATCTATAACCAGGAACCTCCAACAACCATATCTGCCCCTCTTCTATCCAGGTTTCCGTGATGGCCACCACATCGTAGTCCCAAGTACCGATCCATGCCTTAAGTTCACCCACCTTATTCCTGATGCTCCTTGCATTGAAGTATACACACTTCAACCCATCTCCGTGCCTGCAAGTACTCTCCTTTGTCAGTGTTACCTTCCCCACTGCCTCACTACATGCTTTGGCGTCCTGAACATCGGCTACCTTAGTTGCTGGACTACAAATCCGGTTCCCATTCCCCTGCCAAATTAGTTTAAACCCTCCTGAAGAGTACTAGAAAACCTCCATCCCAGGATATTGGTGCCCCTCTGGTTCAGATGCAACCCGTCCTGCTTGTACAGGTCCCACCTTCCCCAGAATGTACTCCAATTATCCAAATACCTGAAGCCCTCCCTCCTACACCATTCCTGCAGCCACGTGTTCAACTGCACTCTCTCCCTATTCCTAGCCTCGCTATCACGTGGCACCGGCAACAAACCAGAGATGACAACTCTGTCTGTCCTGGCTTTTAACTTCTAGTCTAACTCCCTAAACTCGTTTGTTACATCCACACCCCTTTTCCTACCTTCGTCGTTGGTACCAATGTGCACCACGACTTCTGGCTGGTCCCCCTCCCCCTTAAGGATCCTGAAGGCACGATCCGAGACGTCATGGACCCTGGCACCCGGGAGGCAACAAACCATCCGAGAGTCTCTCCCGTGCCCACAGAACCACCTGTCTGTACCTCTAACTATTGAGTCCCCTATAACTACTGCTCTCCTAATATCTCCCCTTCCCTTCTGAGCCCCAGAACCGGACCTCGTGCCAGAGACCCGGTCACTGCAGCCTACCCCTGCTAGGTAATACCCCCCAACTGTATCCAAAGCGGTATACTTATTGTTGAGAGGAACGACCACAGGGGATCCCTGCACTGACTGCTTCCTCCTCTTCCCACCTCGAACTGTTACCCAGCTACCTTTGTTCTCAGGTGTAACTATGTCCCTGTTGCTTCTATCTATCATCCCCTCAGCTTCCCGAATGACCCTCAGTTCATCCAGCTCCAGTTCCCTAACACTGGTCTGTGAGGAGCTGGAGATGGCTGCACTTCCCGCAGGTGAAGTCAGCAAGGACACCGGTGGTCTCCCTTACCTCGGACATTCTGCAGGAGGAACATTCCACTGCCCTCGCTGCTATCAACTCTACTTAGTCTCCCAGTAAAAATGAAAGAAAAAATAGCTTACCTGCTCACAGCACTGAGTCTTTTTTTTTAGGTTAGAGGAGGCGGGAGGGTGGGAGACACTACACGTGTAGTGTCTCTGGTTTCCTCACCTTTCAAATTTATTGGGTAATACAACCTTCCCAGGTCTCCCCACGGCCGACTTCCGGTTTCCTGCTCCGAAAAAGTAAGTTAAAAATCAAAAACACAGCTTAGCTTCCAGCTCTCCCCTCCAAAAATCGCTCCCCTCTCTGCCCGCTCTGCTGGAAGAATGAGCTTCCAGCTCATTCAAGTCCATAATTCTCTGAAGGTGGCAAGGCAGGTTGAAACAGGTGTTAAGAAGGCTTATAGCTGGTGCGGCGCATGGGCTAGAGGCGGGCCCAAGAAAGGGAATGGCTGACCAGTGGGGGGCCTTTGCCCCTTTGTGGGGGGGGGGGGGGGGCCCTTTGCCCCCCAACTAGGCTGGTCACCTGGAATGTCCAGGGGCTAAATGGGCCGGTAAAGAGGGCACGTGTGTTTGCGCACCTGAGGAGACTGAAGGTGGACGTGGTGATGCTGCAGGAGACACATCTTAAAGTAGTGGATCAGGTCAGGTTGAGGAAAGGTTGGGTTATCAGGTTTTCCACTCGGGGCTGGATTCAAAGACAAGAGGGGCTGCGATTCTGATTAACAAGCGGGTGGCATTTGAGGTGGGGAGGATAGTCTCGGATGTGGGAGGCCGATATATCATGGTTAGTGGCAAGCTGCACGGGATGAAGGTAGTGCTGGTCAACGTATACGCGCCACATTGGGACGATGGGGATTTTATAAAGAGGGTGCTGGGGAAGATTCCAGACCTGGAATCGCACAGGCTGATTATGGGTGGGGATTTCAACACGGTTATTGATCCAGGCCTGGATCGGTCATGCTCGAGAACGGGCAAGGTGCCAGCAATGGCAAAGGAGCTGAAAGGGTTCATGGAGCAGATAGGGGGTGGGGGGGGGGAGGGGGATCCATGGAGATTTAGGCAGCCAAGGGCCAAGGAATTTTCTTTTTTCTCCCACGTACACAGGGTGTACTCCCGAATAGATTTCTTTGTTGTGGGCAGGGCTCTGATGGCGGGGGTGGTGGACACGGGTTATTCAGCGATTACGATCTCGGACCATGCTCCGCACTGGATGGACAGGTCACTATGGATAGCAAGCAGCACCCGCAATGGAGGTTGGATGTGGGGCTGTTGCTGTGCGAGAGGTTGAGGAAGTGCATGCTGAACTACCTGCAGGTAAACGACACGGGGGAGGTCTCAGCAGCGGTGGTCTGGGAAGCGCTGAAGGCAGTGGTGAGCTGATCTCGATCCGGGCTCACAGGGACAGGACGGATAGGGCAGAAACGGACCGACTGGTAAAAGAGATTCTGCGAGTGGATAGGAGGCATGCGGAGGCTCCAGAGGTAGGGTTGTTAAGGGAACGCCGGAGGCTGCAGGCGGAATTTGGTTTGTTCACCACAGGAAGGGCAGTGGAGCAGCTCAGAAAGGCGAAGGGGGCGATTTATGAGCACAGGGAGAAGGCCAGTAGGATGCTTGCACAGCAGCTCAGAAAGAGAGAGGCAGCTAGGGAAATAGGGAAAGTTGTTGACGGGGATGGGAACTCGGGGACTCGGCAGGAGTGAGCAAGACCTTTTGTGACTTTTATAGTAGGTTGTATAGGTCGGAACCCCCTGCGGGGCCGGATGGGATGAGGCACTTTTTGGATGGGTTGACTTCCCCGAAGGTGGATGGGGAGCTGGTAGAAGGGCTGGGGGCCCCGATCAGGCTGGAGGAGATAGTGGAGTGTTTGAAGGGCATGCTGTCGGGTAAGGCCCCGAGACCGGATGGGTACCCAATCGAGTTCTATAAAACGTTCTCCAGAATATTGGGGTCTGTACTGTTGAAGGTCTTTAATGAGGCCAAGGAAAGACGTGTTTTACCCCAGACAATGTCACAGGCCATGAACTCGCTCATTCTGAAAAGGGACAAAGACCGGAGCTGTGTGATTCTTATAGGCCAATCGCCTTGCTGAACGTGGATGCCAAACTTCTGGCCTCTAGGATTGAGGACTGTGTACCGGACGTTATAGGGGAGGACCAGACAGGGATCGTTAAGGGTAGACAGCTGGGGGCCAAAGTAAGAAGGTTGCTAAACGTGATCATGATGCCCCTGGAAGGTAGGGAAGTTGAAGTGGTGGTTGCGATGGACGCGGAAAATGCCTTCGACCGGGTCGAGTGGGATTACTTATGGGAGGTGCTGGAGCGGTTCGGGTTTGGAAGGGGCTTTGTTGACTGGGTTAGATTGCTGTACCAGGCTCCGGTAGCTCGTGTATGGACAAACAGGACGACTTCAGAATATTTCAGGCTACACCGGGGGAAGAGACCGGGATGTCCCCTCTCCCCACTGCTGTTTGCGCTGCCGATAGAGCCGCTGGCAATTGCTCTGAGGGCCTCAAGGGGCTGGAAGGGGTTGGTCCGGGGTGGGTGGAGCACAGAGCCTC
The DNA here is from genome assembly GCF_047496885.1 of Scyliorhinus torazame. Classification (NCBI taxonomy): domain Eukaryota; kingdom Metazoa; phylum Chordata; class Chondrichthyes; order Carcharhiniformes; family Scyliorhinidae; genus Scyliorhinus; species Scyliorhinus torazame. The sequence goes on along the minus strand of NC_092711.1, from coordinate 159,457,621 downwards.
GCTGTATGCGGATGACCTACTGATGTATGTCTCAGACCCAATGGAGGGGATGGGGGAAATTATGGGAATCTTAGGGGAATTCGGCCGGTTTTCGGGGTACAAGCTAATATGGGAAAGAGCGAGTTGTTTGTGGTTCAGGCGAGAGGTCAGGAGAGGCGACTGGGGGAACTGACGTTTAGAGTGGTAGGGGACAGTTTTAGGTACTTGGGTATTCAGGTGGCGAGGGATTGGGACAGGCTACACAAATTGAACCTGGCCCAGTGGGTGGACCAGATGAAGGAGGATTTCCGAAGATGGGACACGCTCCCGTTGTCTCTGGTGGTCGGTCAAAATGATGGTCCTCCCGAAGTTCCTTTTCGTTTTCCAGTGCCTCCCCATCTTCATCCCGCGGTCCTTTTTTAAGTGGATCAATATGATTATGGTGGGCTTTGTGCGGGGGTGGCAAGCCGCCGCGGGTGAAGAGGGCAATGCTCGAGCGGAGTCGGGTGATGGTGGGCTGGCGCTGCCGAATTTCAGCAATTACTACTGGGTGACTAACATAGCCATGGTTCGGAGGTGGTAGGTGGGGGGGGGGGGGGTGAGCCGGCGTGGGTGCGCATGGAGGCGGCTTCATGTAAGGGCACAAGTTTAGGGGCATTGGTGACGGCACCGCTGCCGTTCCCGCCGGCGCGGTACTCCACCAGTCCAGCGGTGGTGGCAGCCCTGAGAGTCTGGGGGCAGTGGAGGAGACATGTGGGAGCAGAGGGGGCATCGGTGTGATCCCCAATCTGCAACAACCATCGGTTTGCCCCGGGGAGGATGGACGCGGGGTTCTGAATTTGGTGGAGAGCGGGGATTGAGAGGATGGGTGACTGGTTCTTGGAAGGTAGCTTCCCAAGTATGAGGGCGCTGGAGGAGAAGTTTGCATTGGCTGGGGGAAATGAATTCCGATATTTACAGATACGGGACATTTTGCGGAAGCAGGTACCAACCTTCCCACTCCTGCCGCTAAGGGGGATTCAGGATCGGGTGGTCTCTAGAGGATGGATAGGGGAGGGGAGCGTCTCGGACATATATAGAGAGCTTATGGGTTCGGAGGAGACGCAAACCGAGGAGCTGAAGCAAAAGTGGGAGGAGGAGCTAGGGGGAGAGATAGAGGAGGGCCTCTGGGTGGACGCGTTAGGAAGGGTCAATACTACTGCAACGTGTGCCAGGCTCAGCCTTATCCAATTTAAGGTTGTTCACCGGGCTCACAGGACAGCAGCCCGGATGGGGTGGAGGACAGGTGTGCGGAATGCGCGGGGGGTGGGGGGGGGGGGGGCAGCGAATTATGTCCATATGTTCTGGGCATGTCCAAAACTAAGTGAATTTTGGCTGGGGTTTGCCGATGCCATGTCCACAGTATTAAATATGAGGGTGGCAATGAGTACGGAGGTGGCGATTTTTGGGGTGTCGCTGGATCCGGGAATCCAGGGGGAGAGAGAGGCGGATGTTCTGGCCTTTGCTTCCCTGGTAGTCCGGAGGCGGATATTGTTGGCATGGAGGGACTCAAAGCCCCCGAAATCGGAGACCTGGCTTTCGGACATGGCTGGCTTCCTCTGACTGGAGAAAATTAAGTTCGCCATGAGAGGGTCTCTGCTGGTGTTCGCCCGGAGGTGGCAACCATTCATCGACTTCCTCGCAGAGAACTAATCGTCAGCAGAAAGGGTGGGGAGGGGGTTAGGTTCGCGTAGGTTCGGGGGGTAAGTAATGGCAAGACCTGTGGGAGAGGAAGGTGGAATTTGCACCATGTTTATATTTTTCTTGTTATGTATATTGTTGATTTTGTTGTTGTTGAAATGCAAAAAAAAAACCTCAATTAAACGTTTGTAAAAAAAAAAGTTTTTTTTAAACTTTGTATTGGATGTGAGTTGTCAAGTCTTTGACATCTTCTGGAATATGCGCAAAAGCTTCTTGAAAGGGTTAATTTTCCTGCAGAAACAAAAATGGGCGTATAATGGGTGGATACCTTGGAATTATGCCATTTGCATCTCAACGTTTTTTAAAAATGTCACTCAAATGGACTGGGAGTAAAAGTTGGATTGCTGCCAAATTCCCTTATCAAGTGTCTTCGAACAATGTGTTCTCTCCATGGATTTGTTTTTAATCAGAGTTACTTTCCTTAAAAACACCTTACACATTGTCTGAAGTTTTAATTTTCAAGCTAATTTTAAACATTTATTCTAAAATATCAAACACAATTTATTGAACATATGACTGAACCAATCTTGCGCTGAATGAACTTGGTTTTCTGTATATCAATTCATTGATTCTGTTAAAGGGAGTACTGCTAACAAGATTTGTTAATTTCCTAAAATTAACAAAGCAACATTCAAAATAATGACAGTTTTCTCAAGTTAACAGTTCTTGGCAACTTTTACGATACGTGACTTGGGGCGTATCCCTGTAGCCAGGGGGCGGGCCTTCATCATAGGAGACCAGTTTGTAATCATGAAATCTGAAACTCGCAAAATGGCCGTCTTCAACACGAGAAAGGAATTTCATATCTCTTATGGACAGATTTGTCGGTAACGGAGGAGGAGAGGCGGTTTCTGACTGAGGTCTGGGTAGGATCAAGTTTAAAGCTGCAGACAGTTCTGGTTTTAAACCAGTGACAAAATGGGTTTTTGATAGATCTTTTAAATGGTTTACAACCTAGGTTGTTGTCTTTATCACTTCATCTCCAAGTTGTTTGGTGCTTAATGGGTTAAGTTGTATTACACTTTGTTTGCCATGAGGCTCGTTGCTTAACCGAATAGGCTTTTCTTGTTTAAACATCTCACAGTCTATTAAAGCTGCCATGAGAAGCTTTTGGATTGGTGCCAGCAGCATTTTGTGGTCGGTCTCAAGAGTAAGAATTAGGTTTGTTCTGTGGTAAAAGTGTCCTTGACAGATAGTTCATTTTGCCAGACTCTCCCTGTGGAACTTCGATCAGTGTATTCATTGTTTTCATGTCAGTAGCAGCTTGCAATAATATAGGATTTGGTTTAGATATCACTGGTATATCTTGGGCCTTAGTTAAAATCATTTCAACTCTTCCCGTTGGTGTCGCTGTTTGCTTTGGAGAGTTCAGCTGATTTATTAAAGACAGATTTGAAGGCTTTTGAGCTGTTAATTTGTCTGTCAGTAATTTGTTCTGACATTTCATGGTGTCCTTGTCATTTTCCAACATACATTTTTCCTCAAATAACTGGCAATTTTGACTTTTAAGACCATCATTTTCTGATATTAACTGTTGAAGTTTGGATTCTGAGTCAGTATCTTTCTTTTGGAGTTCATCAATTTGAAATGATTGTTGTTGAACTTTAAAGGTTTCATTTTCCAATAATGTTTTAATCTGATCACATTGTTCAAGTTTAGATTTTGCATCGCGTAATTCTTCAACAACTGCTGCTAGTTGGTCTTTAGTGAACTTAAGGTCATGATCGAATTTAGCTTTTGCGATTGTCTCTTGATGTTTTTGGAGTTGTGCCATTACTGCAAAAGACCATTTCATACGTTTTCCTCCATTTAAACGTGTGGTTTTTCCCCATGCCTTCTTGATATTATCAAGGGACCACTGTCCTATGGGGATATCATATTTTGATTCAATCTTTCTTGCAACTTCAGACAGTCCATATTATCGACAAATCAAAGATCTAAGATCACCCAATATATCGTCAGTAGAGACATCCGGTACAGCGCGACCTCCCTTGGACATTGTGGGAACTTGTTCTCTACCATTTGAAGGTCCTGAATCTATTTTAGGAGTCATGTCTGCCATAAACTCAGCCTTACTTTTTGGTCGCCAACTCTGTTTGTGTATCTGTGTACACTAGCCCGACTATTCTTTCAGTCCTGTTTTATTTTAGTTTCAACGACCAGCACCCGATTGAATTAACACAGTCTATAAAACGGTCCTTTCTAGGGATCGAAGCACTGCTTGAGGCGGCTTTAAGACTTTTAATGGGTGAAAAAGATATTTCTTACCGCAGTCTAGCCGTTTTTATTTGGGTCTTCCATCCTTCTGGTCTTTCTTCAGTCTTCTGATTTCATCCTGGCTGGCTCCTCCCCTTTTGCCAAATGACGCCAGTTGTAGAGACCTACCATGTGGATTTAGTGGCACTTGCGACACTAAAACTCAGTAGAAATTTGAGTTAAAATTTATTGGGTGCAAACAAGAATCGTTTATTGCCTCTATTTGTTTACAATTGAGAACCACTTAAATCTTATTCTCTAATAAGTCCGGCTAGCAAAAAGGACTTAAAAAGAAGCAACTTGTACACAATTTAACTTTGAAATAATACAGAAATGGTTTCTTGCTTACGGCAAATCAGATTGCATTTACTTCAACAGCTAGAGTGGAAAAGTGAAAGTATAGAGACAGCGAATAATTTAGATCAAAGTATAGATGATTCATGAATAAAGATGGCCATACGGACCCGTACGGTTATACAAAATCATATCAGTCTTTAGCCATCTTTCTAACCTAAAACCCAATTGGTTTAGGTTAGAATCAAATGAGTTTGATTTGACGATTAGCTGTCAATTTTCAATGTGCAACATTAGCTTTAAATGTTTCATATCTGAATACTTGTGTATGTTATGGAATGCGATTCTGTGCGATTATCACAACCAGTTTAAACTAGACTTAGAATAATAGAATTTACAGTGCAGAAGGAGGCCATTCGGCCCATCGAGTCTGCACCGGCTCTTGGAAAGAGCACCCAACCCAAGGTCATCACCTCCACCCTATCCCCATAACCCAGAAACCCCACCCAACACTAAGGGCAATTTTGGACACTAAGGGCATTTTATCATGGCCAATCCACCTAACCTGCACATCTTTGGACTGTGGGAGGAAACCGGAGCACCCGGAGGAAACCCACGCACACCGGGGAGGATGTGCAGACTCCGCACAGACAGTGACCCAAGCCGGAATCGAACCTGGGACTCTGGAGCTCTGAAGCAATTGTGCTATCCGCAATGCTACCGTGCTGCCCTCGCTATTTTGCACATTGTGGACACTAGTGTCAGACTTCTGCTGACTTCGCTATTTTGCACATTGTGGACACTAGTGTCCGACTTCTGCTGACTTTGCTATTTTGCACATTATGGACACTAGTGTCCGACTTCTGCTGACTTCGCTATTTTGCACATTGTGGACACTAGTGCCTGCCCTGTCCCTGGAATGATATCTGGTACGGCTTGTGTTTTAATGTCACACTGTCTTACAAATGTATTTGTTAGAACAATGGAGCTCAGTAAAAGTGCTGTTTTGATCTATAATGGAATTATGCTGTGTCGTGCTGTTTTGTGTCTCTGTTCTGTTGAAGCTATATGTTTTGAGATGACCTGAGGTTATGAGTGTTGAAATCCTTAATTTAAAATGGGTATTTAAAACTGGGGCTTAATATTAACGTTAAATAGCTATCTTTTAACTATCAGGTGTATTAGAAAATAGTTGGTTTCTACAGAAGCCATGTTAAACTCTAACGTGTGACGAGATCTTTATTTCAGAAATTAATACTGTATAAACGTGAATGCTTCGACGCTGCTGAGTGAGCATTAATTGTTGAAATAAATAAATTCTTCAATAATTTTGACAAGAAGAGAACATTAAATTGTGCCAATATCTGGCTCAACCACAAGGCTATTTGTTGAATCCAATCAAGATGAGTAAGAAATAAAGCTATTGTCTTTCACAAACTGTCTTTTTGAATCAGTGTACCTTGGAGTGACCAAATATATTAATTAAAGATTACTGTTTTATTTAGCCACCAATCAGTAACAGCTGATTGATCCTTAATTCAGTTACAATGAATGAATCAATAATGAATCAGCAGTTCTCGTAAAAGACTGATTTTTATTTGCTGTAAAAATGCAAAAGCAGGGCAGCAGAGTAGCACAGCGGTTAGCACTGCTGCCTCACAATGCCAAGGTCCCAGGTTCGATCCAAGCTCTGGATCACTGTCCGTGTGGAGTTTGCACATTCTCCCCGTGTTCGCATGGGTTTCGCCCCCACAACTCAAAGATGTGCAGGGTAGGTGGATTGGCCACGCTAAATTGCCCCTTTGTTGGAAAAAAATGAATTGGGCACTCTAAATTTCTTAAAAAGCTTAATTGCTGTATATGTAAAGAATGTTTTGGGCTGCATGGTGGTGCAGTGGTTAGCACTGCTGCCTCACGGTGCCGAGAACGGGTTAGATCCCGGCCCAGGGTCACTGTCCATGTGGAGTTTACACATTCTCCCCGCGTCTGCATGGGTCACACCCCCACAGTCCAAAAAGATTGTGCAGGATAGGTGGATTGGCCACGCAAAATTGCCCTTAATTGGAGAAAAATAGTTGGGTAGTTTAAATTTATAAATTTTTAAAGAAGGAATGTGTAATGAAGGTAAAAGTACTGGCAAGAGAGACCTTCAAGGTCAGATTAACCTCATCATATGATATTGTAAAATAAGGGATTCTATAGAAGCAGATAAAAGGACAGTATGAAACAGTTCTATTGTATTTCTGCCTAAGTTAATGAGAGAAGGAGGTGTCAGTAATTGGGGATCCAATTCAATTAATCTAGTGACCAAATTGACCAATTGTCATGTTATGAGGTAACGGTCACTTTGGTGATAAAAGTAGAGGTTCTGAACGCCTTCCTTGCTGGCCAAGTACTGAAGACTCCTGAGGCCGAGTTCCAAGGAAATTACTGTCAAAGAAGGAGCCAGACTTCCGAGGTTGAATTCCACAAGAATTACTGTCAAAGGAGCCAGAGAGGGTTACGCTTCTACAGACTGATCCCCCACATGAAGTTGGAAAAGTCAATGCCTTAAAGTTCAGTAAACCTTTTTCTTTTCATAAACTTATTTTTGTATTTACTATCCAGAAAATTCTGCCTTTGTCTTAATTGATTTAAATGCTGTCCAAACTAAAGTGAATTTATTAAATGGTAAGTTGGGGGTGGCTGAAATTAGTTATGTTCTCGATAACAAGATCAGTATCTTCAATTAAAAACCTTGCATTTCTATAGCACCTTTCACAACCATAGGGCGTCCCAAAGTGCTTCACAGCCAATTAAGTACTTTGAAGTGTCATCACTTTTTGTAATGTAGGAATCGTGGCAATCAATTTACACACAGCAAGATCCCACACACAGCAATGTGATAATGAGCAGATGATCTGTTTTTAGTGATGTTGATTGAGGGATAAATATTGACCAGGACACTGGGGTAACTCCCCTGCTCTTCTTCAAAATAGTGGCTGTGGGATCTCTAACATCCATCTGATAGGGATAGACAGGGCCTCAGTTGAACATCTTATTTGAAAGAAGGCTGTTCTGACAGTGCAGCACTCCCTCAGTGCTGCAAGGAGGAATGTTGGATGTAATTTTTGTCCTCCAGTCCCTGAACTGGGACTTGAATCTACAGCCTTCTGACTCAGAGGTGAGAAAACAGCCCACTTAGCCACGGCTGATACTATAGACAATACAAAGTTAGAAAGTGAAAGCTACCCTTTAAAGCCCCCATCCTTTGCCTCCAGTGCCTAAATGTAATAATAAAAACCCCAGTATAAATAACATGGATTTGACTGACAAATGTTGAGGTGTTGGTTTCGAGTCACAAGGTTTGACTTCCCATTTGAGCCTAGGGCACCTTTCTGTCTCTCTGTTGCTCATGTCAATGACAGACAGCGATGGAGCTGAGGACTGAATTTAACAGAATAACGCTCCAGTTGGCAAACTTCCATGAATGTCACACAATTTATGTAAAGGGCTAAATCCAGATTTAGAGAAGACAGATTTTTAATGGGTTGAAGGGTAATGGGGAACTGGCAGTACGGTGGAATTAAAGCCAGGATGAGCACAGCCATGATAGAATTGCAGAGCAAACTGGTTGGGCCAAATGGCCTAATTCTGCTCCTATATCTTATAACTTATGAAAGGGGGAGACATTGATTTGCTCCCAGATGTTGCCCAGAGGAGGAAGTTTTCGTCTGACACTCATTGTCGAACCTCCACATTATGACATCACAAAGGAGCTCGTCCTCTAAACCAGCCAATAGGAATAAATCCGTTCCGCAGTGGCGTCACTGCATTTGAGCGCACAAGCCCGGCGCGCGGCCACCGCCCAGGGTGCCGACCCCCCCACCGTCTGTTCCCTCTTCCCCCAGCACATCGTCGAGACGGTTTCCAGGCAACCAGCTGACAGCTCCGGCCAGAGCGAGAAGCCCCTCCCCCAACCCAGGACTGCGCATGTCTCGGGGAGAGGGAAATCTGCGCATGTGCAGGGTGAGCTCAATCCCTCTGGCTTTACCGCTGACTTGTGCCCAATGGGAAGATAGGAGGACCGGAAGGACTCTGTTTCTCCGCCAATCAGAGCTCCTCCATTGTCTCAATGCGGAAGCTGGACATGGAGGTTTCTGCCGAGCAAAGCCGTTGTTCCTCCAACCCTGAATGAGCTTGAGCTGCACAGACTCCTGTCCAACATCTGTGAGTAAAACACTTTCTTTTCTCCCCCTTTCCATTTCTTTTCTCATTCTCACCTTCAGTTGGTCACTTGCAGCAACTGAAGGGAAAGGAAGTGAATCCAGGGAGGGTGCAGACTCTGGAAAGCTTGGCCCAGGTCTCTCTCTCTCTCTCTTAAAGACATTGACATCCTTTGCTCCCTCAGCTTGACACATTTATTTGTCTGGCTAAAAGGATGGTCTCTTTCCTAATGTTCACAATTAAAGGGCTGATTTCCCCAGGAGATGGCTGACATTTAAGGGGACAGTAAGCAGGGCAAATCCAACTCAGCCAATTACTTCTCTGTGGGTCTACTGTCTATCATCAGCAAAGTGATGGAAGGACTTTGAAAAGTTGCTATTAAGTGGCACTTATTCTGCAATAACCTGCTCCCGGACGCTCAGTTTGAGTTCCGCCAGGGTCACTCAGCTCCTGACCTCATTACAGCTTTAGTTGAAACTTGGACGAAAGAGCTGAATGCCAGAAGTGAGGTGAGAGTAACTGCCCTTGACATCAAGGCAGCATTTGACCGAGTATGGCATCAAGGAGCCCTAGCTAAACTGGAGTCAATGAGAATCGGGGGATAACTCCACTGGTTGGAGTCACACCTGGCACAAAGGAAGATGGTTGTGGTGATTGGAGGTCAATCATCTCAGCTCCAGGACATCACTGCAGGAGTTCATCAGGACAGTTTCCTCAGCCCAACCATCTTCAGTTGCTTCATCAATGATCTCCCTTCCATCATAAGGTGAGAAGTGGTGATGTGCAGTCATCCACAATGTTCAGCACCATTCTCAACTCGTCAGATAACAAAGCAGTCCATGTCCAAATTCAGTAAGACCTGGACAATATCCAGGCTTGGCCTAATAAGTGGCAAGTTACATTTGTACGACACAAGTGCCACGCAATGACCATCTCCTACAAGAGAGGATCTAACCAACACCCCTTGACATTCAGTGGCATTTCCATCGCTGAATCCCCCACAACCAATATCCTGGGGGTTACCATTGATCAGAAACTGATCTGGAATAGCCATATTAATACTGTTGCTCCCAGGGCAGGTCAAACGCTGTGAATCCAAGGTGTGTAACACACCACCTGAAGCCCCAAAGCTTGTCTACAAGCACAAGTCAGGTGTGTAATGGAATACGCTCCACTTTGCTGGATGAGTGCAGCTCCAACAACATTCCAGAAGCTCGACACTATTCAGGACAAAGCATTTAAACCTTCCATCACCGAAAAACAGTAGCAGCTGTGTATACCATTTACAAGATACACTGCAGTAACTCATAAAGATTCCACAGACAGCACCTTCCAAACCCACAACCACTACCATCTAGAAGGACAAGAGCAGCAGATACCTGGGAACCTCACCACCTGGAGGTTCACTTCCAAGTTACACACCACCCTGACTTGGAAATACATTGCCGTTCCTTCGCCGCCACAACCCAAAGATGTGCAGGGTAGGTGGATTGGCCTCACTAAATTGCCCCTCAATTGGAAAAAATGAATTGGGTACTTTAAATTTATAAAAAACAAATTTTAAAAAAACAGCACAGGGGATGTATCTACACCTCCAGGCTGCAGCAGTTCAAGAAGGCAACTCACCACTACTTCGGAAGGGCAACTGGGGATGGGCAATAAATGCTGGCCTGACCAGCATTGTCCACATCCCGTAAATTAATTTTTAAAAATTTACTATCGGACAGAAATATGTCTAGTGTTGTTATGTGGTATGTATTATATATATTATTGATGGTTCTGTAATAAAATACATGTATTATTATTTCTAGTTTTGTAATATAGTACTGGACCTACATTATATATTTCCAGTCATACAGTCATTGCAGCACTGACAGAATCCATTTGGTAACTCAAGTCAATGCTGACTCTCTGTACAGCAATCCAGTCAGTCCCATTCCCCCTCGATATCCCTGTTCACCTGCAAGTTTATTTTCTTCAAGTGACCATCCTATTTTATTTTAAATTATTGATCATCTGGACTTCCACAACCCTTGTGGGCAGTGAGTTCCCTGTCATGACCACTCCATGACTAAATAAAATTCTTCCTCAGAATTTCCCCATCTCTAATCAGTAAATGTACTTATATGGAGATTCTCTACGGTTGTACAGGTTTTAGTGAGTTGAGATTTGTTGATCAGCACCTTCACGAAAATTGGGAGGGAAAGTAAGTGAATACAATCTGTATATTACACACATTTTTCATCCAGTAATATAGACATATATCTGTCTGGCAGCCTGCATGAAGATTTTCAGGTCTCTGTGTCCAGGACAGGAAGCAGTGCACTCTTGAGGTTGGCCTGGTTAAAGTCCTGGATCTGTCAATCAGCCTGAATCATCACCTTCAGGAGAATTGGGAGGGTGAATATTAGATACAGCAGAGTGAGAATGCAGGGAGAGTGTGTGGGTTAGAGATTGAGAGCATTTCAGGGAAAGAGAGAGGAAAGAATGTTCAATAGAAACTAGAATTGTCTGTTCTGAGTTTCTATCCTGTACTGACAATGATTTGTAAAATCTGATTGCAGGAAGTTCGAACGAGAGGAGTTTGAGGCGGATATCTCAAACTAAATATCACGTCAAGAACTGACTGAGTCACTCAATTCTTGGGAACCGGAGATCATCGGCCTTTGAATCTAGAAGGAGAAATGTTTGTCTATTCTGTCTGCTTCAAGAGATTTTAAACATCAGTGTGTCTGGAAAAGCACTGAGACATACACACACACCCGTGTGAGACTGTTACAGAGCACTGACTGTGGAAAGAGCTTTAACCAGTGACACAGCCTGAAAAAATACTGCACCATTAACAGCAGGGAGAGACTGTATAGGTGTTTGGTGTGTGGACGGGGCTTCAACTGATCGCCCAACGCAGTGAGACGCAAGATCACCCGGACCATGGAGAAACCATGGAAATGTGAGGATTGTGGGAAGGGATTCAAAGGCCCATACGGGCTGGAAAGGCATCAACGCAGTCACACTGGAGAGAGGCTGTTCACCTGTTCTGTGTGTGGGATGGGATTCACAGCCCCGTCCAAGCTGGCAAGGCATCAAAGCAGTCACACTGGAGAGAGGCCGTTCACCTGCTCTCAGTGTGAAAAGGGATTCACTGACATTGGCAACCTGCGGAGACACGAACGAGTTCACACTGGGGAGAGGCCTTTCACCTGCTCTGACTGTGGGAAGGGATTCACTCAGTTATGCAACCTGCAGAGCCACCAGAGAGTTCACACTGGAGAGAGGCCTTTCACCTGCTCTCAGTGTGAAAAGGGTTTCACTGACATTGGAAGCCTGCGGAAACACGAACGAGTTCACACTGGGGAGAGGCCATTCACCTGCTCTCAGTGTGAAAAGGGATTCATTAACATTAGTAGCCTGTGGAAACACGAACGAGTTCACACTGGGGAGAGGCGTTTCACCTGCTCTCAGTGTGAAAAGGGATTCATTAACATTAGTAGCCTGCGGAAACACGAACGAGTTCACACTGGGGAGAGGCCTTTCACCTGCTCTCACTGTGAAAAGGGATTCATTGACATTGGCATCCTGCGGAGACACGAACGAGTTCATACTGGGGAGAGGCCTTTCACCTGCTCTGTGTGAAAAGGGATTCACTGACATTGGCAACCGGCTGAGACACCAGCGAGTTCACACCGGGGAGCGGCCATTCATCTGCACTGTGTGTGATAAGGGATTTACTCAGTTACCCCACCTGCAGAGACACCAGCGAGTTCACACCGGGGAGAAGCCGTTCATCTGCTCTGTGTGTGATAAGGGATTTGCTCATTTATCCAACCTGCTGAAACACAATGTCACTCACACCAAGAGCAGGCCCTTCAAATGCTCTGACTGCAGGAGGGGTTTCAAAAGCTCACAGCTACTGATGTCCCACCAGCGCGTTCACTCTGAGGAGAGAACGTTCAGCTGCTCTCGTTGCACAAAGAGGTTTAGATCCTCATCCAACCTGATGAAACACGAGCGAGGTCACACCGGGGAGAGCCCGTTCACCTCTCCGACTGGGAAAAGCGTCACTCGGTCATCACTTGCTGAGCCACAGTGTCACTCACAGCAATGAGAGACCCTTTAAATGCTCCGACTGTGGGAGTGGGTTTAAAAGCTCTCAGGTACTGATGTCCCACCAGCGCATTCACACTGAGGAGAAACTGTTCAGCTGCTCTCACTGCGACAAAGAGGTTTCAAACATCATCCACATTGCGGAGACACCAGCGAGTTCACACTGGAAAGAAGCCATTCACCTGCTCTCACTGTGGGGAGGGATTCACTCAGTCGTCCAACATGCTGAGACACCAAAGGGTTCACAAGTGATGACGGGTTGGATTCTGCTGTTATTCCTGCTGTTCATCACATCCAGGACTGAACCTGGAGTGGGTGGAGGGGTTTGTCTCCTCGTCAACTCCTGGTGCTAGGACGTGGTGACCCTGGCGAACTACTGCTCTCCGGATCTGGAATACCCGACTGTGAAGTGCCGTCCATACTACCTTCCACGGAGTTCACTTCTGCCATCATCATGGCGGTCTACATCCCACCCCAGGCGGAAGTGAAGAAGGCGCTTGATGAATTGTACACCGCTATCAATAACAATGAAGCAGAATACCCGGAGGCCTTGTTCATCGTGGCCGGGGACTTTAACCAGGCCAACCTCAAGAGTGCACTGCCAAAATTCCACCAACACATCTCCTGTCCCAACAGGGGCCCCAACATCCTTGACCACTGCTACACAAACATCAAGAGCGCCTGATGATCCATCCCCTGACTGCACTTCGGAAAATCGGACCACAAGACGGTGCTCCTTCTCCCGGCATACAAGCAGAAACTTAAGCTGGAGAATCTGGCTATGAAGGTTGTGCAAATGCTGGTCTGAGGCAACAGAAGAGCTCCTTCTCGACTGGTCCATATTCAAGAACTCAGCAGTCAACCTAAATATGTATCCCAGCACCATCACAGACTTCATCAGCAAGTCTGTAGAAGATTGTATGTCAAAGAAGGTAGTACGTACGTTACCCAACCCGAACCCATGGTTTAATCGGGAGATTCACTCCCGACTGAAGGGCACGTCTGAGGCATTCAAGTCCGGCAACCCTGACCTATACAAAAAAATCTAGGTACAACCTCTGCAAAGCCAACAGGGATGCCAAGCGACAACAGAAGAGTTGTCCGGAATAAGCGAGAATCATGGACTCTCATCGATTGTGGCACGGCTTACACAACATAATGCGCTAAAAAGCAAAGCCGAGTAGAATCTTTTGCAACAGCGCACCCCTTCCCGACAAACTCAATGCATTTGATGTTTATTTCGAGCAGGAAACCAACAAACCTTTGTCATCTGCCCCAGCTGTCTTGGGCACACCCATGCCCACCGTCACAGCCTCCAAAGTCAGTTTGGCCGCCTTGAAAGTGAACCCTTGGAAAGCGGTGGGTCCTGACTGAGTCCCTGCCATGCACCCAGATCCTGCGCGGGCCAACTGGCGGGTGTGTTCGTGAACATCCTCAACCTCTCTCTACTCCGTTCTGAGATTCCCAACTGCTTCAAGAAGACCACCATCATACCAGTGCCAAAGATGAACCAGGCAGAGTCTTTAAATATTTTGAAGACGGAGTTGAATAGATTCTTGATAAGCAAGGGGGTGAAAGGTTATCGGGGGGGTCAGTGGGAATGTGGAGTTGAGGTTACAATCAGATCAGCCGGGAACTTATTGAATGGTGGAGCAGGCTCGAGGGGCCGAGTGGCCTACTCCTCCTAATTTGTATGTTATCACATCCTTTGTAATAGATTTTGGCATTTTCACTCCTACTGATGTCAGACTAATGGGTCTGTGGTTCCCCATTTTCTTTCTCCCTCCTTAAATATTGGGGTTAGATTTACCACCTTCCAATCTGCAGGAACCATTCCAGAATCTATTGAATTTTGAAAGATGATCACCAATGTATCTCTCCAGCCACCTCTTTCAACACTCTGGGATGTAGAGCAGCAGCTGCCCATATAGTTAAGTGTGTAATTGTAAGGTTGAATTGAGTAGTATCTGTAATATGTAACTGAGTTTAGTGTTGGGGCCTTACTTAATAGACAGGTGACTGGGGATGCTGGGCAGGTATTGATTCTAAGTCTGTGATCTACCACGCTTCGCGTTCAGGATCAAGAAGAGGGATATGTGGCCGCCTAAAGTGGCGTCTGGCAAAGGATGCTGGGAAAAGTGGCCAAGTTCAGGGACAGACAGGCTGCAGCTTCCAAATAGACAAAAAGCTGGTTTGTCTAACAACCGAGGAAAAAGGCCATTGAAAGGCCATCCCGGGACAATGGGCTTAAATGGAAATTGACAAAGTGGCAGATTTGGTGGCGTCAGTTTTCCTCATTTGGGAAGGCATACGTGCCTCGGACACCAACGGACATGGCCGGTCAGGACAAGCCCCGCAAGGTAGCGGATTTAATTGAACATTATCGATCAAGGTGATCAAGCCCTGATCGATTGATTGGGCCTTCACCTGGGACCGCCCAAAGGGGCTCAAACTCCTGGGGATAAAAGGTGCTGCGCAGCCCACCATTCGCTCTCTCGACAGCAGCTCTCAACAGTAACCAACAACAGTGACCCTTCACCGACCGAAGAGGAAAACCATCCACGCCATCGACGGAAGGACCCGAGCCGAGGATAACAACG
This sequence comes from Scyliorhinus torazame, assembly GCF_047496885.1. Classification (NCBI taxonomy): domain Eukaryota; kingdom Metazoa; phylum Chordata; class Chondrichthyes; order Carcharhiniformes; family Scyliorhinidae; genus Scyliorhinus; species Scyliorhinus torazame. The sequence continues at coordinate 159,442,442 of NC_092711.1, read as the reverse complement.
ACCAGCAACAGACTTTCAACACTGCCAGACTGCGGACTCCAGATAAGGCCATATCTGCCCCGTACTTGCCAGTCACTTGAAAGTTAAGTTAAGGTCTTGTGTGCATTAGCTTAGAGTTCAACTTGCATGTGTGTGTGATTAATTAACAGTAACAATTGTGTGATCGTAAATAAAGTATATTATTGTCTGATACAACTTATGGTAATTTGTCCAGTGCATAAGTGTTAAAGACACGCTATGGTTTTGGTACAACAGATCCTTGTGAAATTTGAAGCCATGTATTCGCAACAAGGCTCAAAGAGCAACAGCCCACTGCAGGCAAAGTCGGGAGATCGGCCAGTCCAGCAGAAAGAAACCCTCAGACCCTCCCCATTGACCAATTGTCAGAATGAACAAAATGCAGTCCTGGATGTAATTGAAGCAGAAACAATAACAGCAAATTCCAACCCTTGTAATCATTTGTGAACTTGTTGGTGTCTCAGCAGGTGTGATGAATCACTGAATCCTTTCCCACATTGAGAGCAAGTGAACGGCCTCTTCCCAGTGTGAACTCGTCGATGTCTCCACAGTGTGGATGAGTAATTGAATCCTTTCCCACACAGAGCAGATGAACGGCCTCTCCCCAGTGTGAACTCGCTGGTGTAACTTCAGGCTGGATAACTGAGTGAATCCCTTCCCACACTGAGAGCAGGTGAATGGTTTCTCTCCAGTGTGAACTCGCTGATGTCTCTGCAGGGTGGAGGAATCACTGAATTCCCTCCCACATTGACAGCAGGTGAACGGCTTCTCCCCAGTATGAAGTCCCTGATGTGCCTGCAGGCTGGATATCTGAGTGAATCCCTTCCCATAGAGAGAGCAGGTGAATCCCCAGTGTGAATGTGTCGATGAGCTTCCAGTGCAGATGGGGCCTTGAATCCTTTCCCACAGTCCACACATTTCCATGGTTTCTCCATGTTTTGGGTCTCCTTGTGTCTCTCGAAGTTGGACAATTGAAGCCTTACCCACACAGGGAACACATGTACGGTCTCTCCCCGCTGTGAATGCTGCAATGTTTTTTCAGGGTGCGTAACTGGTTAAATCTCTTTCCACAGACAGTGCTCTGGAACACTCTCACTCGGGTGTGTGTGTCTTGGTGCTTTTCCAGTCACAATGGTGTTGAAAATCTGTTGATGCCGACAGCTCAAGCAAACATTTCTCCTTCTAGATTCAAATGCCGAAGATATTCAGATCCCAAGGAATCGAATAACTCTGTCAGATCTAGATGTGACGTTTGAGATTTCTCTCTGAAATTCCTCCACTTCTAATATCTTGGAAAAACAATTTACAAAAGTCAGCACTGTCAGTACAGGATAGATATTCAAAACAGACAATTCTGGTTCCTATGGAACATTCTTCCCTCTCTCATTCCCCAAAAGCTGTAAATATCCATCCAACACACTCTCCCTCCGTTCTCCCTCCCAATTCTCCTGAAGGTGCTGATTGACAGATCTATGCTCACTGCTTCCTGTCCTGGACACAGAGATCATAACAAATAGGAGCTGCAGTCGGCCATTTGGCCCACTTGCCCCATCCTTTAATGAGCTCAATGGCCAATCGACCTCAGCTCCATTTACCCACACTACCCTCATATTCCTTGGTGACTTCAATGTTTGGGGGGGGGGGGGGTGTCACAATCAAATCCAGTGACTACCTGCATGTACTTTGTGTCAGGTTGAGGTCAATGCCATCCCCCCCCCTCCCCCCACTTTTCATCCCAGTCCCAGGAGATTAGATATTGGGCTCCAAACAATTCCCCCATGCTGGAGAAACTGCTCTATCTGCCATGCAGGCAGATGGCCCAGAAATGCACATGTCCAAGGGATGGGGGCCCTTAATTGAAAAAAAAAGACTGGGCTCTTTAAATTGAAAAACTAAATCTGTCTAACTCATCCTTGAATATATTCAATGACCTCTAGACTCCACTGGTCCCTGTGGAAGAGAAATCCCAAGATTAACAACCCTGTGAGGTAACAGATTACTGAAAATATATGATGTAGTTACAGTACAATATTACATTACTAGAAATAATAATAAATGTACTTTACAGAACCATAAATAATATATCTAATCTGTACCATATAACAACACGAGACATATCTCTGGCTAATATTAATTTACTGACCCTTAAATGTCAGCCATCTCCTGGGGAAACCAGCCCTTTAATTGTGAACATTGGGAAAGAGACCATTCTTTTAGCCAAATAAATGTGTCAAGCTGAGGGAGCAAAGGATGTCAATGTCTTTAAGAGAGAGAGAGGGACCTGGGCCAAGCTTTCCAGAGTCTGCACCCTCCCTGGATTCACTTCCTTTCCCTTCAGTTGCTGCAAGTGACCAATTGAAGGTCAGAATGAGAAAAGAAATGGAAAGGGGGAGAAAAGGAAGTGTTTTCCTCACAGATGTTGGAGACAGGAGGACGTTTCAGTCTGTGTGAAGCTTCATTCAATCTTATTCACACAAAGGCAGTGCTCTGATTGGCTGGAGGACCAAAGTCCTTTTGGTCCTCCCAGTTTCTCAATAGCCAATACCTGAGCAGGAAGGTCAGAGGGTGGGCTCTCCTCTGCACTGCGCAGTTCACTACCGCCCTTGGACATGCGCAGTCCCGGGCTGGGTGGAGATGGAGATCACTGGGCTAGTTCTCGCTCTGGCCGGAAGCGTCAACCGGTTGCCTGGAAACCTTGTCTGCAGGATGTGCAGGGGAAGGGAGAGGGGGAACAACAGGAGGGGTCGGGGCTCTCGTGCCCGCCCGCCGGGCCTGCGCATTGGAACCCGGAAACGTCACCGCGGAACAGTGTGATTCAGGCAGGGCTTCTTTGGGACGTCGCAATGACCCAGAGGGGCGTTCCCAGCACTCTGAGAGCAACACCTGGTCACAGAAACAAAATACTCCGGATTGGACAAGAGCTCAGCGTCGGGAGGTCAAATACCCGCCCACCCCACGTGCGCCGAGGTCCGTCCCCTCATTGTCTCCATGACGGAGATTGGCCAATAGGAACCTGTGGACGACTGGACAGGCGCTGATCCTTCAGCCAATCAGAGTCTGGGGCCTGTGTCACTGGCTGCACGGAGCTTCCTTCACTGTCTGCCCAGCAAAGCTGCTGCTCCTCCAGCTTCACACAGACTGAAACCTCCTCTCACGTCTGTAAGTAAAACCCTTTCTTTTCTCCCCATTAAATTTATGTTCTTATTCTGCCCTTTATTGGTGACTTGTTTAAATCCCCAGGCCCAGATGAGATATTTCCAGGCTGCTGTGGGAAGCAAGACAAGAGATTGCAGACACTCTGACAATTTTCAATTTTTTCTGGCCACAGGAGCGGTGCCAGAGGACTGGAGGACAGATAATGTGGTTCCATTGTTCAAGAAGTGAAGTAGGGTAAATCCAGGCAATTACAGACCAGTGAGTTTAACTTGAGTGGTCAGGAAATGATTGGAAAATATTCTGAGGGACAGAATTAATTTCTGTTGCGAAGGCAAGAACTAATTAAGGATAGTCAGCATGTCTGTGTGGGTTTCACCCCCACAACCCAAAGATGTGCTGGTTAGGTGGATTGGCCACGCTAAATTGCCTCTTAATCGGAAAAAAAAAATTGGGTACTCTAAATTTATTTTTTAAAAAGGATAGTTAGCATGGCTTTGTCAAAGGAAGATTATGTCTTCTAAAGACCAACCCAAACAAAGACTGTAACAGGTTTCAAAGCAGCACTAGCAGTGCCTCTGGTTCTGCACCAGGACAAGGAGATGGAGCTGAGGTTGTGGACAGGGCACGTTCTGCACAATGTCCTCTGGCAATTTGGAGACTTGGAGCCAGACCTCTACATGCCGCTTGACAGTGAAGAGGAGACTGTCTGACAACCCAGACAATCCGCCCAGCATCTCAATATACACCCTCATCAGTGCCTATTAAAATCCTCATCTGATCCACCCGAAGCAGCACCCATCTCTGACCACACCCTCCAATGAACTGACAAGCAAACTATATTTCACCCTGTCCTGGATCCAGTCCAGTGTTTCACCACAGCTGATCCCAACTCTATAGTGGCTGCTAAGTTTGTGCAGTGTTGTATCTGAGCTGGTAGCAGTGAGGGTCAGATCAAATGGCTACCTGTCTTCATGAAGTGCTGAGCTGTTGCTCTCTCTTTTCATCTTTGACCTGCTGTGGCTGAACAGGCAGCATTTTCACGATAGGCTGAAGAGCATCTTTCTGTGCTGTAAAACTCTATGACTCTAAGTCTTTGAGTCTCTGAAAGCAGGAAATCAGAAGGGGAAAGTTGGTTTGAAGGAAGAGGGTGGGGAATTGGAAAGGAAGAGATCTAAGGTGTACACTGTGTGGAGTTTGCTCGTTCTTCCCCTGTCTGTGTGGGTTTCCTCTGGACGCTCCAGTTTTCTCCCATAGTCCAGAAGATGTGCAGGATAGGTGGATTGGCCATGAACAATTGTCCCTTAGTGTCCAAAAGGTAGGTGGGTTTAAGGTGATAGAGAGGAGGAGTGGACCTGGGTAGCATGCTCTATCGGAGGGTCGGTGCAGAAGGATTCTGTGGATTCTATTTCATTTGCATTTTCTGAGGAGGTGACAAAGCGTGTCGTTGAGGGTAGTGCAGTTAATAATAATCTTTATTGTCACAAGTAGGCTTACATTAACACTGCAATGAAGTTACTGTGAAAATCCCCTAGTCGCCACATTCTGGCGCCTGTTCAGGTGCACTCAGGTGAATTCGACATTCCGAATTCTCCTAACAAGCACGTCTTTCGGGACTTGTGGGAGGAACCCAGAGCACCCGGAAGAACCCCACGCAGACACGGGGAGCACGTGCAGACTCCATACAGACTGAACCAAGCCGGGAATCGAACCTGGAACCATGGCACTGTGGAGCAACAGTGCTACCCACTGTGTTTGAGTGCCGCCCACATGTAACCCATATAGACGTCAGTCAGGCTTTTCACAAGGTCTCACATGGGGGACTGGTCACGATGGGATCCAGGGCAAATTGATACCAAAATTGGCTTCCTGGCAGCAGGCAGAGGGAGATGGTCAAAGATTGTCTTTGTGACTGGAAGCCTGTGTCCAATGGTGTTCCACTGCGATCGGTGTTGGGTTCCATGTTGTTCGGAGCATACATCAATGATCTGGATGTGAATGTTGGAGATATGATAAGTTGGCAGATGACACAAAAATTGGGGTTGTGGGAAATGGTGAGGAACGCCTCAGATTACAGGATGATATGGACGGGCTGGTTAGATGGCAGAACAGTGGCAAATTGAATTTAATCCTGAAAAGTGCAACAGGTCAAATTTGGGTAATCTCGCCTCCTAACTCAGCAACTGGAGCTGTGTATATAGTTAATGTTAAATAAAATGTTTTGTTTTCTGTACAACTCGGTGTTATGCTCTTCATTGTATCTTATTAAATACCCATATCCCCACACTCTCCTGCCACTCAACCAATTTCCTAACCGTGTCAATAATTTGCCCTCAACTCCGAGGGCTTCCACCTTAGCTAACAGTCTCTTGTGTGGAACTTTATCAAATGCCTTCTGGGAGTCCATATAAATGACATCCATAGACATTCCCCTGTCCTCTACCCTCGTCACCTCCTCAAAAAATTCAGTAAATAAGTCAGGCTGGCTGTCCCTGATCGAACAAAGTTTTTCAAAGTGTTCAGTTACCCCACCCCTAATTATACATTCCAGCAGTTTCCCCACCATAGATGTTCATAATAATAATCTTTATTAGTGTCACAAGTAGGCTTACATTAACACTGAGGGACTGAATTCAGACTGTCCGATTCACCGAACAGCACGTCTTTTGGGACTTGTGGGAGCACCAGGATAAAACCCACGCAGACACAGCAGAGAACGTGCAGACTCCACACTTACAGTGACGCAAGGCGGGAATCGAACTTGGGTCCCTGGCCCTGTATAGCAACAGTGCTAACCATTGTGCTACCATGTCGTGTTCGGCTAACTGGTCTGTAATTCCCTGTTTTTCGCCTTTCACCCTTCTTAAATAATGAATCCCTTCGCACACTAAGAGCAGGTGAATGGCTTCTCCCCAGTGTAAACTCGCTGATGTATCCGCACCGCACTTCAAAAAGTGCATTTTTCCAATCCAGAGGGACTACTCCTGAATCTAGGGAACTCTGGACGATTATCGTTGGGGCATCTACAATGTGCTCCCCGACTTCCTTTAACACCCTTGATGGAAACCGTCAGGTCCTGGGGATTTGTCACTCTTCAGTTCCATTAATTTCCTAGTTAGTGATGGTATAGTTATGTTAATTGTGTTAAGTCCCTGTCCTCTTATCGACTATTAATTTTTTCGGGACTTATGGCAAGTTATCCTCCTTTTCAACTGTAAATACTGAGGCAAAGTAATTGTTCAGCGTGTCTGCCATTCCCCCATTATCACTGACAATATCTCCATTTCCAGCTTTTACTGGGCCTACATTGCTCTTCACACCCGCTTTCCCTTTATATAACTAAACAGTTCTTCTCATTGATATTGATGTCCCTTGCAAGTTTCCTTTCATAATCCCTTTCAGTCGCTCTTACAAGCTGCTTTGTGATCCTTTGTGAGTCCTTGTTCCCACCCTATTCGTCCGGATCTGTCCTGTGTCTTGTATTTTTGTGCGTTATTTCTTTTAGTTTTAAGCTGTCCCTAACCTCTTTATTTGTCCGTGGCTGTTTTTTTTTTTGTTAAATGGAGCCTTTTCCTCTCAGGGGGATATACTTGCTCTGTATCTCGTTAAATGTTTCTTTAAATATTCTCCACTGATCTTCAGTTGTTTGACCCATTAACAGATCTCCCCAGTTTACCGAGGACAGTCTCTGTCTCATCCCGTTAACGTCAGCCTTACCCAAGTCTAAAACTCTACTGTCTGTAACGTGCTTTTCACTTTCAAACACTACACTGAATTCAATCATGTTGTGATCACAGTTAGGCTACTAATTAAATTGGGCTCATTACTCATAACTAAATCTAATATTGCCTGTCCCCTTGTTACATCTGGAACATATTGCTGCAGGAAACTATCCCGGACACATTCCAGAAATTCACTCCCTTTCTGACAGTTGCTTGTCTGCCCCTCCCAATCTGTGTGTCAGTTATAATCCCCCATTAATACTCCTCTGCCTTTGCTACACACTCGCCTAATTTCGGCCTTTATACAATCTAGTGCCTGAGAGCTAACCAGACGGTCGATACACAACACCCATTACAGTTTGAGATTTTTTTTGTTCCTCAGTTCCACCTATGTGGGAGGGGATTCTCCATCCAGGCAGCCGGCCAATGGGGTTTCCCGTTGTGGGCACCCCCATGCTGTCGGGAAGTCCGTGGGCATGAGTGCGCTGCCGGAAAGCGGAGGACCCCGCCGACGGAGAATCCAGCCCATGGTCTTCGCTGGATCCTTCCCCTCATTATATCCTCCACAGCAGTCGCCATCTCCCTGGCGCTACACTCACCTGGAGCAACTCGACAGCAAGGACTCCGACATCAGTCTCCTATTCATTGACTACAGCTTCAAATTCCGAGGTGTGCACATCACCAACAATCTGTCCTGGTCGACCCACATCAACACTACGACCAAGAAAGCACAACAGCGCCTATACTTTTTCAGGAAACTAAGGAAATTCAACACGTCCACATTGACTCTTCCCAACTTTTACAGATGCACCATAGAAAGCATCCTACCTGGCAGCATCACAGCCTGGCCTGGCAACTGCTCGGTCCAAGACTGTAAGAAATGACAGAGAGTGGTGAACACGCCCAGTCCATCACGCGAACCCGCGTCCCATCCATTGACTCTCCCGCTGCTTTGGGATAGCGGGCAGCATATTCAAAGATCCCTCCCACCCGCTTGTTCACACTTCCAACTTCTTCCATCGGGCAGGAGATACAAAAGTCTGAGAACACGTCCAAAGACGTGCAGGTTAGGTGGATTGGCCATGATGAATTGCCCTTAGTGACCAAAAAGATTAGGAGGTGTTATTGGGTTATGGGGATAGGGTGGAAGTGAGGGCTTAAGTGGGTTGGCGCAGACTCGATGGGCCGAATGGCCTCCTTCTGCACTGTATGTTCTATGTTCTAACAGATTCAAAAACATCTTTTCCGCTGTTACCAGACTCCTAATCGACCCTCTTATGGACTGACCTGATCTCTTCACACATCTCCTCCACTGAGTAGTGCTACACTCCTGTATGCTTCACCCAATGCCTGTGTCTATGTATTTACATTGTGTATTGATGTTTGCCCTGTGTATTCTCATGTATGGAATGATCTGTCTGAACTGTACGCAGATCAATACTTTTCACTGTATCTCGGTACACGTGACAATAAACAAATCCAATCCTCACCATTGAGGTGATAGTATTTCTAATCAGTAAGGCTACTCCACCCCCTCTGCCATATTCTCTGTCCCTCCTGTAAACTTTATGACCGGTATATTTGGTACCCAGTCCAGACCATCCTGCTATTTGTTTTTGGAACTGTATTGAGTTCCCAGGAGGCCTTCCTCTCCCCCACCATTTGTTAGTTTAAAGTCCTTCTGACCTCCCTATTTATCCTTTCCACGAGGACACTGGCCCCAGATCGGTTCAGGTGGAGACCGTCCCAACGGCACAGATCCCTCCTGTCCCAATACTGATGCCTGTGCCCCATGAAATGGAACCCCTCTTTCCTGCACCACCCCTTTAGCCACGTGTTTACTTCTCTAATTTTCTCATCCCTATGCCAATTTGCACGTGGCTCAGGGAATAATCCAGAGATTATAATCCTTGGGACCTGTTGTTTAATTCTGTTCCTAATTTCTGATATTCCCAAACAGGTCCTCTTTCCGAGTCTTGCTGATGTTGTTTATCCCAACGTGGACCACAACAACTGGATCCTCCCCCTCCCTCTCCAATATCCTTTCAAGCCGGTTAGAGATGCCCCTCACCCTGGCACCGGGCAGGCAACATACCATGTGGGACTCTCGGTCCTGCTTCCAAAGGATGTCATTAGTTCCCCTAATTATAGAAACCCCGACAACTACCACTTCCCCCGCTTGAATGGCCTCCTGTACCAGGGTGCAGTGGTCAGCTAGCTCATCCTTCCTACAGTCACTGCTCCGATACCCTGCCCCTCCGCGTCCGCTCCCTGGAGACGAGGTATTGGGGAATGAGAGGAAGGAATGTTCCATAGAAACAAGAATTCTCTGTTCTGAATTTCTATCCTGTACTGAGTGTTGACTTTGAAAACTCCTTTTACAGATATTACAAGAGGAGGAATTACAGACTGAAATCTCAATTGTCACGTCTCGGTCCCACAGAGTCACTCGATACCTTGGGATCTGAATGTCACCGGCCTTTGAATCTAGAAGGAGAAATGTTTGCCGAATCTGTCAGCATCAAAATATTTTAAACATCAATGTGACTGGAAAAGCACCGAGACACACACACCCCAGCGAGAGTGTTCCAGAGCACTGACTGTGGAAAGAGCTTTAAACATTTACACAGCCTGAACAAACATTGCACCATTCACAGCGGGGAGAGACCGTACACGTGTTCTGTGTGTGGGCGAGGCCTTAACTGATCGTCCATCCTGGAGAGATACGAGGAGACCCAAAACATGGAGAAACCGTGGAAATGTGGGGACTGTGGGAAGGGATACAGATTCCCATCTGAGTTGGAGACTCATCCACGCATTCACACTGGGGAGAGGCCATTCACCTGCTCTGTGTGTGAGAAGGGATTCACTCTGTTCTCCAGGCTGAAGAAACACCAGCGAATTCACACTGGGGAGAGGCCATTCACCTGCTCTCAGTGTGCGAAGGGATTCACTCAGTTAATCCACCTGCAGAGTCACCAGCGAGTTCGCACTGGGGAGAGACCATTCACCTGCTCTCAGTGTGGGAAGGGATTCACTCAGTTATCCCACCTGCAAAGTCACGAGCGAGTTCACACTGGGGAGAGACCGTTCATCTGCTCTCAGTGTGGGAAGGGGTTCAGTGAGTCATCCAAACTGCGGACACATCAGCGAGTTCACACTGGGGAGAGGCCATTCACCTGCTCTCATTGTGGGAAGGGATTCACCCAGTTATCCCACCTGTGGACTCACCAGCGAATTCACACTGGGGAGAGACCGTTCTTCTGCTCTCAGTGTGGGAAGGGGTTCAGTGAGTCATCCAAACTGCGGACACATCAGCGAGTTCACACTGGGCAGAGGCCATTCATCTGCTCTCAGTGTGGGAAGGAATTCACTGACTTATCGAACCTGAAGAGACACCAGCGAGTTCACACTGGGGAGAAGGCAATCACGTGCTCTGAGTAGGGGAAGGCAATTAGTGATCCATCCCACCTGCAGACACACCAGCGAATTCACACTGGTGAGAGGTCATTCTCCTCTGTGTTGGAAGGGAATCCATGATTCATCGCACCTGCTGAGACACCAACAAGTTCACAAGTGATTACAAGGGCTATTGCTGTTATTGTTTCTGCTCTCAGTTACATCCAAGACTGTATTTTGTTCATTCTGTCAGTTGGTCACTGGGGAGGGTCGGAGGGTTTTGTTCTGCTCGACTTGGCAGTCCTATGGCTTTGCCTCCAGATGGCTGACGCTCTTTGAGCCTTGTTGCGACTACCTTGGTTCAAATTTCACAACGATCACAGAGTGAAGGGGTGTTTCGAAGAGAGAAGATATTCAGTTTCCATTTCTGTTTGGATCCCCCTAAATCATGCCACATTACCATGAAGATGGGCATTGGTGGTTACATGTTTTTGTTTAATTTATCTGGGTGAACACCCAATCAGGGTATGAGGGACTTGTTGTCTGAGGTAGACTGGGAAACCACATTAAATGGTATGATGGGAGACAGGCAATAGCTAATATTTTCAGGCATTATTATTCATCTACTGGGGGGGTCAGTTAGCTCAGTTGGCTGGATGGCTGGTTCATGATGTGGAGTGACTCCAATAGCAGGGATTCAACTGTCGTATTGGCTGAGGTTATCCATGAAGGGTCCACCTTCGCAACATTGCCCCTCGCCTGAGGTGTGGTGACCCTCAGGTTAAACCACCAGTTGTCTCTCTCTCTCGCTCTCTCAAGGGGGAGAGCAGTCTATGGTCTTCTGGGACATTTGCAACTCATTTCACATATACACACCAAAATTGATTCCTTTAGGGGAAAAAATCGAACAGGAAAAGTGATGCAACTGCGGCTAACAAGAAAAGTTAAAGATTCCATTAGATCAAAGGAAGAGGCTCATAAAGTGGCCAAAATAGTAGTCAGCCTGAGGACTGGGAACTGAATGAGATTAATAAGTAAAAAAGTAGTCCTGGAGAAATTAATGTGGTTGAAAGTTAATCAGCCCTCAAACGTGATGCTCTACATCCCAGAGTGTTGAAAGAGGCGGCTGTAGAGATAGTGGATACATTGGTGATCATCTGTCACAATTCTGTAGATTCTGGAATGGTTCCTGCAGATTGGAAGGTGGTAAATGTAACCCCACAATTTAAGGAGGGAGAGAGTAAACGGGGAACCACAGACCCATTAGCCTGACATCAGAAGGTGGGAAAATGCTACAATCTATTAATGGGGCGGCACGGTAGCACAGTGGTTAGCACCAGGGACCCGGGATCGATTCCAGGCTTGGGTTACTGTCTGTGCGGAGTCTACACGTTCTCCCTGAGTCTGCGTGGGTTTCCCCCGGGTGCTCCGGGTTCCTCCCACAAGTCCCGAAAGACGTGCTTGTTCGGTGAATTGGACATTCTGAATTCTCCCTCGGGTGTACCCAAACACGTGCCGGAATATTGCGACTGGGGGATTTTCACAGTAACTTCATTGCAGTGTTAATGTCAGCCTCCTTGTGACAATAATAAAGATTATAATTATACTATTAAAAGAACTCAACCCATGTCAATAGGGTTGACATGGCCATGTCAATAGCACAGACCCCAAGAGGCCAACAGCGAACCCAAGCAGACTACCAATGAACCGGAACAGCAGACCGAGAGATCTGCGGTGCGGCAACCGAAGAGGAAAGAGTCGAATTGGACCCCTCCGGAAGGCCGCTGCCTTAGACTCGACATGTATGCTCAAGCCGTCAGGAGCCGCGTCAATGCCAGATTCATCAGTCGCATTCACAAGACAGCCCCGAACGTCACCCAAGCACAACGCAATGCCATCCGCGCTCTCAAGACCAACCGCAGCATCGTCATCAAACCAGCAGACAAAGGGGGGGCCACTATCGTACTGAACAGAACGGACTACTGCAAAGAAGTATACCGACAACTGAACAACCAAGAACATTACAGACAGTTACCCGCAGATCCGACCAAGGAACACATCCGCCAACTTAACAGACTGATCAAGACCTTGGATCCAGATCTTCAGAGCACCCTACGTGCTTTCATCCCACGTACCCCCCGCATTGGAGATCTCTACTGCCTCCCGAAAATACATAAGGCCAACACACCAGGCCGCCCTATCGTTTCAGGCAATGGGACCCTGTGTGAGAACCTCTCTGGCTACATCGAGGGCATCTTGAAACCCATCGTACAAGGTACACTCAGCTTCTGTCGCGACACAACGGACTTCCTACAGAAACTCGGCACCCATGGACCAGTTGAACCAGGAACATTCCTCGTCACAATGGACGTCTCGGCACGCTACACCAGCATCCCCCATGACGACGGCATTGCTGCAACAGCCTCAGTACTCAACACCGACAACTGCCAATCTCCAGACGCAATTCTGCAACTCATCCGCTTCATTCTGGATCACAACGTCTTCACCTTCGACAACAAGTTCTTCATCCAGACGCACGGAACAGCCATGGGGACCAAATTCGCACCCCAATACGCCAACATCTTCATGCACAAGTTTGAACAGGACCTACTCACCGCACAGGACCTTCAACCGACGTTATACACCAGATACATCGATGACATTTTTTTCCTTTGGACCCACGGCGAAGAATTACTGAAACGACTACACGATGACATTAATAAGTTCCATCCGACCATCAGACTCACCATGGACTACTCTCCAAAATCAGTTGCATTCTTGGACACACTCGTCTCCATCAAGGACGGTCACCTCAGCACTTCGCTTTACCGCAAACCCACGGATAACCTCATGATGCTCCACTTCTCCAGCTTCCACCCTAAACACATTAAAGAAGCCATCCCCTATGGACAAGCACTCCGTATACACAGGATCTGCTCAGACGAGGAGGAGCGTAACAGACATCTACAGACGTTGAAAGATGCCCTCGTACGAACGGGATATGGCACTCGACTCATCGATCGACAGTTCCAACGCGCCACAGCGAAAAACCGGACCGACCTCCTCACAAGACAAACATGGGACACAACCGACAGAATACCCTTCGTCGTCCAGTACTTCCCCGGAGCGGAGAAACTACGTCATCTTCTTCACAGCCTTCAACACGTCATTGATGACGATGAACATCTTGCCAAGGTCATCCCCACACCCCCACTACTTGCCTTCAAACAACCGCGCAACCTCAAACGAACCATTGTTTGCAGCAAACTACCCAGTCTTCAGAACAGTGACCACGACACCACACAACCCTGTCATGGCAATCTCTGCAAGACGTGCCAGATCATCGACATGGATACCACTATTACACATGAGAACACCACCCACCAGGTACGCGGTACATACTCGTGCGACTCGGCCAACGTTGTCTACCTCATACGCTGCAGGAAAGGATGTCCCGAAGCGTGGTACATTGGCGAGACCATGCAGACGCTGCGACAATCACCAGGCAGGAATGTTCCTTTCCAGTCGGGGAACACTTCAGCAGTCAAGGGCATTCAGCCTCTGATCTCCGGGTAAGCGTTCTCCAAGGCGGCCTTCAGGACCCGCGACAACGCAGAATCGCCGAGCAGAAACTTATAGCCAAGTTCCGCACACATGAGTGCGGCCTCAACCGGGACCTGGGATTCATGTCGCATTACATTCATCCCCCACCATCTGGCCTGCAAAATCCTACCAACTGTCCTGGCTTGATACAATTCACACCTCTTTAACCTGGGGTTACCCCATCTCTGGATCTGTAAAGATTTAATCACCTGCTAATGCTCACATTCCGAGCATTGTCTGGCATCTTTGAATTTGTCTATATATGTGTTTCTGGAACAGACCTCTGCATTCATCTGAGGAAGGAGCAGCGCTCCGAAAGCTAGTGACATCGAAACAAACCTGTTGGACTTTAACCTGGTGTTGTAAGACTTCGTACTGTGCTCACCCCAGTCCAACGCCGGCATCTCCACATCAATAGAATTTGGTTCACATGAATTGATATCCTCAGTCTGGATAGGCCCAGTGGACCAGGCTATTCTGGGTCTGGATATTTGATCCTAATTGAATTCTCCCTTAAGCTTTGAAACTGGGAAAGTAACATGGTCAATCAGAACCATCAGGAAAGATCAGCTTTATGAACATCAAATGTGGCAAAAGGTTAGAATGATTGTGGCCAATTACAGATGGAACCAGCATCATTCACTGGTAATGTTCCACCGTGTACCAAACAATACCCATCAACCCGTCCTCAACCGAAGGGATTTTACCCACAGTAGAGCAACTGGAGGAAAGAGGGATGTTAATTAAAACACGCAGTTCGTCAAATAGTCCAGTTTGACAAATGGTACAGGGTGTCTGACCATTGACTACTGAAAGGCAAACCTATATCAATCTGGTCTCCACCTGTGTTCCAGTGAAAGTCTGGAATGTTTAGATGGGATGAATAAATTGATCGCTTTCTCCTGGAAATATTTACATCCTGGCCCATGAACTTTGTTTCAAAGAAATCCACATTTGAAAGCTTGGACACAACATGAAATATCAGCACCATAACAGGGCAGATAAGACAAACAGACACTCACTTTGATCTTCAGAGCATCTGAGAGTTAAGTATATGTGACGTGATTTTGGGATACCGGTGTGGGTGTACAGATGTGATTTGTTCCATGTGAAAAATAACAAGCCTAAATTCGTGGTGAAATGGACTGAAGACCGGGTCCCAAACACACACAGCTACTGGAGACACAGCAGGAGATGAAATGGTTAATGTGGCCGGGGGATTGAGACACCATTGTGACATCATCAAGACATTGACACACTCCAGAGAGAAACTGACTTTAAAACAATCCGGATAGAATTAAACACACTGGACATGGGCAGAGTGGGAGTGAAATTAAAGCGATAATGGGACAATGAAGGGTTTGGGAGAAATAATACTGAGTAAGAACTGTCCACAAAGAGAGAGCTGGAGAATCTTTTACATCCATGTTTGATTTGTTCCTTGAAGCATCTGTCCTTATGAACCAGTAACCTAGAACTCACCGCACAAGAAGAAAATATGGAGTAGATGTTACCCCAGGCGGAGCCAGAACTGGACAATAATGGAGTGAAATTGAGTGAGGTTTTGTGGAGAGAGTTTTGTAAATTCTTAATGGGATGTGGGAGTCGCTGGACCAGAATTTATTGCCCTTGAACTGAGTGGCTGCTCGGACATTTCAGATTTTAACCGAGTCTCCCCTATTTCTAGTCTCTGCCACAAGGGAAACATTCTCTCAGCATTCTCTCTGTCAATTCCACTCAGGATCTCACGTGCTTCAATAAGATCATCTCTCATTCTTCTCAACTGCAATGTATACATTCCCAACCTGTCAAACCTTTCCTCAGAGGATAACCCCCTCATTCCAGAATCTGGGAGTCAACCTCCTCTGAACTGCTTCTAATGCAATTATCTCATTTCTGAAATAAGGAGACCCAAACTGTACACAGTGCTCTAAATATGGGGCGGGATTCCCGTCCTGCAGCGCATCCCTGCCAGCAGCGGGATTCTCCGTCCTGCGGCGTGTCCCTGCCAGCAGCGGGATTCTCCGTCCTGCGGCGCATCCCTGCCAGCAGCGGGATTCTCCATTCTGCGGCGCGTCCCTGCCAGCAGCGGGATTCTCCATCCTGCAGCGCATCCCTGCCAGCATCGGGATTCTCCGTCCTGCGGCGCATCCCTGCCAGCAGCGGGATTCTCCGTCCTGCAGCGCATCCCTGCCAGCAGCGGGATTCTCCATCCTGCGGCGCATCCCTGCCAGCAGCGGGATCCTCCGTCCTGCAGCGCATCCCTGCCAGTAGCGGGATTCTCCATCCTGCGGCGCGTCCCTGCCAGCAGCGGGATTCTCCATCCTGCAGCGCATCCCTGCCAGCAGCGAGATTCTCCGTCCTGCGGCGTGTCCCTGCCAGCAGCGGGATTCTCCGTCCTGCGGCGTGTCCCTGCCAGCAGCGGGATTCTCCGTCCTGCAGCGCATCCCTGCCAGCAGCGGGATTCTCCATCCTGCGGCGTGTCCCTGCCAGCAGCGGGATTCTCCGTCCTGCAGCGTATCCCTGCCAGCAGCGGGATTCTCCATCCTGCGGCGTGTCCCTGCCAGCAGCGGGATTCTCCGTCCTGCAGCACGTCCCTGCCAGCAGCGGGATTCTCCGTCCTGCAGCGCATCCCTGCAAGCAGCGGGATTCTCCGTCCTGCGGCGTGTCCCTGCCAGCAGCGGGATTCTCCATCCTGCAGCGCATCCCTGCCAGCAGCGGGATTCTCCGTCCTGCAGCGCGTCCCTGCCAGCAGCGGGATTCTCCGTCCTGCAGCGCGTCCCTGCCAGCAGCGGGATTCTCCGTCCTGCAGCGCATCCCTGCCAGCAGCGGGATTCTCCATCCTGCAGCGCATCCCTGCCAGCAGCGGGATTCTCCATCCTGCAGCGCATCCCTGCCAGCAGCGGGATTCTCCATCCTGCAGCGCATCCCTGCCAGCAGCGGGATTCTCCATCCTGCGGCGCATCCCTGCCAGCAGCGGGATTCTCCGTCCTGCAGCGCATCCCTGCCAGCAGCGGTATTCTCCATCCTGCGGCGTGTCCCTGCCAGCAGCGGGATTCTCCGTCCTGCGGCGTGTCCCTGCCAGCAGCGGGATTCACCGTCCTGCGGCATGTCCCTGCCAGCAGCGGGATTCTCCATCCTGCGGCATGTCCCTGCCAGCAGCGGGATTCTCCGTCCTGCGGCATGTCCCTGCCAGCAGCGGGATTCTCCGTCCTGCGGCGTGTCCCTGCCAGCAGCGGGATTCTCCGTCCTGCAGCGCATCCCTGCCAGCAGCGGGATTCTCCGTCCTGCGGCGTGTCCCTGCCAGCAGCGGGATTCTCCGTCCTGCGGCATGTCCCTGCCAGCAGCGGGATTCTCCGTCCTGCGGCGTGTCCCTGCCAGCAGCGGGATTCTCCGTCCTGCAGCGCTTCCCTGCCAGCAGCGAGATTCTCCGTCCTGCGGCGTGTCCCTGCCAGCAGCGGGATTCTCCGTCCTGCGGCATGTCCCTGCCAGCAGCGGGATTCTCCATCCTGCAGCGTGTCCCTGCCAGCAGCGGGATTCTCCGTCCTGCAACGCATCCCTGCCATCAGCGGGATTCTCCATCCTGCAGCGCATCCCTGCCAGCAGCGGGATGCTCCATCCTGCGGCGCGTCCCTGCGCGTCCCTGCCAGCAGCGGGATTCTCCATCCTGCCAGACGGCCAATGAGTTTCCCATTGTTGCCAGCCCGTCGCCTGGAGATCCCCGGGTGTGAGTGCGCTGCCGGCGCAACAGAGAATCTCGCCAGTGGAGAATCCAGCCCATGGTCTCACCAAGGCCCTGTACAACTGCAGCAAAACACCCCAACTTTTATATTCCAGTCCCTTTGCAATAAATAACAATATTCCATTCACCTTCCTAATCACTTGCTGTACCGGCTGGAAGGGCCCTTCCTTTTCATAACCTTATTTCCCCGTTCTTTTATTTCTGCTGTTACATTTTTGCTCCATGGATGATTAATGGACATGTCACTTTAACGCAAGCAGCCTGTATCTTTAATTCAAGCAGAAGAATCCAGGTGTCTGTGCCGGTTTAAACTGGAGCTGCAGATCTTTAGGCACCAGTGTGAGAATTGGGGTTGGGACTCGGTTTGATTGATTCGCAGGTGGCCAATGAATTGGTCCAAAAGGATGTGCTCCTAGGTAACAGGCGGTGATTGGATCCTATCCCACTGGGATGTTTTTCAGAGTCCCAAGCTTTCAGTTTGATTCTAGCAGCACAAGAGGCAGAACTGATTAACTCTCTCTCCAGAAGTCAGCTGTGAGTGCTATCTCTCTTCCCAGATAGCCTGTGGGTGCTGTATTCCTGAAACCATGGAGACCTGAATACAAACCACAAACTGAAAGAAAAGTTTGAACAGAGATGAGGTGCCGCTCCAGAAAAGTGTGAGTACTGCATTTCTAAACTACAAAGAACGTGAACAAATTAACCTACAGAGAAGATCACTACAGACTGTAAACTAAAGACTTTAATCTGCAAGCTTGCTGTGAAGTAAAGTGTGCTAAAAAACATCTGAAAAAAAGAATTTCTTTCACTTATGATTTTATCCCTTTCCACCCCTCTGTATTTGTCTGTCTCTGTGTGTGTAGAGGTTGGGGGCAGGTTAAAGTGGGAATTAGGAATTGGCTTATTGTAAATCAGTTGTGTTTGCTGTTATAAATAAACAGTAATCGTATTTACATTTGCAACCATGGCGACTGATTATTGGGCAGCCAAGGGCCAAAGACATAGGGTATTTTTATAAGAATTATTGGTCAATTCGCTTGTGCTGTGACTCCGGGGCACGTGGGGCTGGAATTGACCGCGCATGAGCCCAGGTGTCGTAACACGGCAAACTAACTTGTGATTCCTGTACCAGGACACCCAGATACCGCTGTGCCTCAGAGTTCTGTAATCTCTCTCCCATTTAAATAATGTGGACACATTCACATTTTCCCAAATTATACTCCATCTGTCAATTCATTCCCACTCACTTAACCTATTTGATGTCCTTTGCATTCTCCAAGTCCACTTGACAAATTCATTTCCAATCCCTCTTTGTGTCATCAGCAAATTTAACCACATTCAACTCATTAATATAGATTGTAAATAGTTGAGGGCCCAGCACTGATCCTTGTGATACTCCACTTGTCACATCTTACCTACCCAAAAATGACCCATTTATACCCACTCTCTGCTTCCTATGAGCTAACCAATCCGCTATCCCTGCTGATATGTTGCCCTCTACACCATGACCTCTTATGTTGTGCAGTGACCTTTGATGTGGCACCTTGGGAAATACTTTCTATAAATCTAAATAAACCACATCTGCAGGTTCCCCTTTATTGACATCCCGTGTTACTCCCTCAAGGAGCCTGAATAAATGAGTCAATCAGAACCTGAACCCCATTTTGCGTGTCAAAAGAAAAATCACATCTCCTCTAACCCTCTGGTTCCTTTGCCAATCGCCTTAGAGGGACTCACTTTCTGTTAAAGAGCCTGTCAACCTCTCACCCACTTTCCCTGAACTACATCAATCTAATCATGAAAAATCCAACAAAATCAAATATTTTTATTGTTAATTGTTTATTAATGAAACAACATGGATAAACAAAGAAACAGAAAATTACTTGAGAATAAATAGCAAGCAGAGTAAAGGGATGTTCACAATGTTCAGAACCCAAATGGTTTCTCTTTACTCTGTTCCCGTGACTCCCCACTTTGGACACCGGGGCACTGAATACCGGGGGGTCAAGTCACTACCAGCCCTGGTCACCTCCTTCTGTGTCCTAATTGGTTGGAGGCCCATTTCCCAGTCAGTCCTCCAGCACCTTCCTGTCTCTCTATTAGTGCGACACCCATGGCAGTTTCCCAACTGGGGTGCAGGCCCCGTTATTGGTAACTTAAATTCAGCCCTCAGCTCCATCTCCTGGCTGTCACTGACACAAGAATAGTGAGCCAGAAAACTGCCTGAGGCTCAAATGGGAAGTCAAAACTTGTGGATTAGGATCTCTGTACAGATCAATAACTTTTTAAAAATATCAATTCCAAGTCAACAATGTAAAGGATCACACAACAGGAGTTAAGGTTTTATGGCTTTTACTGCAGCAAACAAACTAGAAGCAACATTTTGTTTTTAATTTTTCCAATTAAGGGGCAATTGAGTGCGGCCAATCCACCTATCCTGCACGTCTTTGGGTTGTGGTGGTGTGACCCGCGCAGACACGGGGAGAATGTGCAAACACCACACGGACAGTGACCCGGGGCCAGGATTGAACTCGGGTCCTCGGCGCCGTGAGGCAGCAGTGCTAACCACTGCGATGCCTTAGAAGCAACGTTAACTAAACACTATTTTTGCCAGAAACCTCCATCTTTATTTATAATATAGAACTTTGTCCTTTTACACAATCTAAAATTCCACTCCACGGTTATACTTTACTCTGCACCAGAAATCCAAACTTAAGTGTCTCAGAACCAGTCAAAAGTGATGATATAAAGATAGTGGATACATTGATGATCATCTTCCACAATTCTATAGATTCTGGAATAGTTCCTGCAGATTGAAGGCAGCAAATGTCACCCCACTGTTCAGGAAGGGAGAGAGAAAATGGTGAACTACAGACCTGTTAGCCTGACATCAGTATTGGGAAAATACCAGCATCTATTATAAAGGATGTGATAAATGGACACCTGGATAATAATAATTAACTTGGATTTATGATATGGAGATGCCGACGTTGAACTGGGGTGGGCACAGTAAGAAGTCTTACAACACCAGGTTAAAGTCCAACAGGTTTGTTTCGAATCACTAGCTTGCGGAGCACAGCTCCTTCCTCAGGTGAAGGAGCTTCTTCCTCACCTGAGGAAGGAGCTGTGCTCCGAAAGCTAGTGATTTGAAACAAACCTGTTGGACTTTAACCTGGTGTTGTAAGACTTCTAACATGGATTTAGGAATAGGAAATCATGTCCGACGAACCTTTTGGAGTTTTTGAGGATGTTATTAACAGGATTGATAAAGGGGAGTCCGTGGTTGTGGCACACTTGGATTTTCAGAAGGTTTATGACAAACACCCGACAGGAGGTTAGTCAGCAAAATGAAAACACATGGGATAGGAGGTAATATACTGGCATGGATTGAGGATTGGCTAACAGGCAGAAAACAGAGAGGAGGAATAAATGGGTCATTCTCACATTAGCAGTTGGGACGAGTGGGTTACTGCAAGGATCAGTACTTGGGCCCCAGCTGTTCATAGTTTATACAATGATTTGAATGTGGGGACCAAATGGAATATTTCCAAGTTCACTGATGACACAAAGCTGGGTGGGAATGTGTGTTGTGAGGAAGATGTAAAACGGCTACAGGAGGATTTGGACAGACTTAAGTGAGTGGGCAAGGACATGGCAGATGGAATATAATGTGGAAAAATGTAAGATTATCACTTTGGTAGGAGGAACCGATGAGCAGAGTATGTCTCAAATAGAGATTAGAAAGTGTAGATGTACAAAGGGACCTGGGTGTCCTCATCAATAAGTCACCGAAGGCTAACATACAGGTGCAGCAAGTTATTAGGAAGGCTGATGGGATGTTGGTCTTTATCACAAGAGAATTTGAGTACAGGAGTAGTGAAGACTTGCTTCAATAGTATAGGACCTTGGTTAGACCACAGCTGGAGTACTGTGTGCAGTTTTACTCCCCTTACCTTAGAGAAGGTATTATTGCCAAAGAGGGAGGGCAAGGAAGGTTCACCAGACTTGTTCTGGGGATGGGAGGTGTGTCTATAAAACCTCAGACACTTCGACCAGTTTATTAAACAAATATTTTACCCAGGTATCTTTATTGACCAGGTAAACAAAGGACAATGGAGTGTATAAATCACATAACTTTATTCCACAAGCAGTAAAACAGTTACCCTTAAATTATCCCACTAATTACAGTCCCAAGATTCTCAATAGTACCCGAGCCGATGGACTCATTCGAGCTGCGGGTTTGATTCTGTATCTCAATCTCCTCGGGGTCTTCTTCTGAGAAGATGGGTCTCGCCGCTGCTTCTTTCCGTCTCTGGTCAGTCGTCTCGATTACCTCTGCGTGGAGTCTTCACCGCTGGGCGGTCCGAGGGTTCAACCGTTATACCCTTTCTGTGTCCTTCCAGAATGTTCTCTGACCCCAGCCGATGAGGTCACAGGGTGGGAGTGGTACCACCCAATGGAGTTACCAATGGCCACTCAGCAGGACACTGGAATCTGTCCACAGGAGTCCATTTCCCGGTGCGTTGTTTGTTATGTAACTTTGTCTATCAAAACAATCAATTGATGAATAGAGCCAATTATCTCTTGATTGGTGATTGATGGAGCAGAGCAGCTCCAGACATGTGCTGGCAGCTTGTCGGAGTTCAGTGTATTCAGGCTGGTTGCTGGAGCTGGCTGTGGCTCCATTTAAAATGGTCAATTTTTAATTTAAAGTGTCTGATTTTATCGAGCCTAAAATACAGGCCACGGCACATTTTACCACCGAGGACTGTCCTGGGAAGAGACATTGGGGAAACTGGGCCTGTATTCACAGTTGTCTGTGGTAGATTGGGAAATTACAATAAATGGTATGACGATAGACAGGCAATCACAAGTATTTGAGGAATTGTTACATATTTACAAAAAATATAGACTCCCTTATTAAACAAAACTCCAACAGAAGTTTTGCAACCGTGGCTAATAAGCAATGTTAAAGATTCCATTAGGTCAAAGGAAGAGGCTCATAAAGTGGCCAAAATCATAGTAAACCTGAGGATTGGAACTTGGTCTTCCTTTGCTGAAAACCAAACCAAGAGACTGATAAAGAAATAGAAAATAGAATATGAGAGCAAACAGGCGAGAAACATAAAACCGACTGGAAAAGCTCCTATCGGAATGTGAAAAGAAAAGATTAGCAAAGACCAATGTGGGTCCATTCCAGGCAGAGACAGGAGAGGTTATAATGGGGAATAAGGAAATGGCAGAGAAACTAAATAATGTGAGTCTGTCTTCACGGAGGAAGATACAGAAATTTCCCCCAAACATGAGAACACCAAAGGACTAGTGAGCCCGAGGAACTGAAAAAGATTAATATCAGTGAAAAACTAGTACTGGAGAAATTAATGTGATTGAAAGTTAATAAATGGTATTTTTTCCCTGTATGGAGTGATCTGTCTGGACTGTGCATAGAACAATACTTTTCACTGTACCTCGGTACACGTGGCAATAAAGAAATAAATCAGAAATGCCCAAAAGCTGATGCTCTACATCCCAGAGTGTTGAAAGAGGTGGGTGGAGAGATAGTGGATACATTGGTGATCTTCTTTCAAAATTTTCTAGATTGGAAACTGGTAAATGCAAACCCGCGATTTAAGGAGGGAGAGAGAAAACAGGGAACCAGAGACCACAGGGGATGGCAGGACTGTCCTATGAATAGAGATTGGGGAAACTGGGCCCGTATTCACTCGAGTTTTGAAGAATGAGAGGCGATCTCACTGAAACTTCTAAGATACTGAATGGAATAGACAGGGTAGGTGCAGGTGAGGTGTTTCCCCTGGTTGGAGAGTCTAGAACCAGGGGACACAGTTTCAAAATAAGGGGGAAGCCACTTAGGACTGGTCTCGGAGGAGACATTTCTTTACTCACAGGGTTGTGAATCTTTGGAATTCTCTACCCCAGAGGGCTGTGGGAGCTCAGTCATTGGGTGTGTTTAAAGCAGAGACTGACAGATTTCTAAATTCCAATAACACAAAGGGATATGGGGATAGTGTGGGGGAAAAGGCATTGAAGTGGATGATCAGCCATGATCGTATTGAATGGTGGAGCAGGCTCGACGGGCTGAATGGCCAACTCCTGCTCCTATGTTCCAATGATATAAAGATAGGTAGGAAACTAAATTGTGAAGAGGACATAAGGAGGTTACAAAGGGATATAGATAGGTTACGTGAGTAGGAAAAGATCTGCCCAATCGAGTATTATGTGGGAAAACGTGACTTATCAATTTTGGCAAAAGAATAAAAAAGCTTATTATCTAAATGGTGAGAGATTGCAGAGCTCTGAGATTCAGAGGGATCTGGGTGTCCAAGAGCATGAATCACAAAAGGCGAGTATACAGGTACAGCAAGTAATTACGAAAGCTAATAGAATGTTATTGTTTATTGGGAGGAGGATTGAATACAAAAGTAGGGAGGTTATGCTTCAGTTATACAGGACATTGGTGAGACCACATGTGGAGCACTTTGTGCAGTATTGCTCTCATTTAAGGCTGTACTTGTGAGTGATGAAATGTAGGTGACTTGATTGAAGCGTACAAGATCCTGAGGGGCCTTGACAGGGTGGATGTGGAAAGGATATTTCCTCTTGTGGGAGAATCTAGAAATTGCAGTCACTTCAAAACTTCAAAAGTAATAACTTGCCCATTTAAGGCAGAGGAAAACTTTTTTTCTCTGAGGGTTGTGAGTCTTTGGAACTCTCTTCCTCAAAGGGCAGTGGAAGCAGAGTCTTTGAATATTTTTTAGGCAGAGCTGGATAAATTCTTGCCAAGTAAGAAGGTGAAAGGTTATCGGGGGGTCGGCAGGAGTGTGGAGTTGAGGTTAAAGTCAGATCAGCCGTGAACTTATTAAACGGCGGAGCAGGCTCGAGGGGCCGAGTGGCCTACTCCTGCTCCTAATCCGTATGTTATCACATCCTTTATAATAGATTGTAGCATTTTCCCTCCTACTGATGTCAGGCTAATGGCTCTGTGGTTCCCTGTTTTCTCTCCCTCCTTAAATTGTGGGGTTACATTTACCACCTTCCAATCTGCAGGAATCATTCCAGAATCTATAGAATTTTGAAAGCTGATCACCAATGTGCCCACTATCTTTACAGCCACGTCTTTCATCACTCTGGGATGTAGAGCATTAGCTTTTGGGAATTTATTAACTTTCAACCAATACTACTTTTTCACGAATACTAATCTCTTTCAGTTCCTCGTGCTCACTAGTCCCTTGGTTCTCTAGTGTTTTTGGGACAATTTCTGTTTCTTCCTCTGTGAAACAGACTCACATTATTTAGTTTCTCTGCCATTTCCTTATTCCCCATTATAACCTCTCCTGTCTCTGTCTGGAATGGACCCACATTGGTCTTTGCTAATCTTTTCCTTTTCGCATTCCTCTAGGAGCTTTTCCAGTCGGTTTTTATGTTTCTCTGTGATTATCGCAGATTGGGGACCAGACCGATGCTCCCACGTCCCCTCCACTGCCCCCAGACTCTCAAGGCCGCCACCACCACGGGACTGGTGGAGTACTGCGCCGACGGGAACAGTAGAGGGGCAGTTACCACCCCCAGACTTCTGCCCATGCAAGAAGCCACCTCCATACGTACCCATGCCGACACCCCCCCCCCCCCCCCCCCCACCAGCCACTTCCTAACCATGGCTATGTTAGCCTCCCAGTAATAATTGCTAAAATTCGGCAGCGCCAGCCCGCCCTCCCCCCGGCTCCGCTCAAGCATTACACTCCTCACTCGCGGGAACTTACTCCCCCACCCCCCATACCGAGGAGAGCGGCGGGGACACAGATAAAAGAGCGCGAGGAGAGCGGCGGGGACACAGGATAAAAGAGCGTGAGGAGAGCGGCGGGGACATAGGATAAAAGAGCGCGAGGAGAGCGGCGGGGACACAGGATAAAAGAGCGTGAGGAGAGCGGCGGGGACACAGGATAAAAGAGCGCGAGGAGAGCGGCGGGGACACAGGATAAAAGAGCGTGAGGAGAGCGGCGGGGACACAGGATAAAAGAGCGCGAGGAGAGCGGCGGGGACACAGGATAAAAGAGCGCAAGGAGAGCGGCGGGGACACAGCTGCCGGAGAAGCGGCCTTCAGATTGTCGGCGGGAGCAGTGGCCAGGGGTCTGTCGGGAAGGTTAAGTTTTCCTCTTTAAAAACTTACCTTGAAGAGTGACATCACAGCAAAGCAGTGACCTGATTGGCTGGTAAGGAAAGTGCTCCAATCAGCAGTAGCTGGGAGAAATTAAACTCTTTGTGTGTTGGTAAGTATTGTGATTGGTAAGTAAAATCTTTATTCCTTTCACTTATTCATTATTTGATATTATATTTGAAATCAGTTAAGGTAAAAGTGTAAAAATGCCAGGAGATCCCAGACCCATGTTATGCTCCCCGTGCTCAATGTGGGAGTTCAGGGACGCGGCCGATGCCCCTAATTCTTTCATGTGCGGGAAGTGTGTCCAGCTGTAGCTCCTGTTAGACTGCATGACGGCTCTGAAGCTGCGGATGGACTCACTTTGGAGCATCCGCAATGCTGAGGAGGTCGTTCAGTGAGTTGGTCACACCGCAGATTAGGGTTGGTGAGGGAGAAAGGGAATGGGTGACCAAAAGGCAGCAAAAGAGCAGGAAGGCAGTGCAGGTGCCCCCTGCGGTCATCTCCCTCCAAAACAGGTATACCATTTTGGATACTGTTGGGGGAAATGACTCACCAGGAGAAGGCAGTAGTAGCCAGGCTCATGGCACCGTGGCTGGCTCTGCTGCACAGAAGGGCGGGAAAAAGACTGGCAGGGCTATAGTCATAGGGGATTCAATCGTAAGGGGAGTAGACAGGCGTTTCTGTGGTCAGAAACGAGACTCCCGAATGGTATGTTGCCTCCCGGGTGCACTGGTCAGGGATGTCTCAGATCGGCTGCAGGACATACTGAAGGGAAGGTGAACAGCCAGTTGTCATGGTGCATATAGGCACCAACGATATAGGTAAAAAACGGGATGAGGTCCAACAATCAGAATTTAGGGAGTTAGGAGATAAGTTAAAAAGTAGGACCTCAAAGGTAGTAATGTCAGTATTGCTACCAGTGCCACGAGACAGTCAGAGTAGAAATTCAAGAATAGTCAGAATGAATACGTGGCTTGAGAGATGGTGCAGGAGGGAGGGGTTCAGATTTTTGGGACATTGGAACCGGTTCTGGGGGCGGTGGGACCATTACAAATCGGATGGTCTACACCTGGGCAGGACTGGAACCAAAGTCCAAGGGGGTGCTTTTGCTAACACTGTTGGGGAGGTTTTAAACTAATGTGGCAGGAGGATGGGAACCAGATTAGGAAGTTTGAGGTCAATAAAGAGGCAGCAACTAAAGCCAGTAAGGTACTAGATAATAAACTCAATGTGACTAAGGGGAAGAGTAGACAGGGAAGAGATGATGGACGCAAAGGGACAGGTGGTCTGAGGTGCATTTGTTTCAAT
The DNA here is from genome assembly GCF_047496885.1 of Scyliorhinus torazame. Classification (NCBI taxonomy): domain Eukaryota; kingdom Metazoa; phylum Chordata; class Chondrichthyes; order Carcharhiniformes; family Scyliorhinidae; genus Scyliorhinus; species Scyliorhinus torazame. The sequence continues at coordinate 159,415,321 of NC_092711.1, read as the reverse complement.
GCGAGAAATGTAGCAGGTAAGGCAGATGAATTTAGGGCTTGGATTAGTACCTGGGAATATGATGTTATTGGTATTACTGAGACTAGGTTGAGGGATGGGCAAGACTGGCAACTAAATATCCCAGGGTATAGATGCTTCAGGAGGGATAGAGAGGGAGGTAAAAGGGGTGGAGGAGTTGGATTACTGGTCAGAGATGATATCACAGCTGTGATTAAGGAGGGCACGATGGAGGATTCGAGCACTGAGGCAATATGGGTAGAGCTAAGAAATAGGAAGGGTGCAGTGACATCGTTGGGACTTTACTACAGGCCTCCCAAAAGCGAGCGTGAAGTAGAGGTACAAATATGTAAACAGATTATAGAAAAATGTAGGAGCAATAGGGTGGTCGTGATGGGAGATTTTAACTTCCCCAACATTGAATGGGACTCATGTAGTGTTGGAGGCGTAGATGGAGCAGAATTTGTAAGGAGCATCCAGGAGAGTTTTTTTTAGAACAGTGTTGAAATAGTCCAACTCGGGAAGGGGCCATACAGGACCTGGTATTGGGGAATTATCCCGGCCTGGTGGTTCAAGTTTCAGTTGGTGATTACTTTGGGAATGGCGATCACAATTCCGTAAGTTTTAGAATATTCATGGACAAAGACGAGAGTGGTCCTAAAGGAAGAGTGTTAAATTGGGGAAAGGCCAAGTATAACGAAATTCGGCAGGAACTAGGGAATGTGGATTGGGAGCAGCTGTTTAAGGGTAAATCCACATTTGAAATGTGGGAGTCTATTAAGGAAAGGTTGATTAGAGTGCAGGACAGACATGTCCCTGTGAAAATGAGGGATAGAAATGGCAAGATTAGGGAACCATGGATGACGGGTGGAATTGTGAGACTCGCTAAGATGAAAAGGAAGCATACATAAGATCTAGGCGACTTAAAACTGATGAAGCTTTGGAGGAATATCGGGAAATTGGACAAATCTCAAACGCGCAATAAAGAGGGCTAAAAGGGATCATGAAATATCTTTGGCTAACGGTTAAGGAAAATTCCAAAGCCTTTTATTCATATATAAGGAGCAAGAGGGTAACTAGAGAAAGGATTGGACCACTCAAAGACAAAAGAGGGAATTTATGCGCGGAGTCAGAGGAAATGGGTGAGATTCTTCATGAGTACTTTGCATTGGTATTCACCAAGGAGAGGGACATGACTGATGTTGAGGCAAGGGATGGATGTTTAAATACTCTAGGTCAAGTCGGCATAAGGAAGGGGGAAGTTTTGGGTATTTTAAAAGACATTAAGGTGGACAAGTCCCCAGGTCCGGATGGGACCTTTCCCAGGTTACTGAGGGAAGCGAGGGACGAAATAGCTGGGGCCTTAACAGATATATTTGCAGCATCCTTGAGCACGGGTGAGGTCCCAGAGGATTGGAGAATTGCTAATGTTGTTCCTTTGTTTAAGAAGGGTAGCAGGGATAATCCAGGGAATTATAGACCTGTGAGCTTGACATCAGTGGTATGCAAACTGTTGGAGAAGAGACTGAGGGATAGGATCTATTCACATTTGGAAGAAAATAGAGTTATCAGTAATAGGCAGCATGGTTTTGTGCAGGGAAGGTCATGTCTTACAAATCTAATAGAATTCTTTAATGAAGTGACAAAGTTAATTGATGAGGGAAAGGCTGTAGATGTGTTTGATAAAGTTTCCCATGGCAGGTTGATTGAAAAAGTGAAGTCGTATGGGGTTCAGGGTGTACTAGTTTGATGGATAAAGAACTGGCTGGGTAACAGGAGACAGAGAGTAGTGGTGGATGGGAGTGTCTCAAAATGAAGAAAGGTGACTAGTGGTGTTCCACAGGGATCCATGCTCGGACCACTGTTGTTTGTAATATACATAAATGATCTCGATGAAGGTATAGGTGGTCTGATTAGCAAGTTTGCAGATGATACTAAGATTGGTGGAGTTGCAGATAGCGACGAGGACTGTCAGAGAATACAGCAAAATATAGATAGATTGGAGAATTGGATAGAGAAATGGCAGATGGAGTTCAATCCAGGAAAATGCAAGGTGATGCATTTTTGAAGATCCAATTCAAGAGCGGACTATACGGTCAATGGAAGAGTCCTGGGGAAAATTGATGTACAGAGAGATCTGGGAGTTCAGGTCCATTGTACCCTGAAGGTGGCAACGCAGGTCGATAGAGTTGTCAAGAAGGCATACAGCATGCCTGCGTTCATCGGACGGGGTATTGAGTATAAGAGTCGGCAGGTCATGTTACAGTTGTATAGGACTTTGGTTAGGCCACATTTGGAATACTGCGTGCAGTTCTGGTCGCCACATAACCAGAAGGATGTGGATGCTTTAGAGAGGGTTCAGAGGAGGTTCACCAGGATGTTTCCTGGTATGGAGGGTGCTAGCTATGAAGAAAGGTTGAGTAGATTAGGATTGTTTTCGTTGGAAAGGCAGAGGTTGAGGGGGGACCTGATTGAGGTCTACAAAATTATGAGAGGTATGGACAGGGTGGATAGCAACAAGCTTTTTCCAAGAGTGGGGGTGTCAATTACAAGGGGTCACGATTTCAAGGTGAAAGGGGGAAAGTTTAATGGAGATATGCGTGGAAAGTTTTTTACGCAGAGGGTGGTGGGTGCCTGGAATGCTTTGCCAGCGGAGGTGGTAGAGGCGGGCACGATAGCATAATTTAAGATGCATCTAGACAGATATATGAACGGGCAGGGAACAGAGGGAAGTAGATCCTTGGAAAATAGAAGACAGGTTTAGATAAAGGATCTGGATCGGCGCAGGCTGGGAGGGCCGAAGGGCCTGTTCCTGTGCTGTAATTCCTTGTGCTCTTTGTTCATACAAAGCCCGCTATAACTTTATTGACCCGCTTAAAAAAGGACCGCTGGATGAAGATGGGGAGACATTGAAAAACAAACAGGAATCTCGGGAGGACCGTCATTTTCACCGCTTGGACTCTGCCCGCTAGAGACAACTGGAGCGCATACCATCTCCGGAAGTCATCTTTCATCTGATCCACCAACCGGCCAAGTTCAATTTGTGTAGCCGGTCCCAATCCCTCGCCACCTGGATACCTAGGTACCTGAAACTGTCCCCTACCACTCTAAACGGCAGTTCCCCCAGTCGCCTCTCCTGATCCCTCGCCTGGACTATAAACATCTCGCTCTCCCCCATATTAAGCTTATACCCCGAAAAGCAGCCGAATTCCCCTAAAATTCCCACAATTTCTTCCACCCCCTCAATTGGATTTGAAACATACAAAAGCAGGTCGTCCGCATACAGCGAGACTCTGTGCTCCCCCCCTCCCCCGGACGAGCCCCTTCCAGCCCCTTGAGACCCTCAGAGCAATTGCCAGCGGCTCAAGAGCCAGTGCAAACAGCAGTGGGGAGAAGGGGGATCCCTGTCTCATCAGAAGTCGTCCTGTTCGTCCGTACACTTGCCACAGGAGCCTGGTACAGCAACCTGACCCAGTCAATAAAGCCCCTCCCAAATCCGAACCGCCCCAGGACCTCCCAAAAATAATCCCACTCAACCCGGTCAAAAGCTTTCTCCGCATCCATTGCGACCATTACCTCCACCTCCTTACTTTCCGGGGGCATCATGATCATGTTTAACAGCTTTCTTACATTGGCCACCAGCTGCCTGCCCGTCTGATCCTCCACAATGACGTTCAACAAAATCTTGACCAGCAGTTTGGCATCTACGTTCAACAGGGAAATCGGGCATAGGACCCACATAGCTCCGGGTTCTTGTCCCGTTTCAGGATAAGCCGAATCATGGCCTGTGACATCATCTGGGGCAGAACCTCCCTTTCCCTTGCCTCGATAAACACCTTCATCAGCACCGGTCCCAATATCCCGGTTCCGACCTGTACAACCTGCTGTAGAAATCCCGAAACGTCTTACAACCCCTACCGAGTCCCCAACTAAGTTCCCATCCCCGTCGATAACTTTCCCTATTTCCTAGCTGCCTCCCTCTTTCTAAGCTGCTGTGCAAGCATCTTGCTGGCCTTCTCACCATGCTCGTATATCGCCCCCCTCGCCTTTCTGAGCTATTCCACTGCCCTCCCTGTGGTTAACAAGCCAAACTCCGCCTGTAGCCTCCGCTGTTCCCTTAAATGCCCTCTTTCTGGAGTCTCGGGGTACCTCCTGTCGACTTGTAGAATCTCTTTTACCAGTCGGTCCGTCTCTGCCCTGTCCGTCCTGTCCCTGTGAGCCCGGATCGAGATCAGCTCTCCTCTCACCACTGCCTTCAGCACTTCCCAGACCACCGCTGCCGAGACCTCCCCCGTATCATTTACCTGCGGGTAATGCAGCATGCATTTCCTCAGCCTCTCGCACACAGCTTCGTCCGCCAACAGCCCGACATCCAACCTCCATTGCGGGCGCTAATTGCTATCTTTACTCACCTGCAGGTCAACCCAGTGTGGAGCATGGTCCGAGATCGTAATCACCGAATACCCCGTGTCCACCACCCCTGCCAGCAAGGCTCTACCCAAAACAAGAAAATCGATCTGAGAGTATACCTTATGTACGTGGGAGTAGAAAGGAAACTCCTTAAACCTCGGCTGCCTAAATCTCCATGGATCCACCCCACCCCCCCATCTGCTCCATGAACCCTTTCAGTTCCTTTGCCATTGCTGGCACCTTGCCTGTTCTCGAGCATGACCGGTCCAGGCCTGGATCAATAACTGTATTAAAGTCCCCTGCCATGATTATCATAGAATTTACAGTGCAGAAGGAGGCCATTCGGCCCATCGAGTCTGCACCGGCTCTTGGAAAGAGCACCCTACCCAAGTTCAACACCTCCATAACCCAGTAACCCCATCCAACACGAAGGGCAATTTATCATGGCCAATCCACCTAACCTCCCCCATATGATCAGTTTGTGCAAGTCCAGGTTCTATTTTCTCTTTTATCAGTTTCTTGGTCCTCCTTTGCTGAATTCTAAAATAAGTTCCCAATCCTCAAGCTTACTACTATTTGGCCACTTTATGATTCGCTTCCTCTGATCTAATGGAATCTTTAACTTTTCTTGTTCACCACAGTTGCATCACTTTTCCTGTCTCACATTCCCTGAGAGAGAAAAAGAGAGAACAAAATGCAGTCCTAAATGTAATTGAAGCAGAAACAATAACAGCAGAATCCATCACTAATCAATTGTGAACTTGTTGGTGTCTCAGCAGGGACGTGGAAACACAGAATCCCTTCCCACACTGAGAGCAGGTGAACGGCCTCTCCCCAGTGTGAACAAACTGGTGTTTCAGCAGGCTCGATGAAGTAGTGAATCCCTTCCCACACTGAGAGCAGGTGAACGGCTTCTCCCCAGTGTGAACTCGCTGGTGTCTCTGCAGGGTGCTTGAGTCAGTGAATCCCTTCTCACACTGAGAGCAGGCTTCTCCCCAGTGTGAACTCGCTGGTGTTTCCTCAGATTGGATCCCTTCCCACACGGAGAGCAGGTGAACGGTCTCTCTCCAGTGTGAATGCGTCGGTGAACTTCCAGCACAGATGGGGATCTGTATCCCTTCCCACAGTCCTCACATTTCCACGGTTTCTCCATGTTTTGGGTCTCCTCGTGTCTCTCCAGGTTGGACAATCAGTTGAAGCCTCGTCCACACACAGAATACGTGTACGGACTCTCCCCGCTGTGAACGGTGTGATGAATTTTCAGGCTGTGTAACTGGTTGAAGCTCTTTCCACAGTCAGTGCTCTGGAACACTGTCACTCGGGTGTGTGTGTCTCGGTGCTTTTCCAGTCACACTGATGTTTAAACTTTGTTGAAGTCAACAGGCCGGGCAAACATTTCTCCTTCTAGATTTAATGGCCGATGAACCGAGTGTCTCTGTCAGATCCAGACGTGATGTTTGAGATTTCTGTCTGTAAATCCTCTCCTTTGGAGTTTACAAAAGACATCACAGTCAGTCCAGGAGAGAAATTCAGAACAGATTATTTTAATTTCTATGAAACAGTCTTTCCTCTCTCGTTCCCCAAAAGCTGTAAATCTCTACCCCCACACTCTCCCTCCATTCTCACTCTGCTGTATCTAATATTCACCCTCCCAATTCTCCTGAAGGTGCTGATTCAGGCTGACTGACAGATCCCTGCTCACTGCTTCCTGTCCTGGACACAGATCATAACAAATAGGAGCTGCAGTCGGCCATTCAGCCCATCAAGCCTACTCGACCATTCAATGAGATCATTGGCCGATCTACCTCAGCACCATTTTCCCACACTATCCCCCATATCCCTCGATATCTTCAATATCGAGAAACCTATCACTCTCGGTCTAAAAATACTTGATGACTGAGGCTCCACAGTCCTCTGGGGTAGAGAATCCCAAAGCTTCACCACATTGTCTTTAAATTCATTGCTGGGGGCAGCACGGTGGCACAGTGATTAGCACTGCTGCCCCTCAGTGACGAGGACCTGGGTTCGATCCTGGCCCCGTGTCACTGTCCATGTGGAGTCTGCACATTCTCCCTATGTCTGCGTGGGTCTCACCCGCACAATGTAAAACGATGTGCAGGGTCGGTGAATTGGCCACGCTAAATTGCCCCTTAATTGGAAAAAAAAGAATTGGGTACTCTAAATTTATTCTTTTTGAAGGACAACTAAGTTTTGCATCCAGAGGTGTAATTAAAGCATCGTAAAAAGTGTGGGCTAATGGAATGATGTTTGGATGAAGGGGATTCCCTGTGGAGTTAATTAGATTTCAGCTTGGTCAGATGGTGTCAGTACTGGGAGGAGCCACGGTTTCAGGCTTTTTTGCAGCAAAGCTGTGTTTTAGTTGAGAATTAGTTCAAGATGTGAGCAGAGGTCAAGCATCTCCGTTCAGTTGAAAATATATGTCTGCAGCTAGATTAGCAGTTTCTTTCCAAGCAGTTCAGAAGAGTGTCATTCGAAGGCGAGCTGAAACAAGCTGAAACAGCTTCCCAAGTTTCTTCATGGTTCTGACAGGTTTGAGATCTTGTCTTTAAAGCGGTGACACAAGAGCTCTCTTTCCTCAAAGAACATCTGTGTAAAGCAGGTATTGCTGAGGGCTAACTGTGTTTAACGGTGGATTGAGAGCTGACATGGTGTTTTTGTTGTTTGAGTGGAAATAAAGTAGCAGTTAAGGGTTACTGTATTCACTGTATTGATTAGCATCGTTTAAGGGCTAATTGTCAGCTGTTTTCTGCTGTGCTGTTATATCTTTGAATATTGTGTCAATAATAAAGTTTGTTTTCACATAGCATGGCCCTATTTTGTGTGAAATCACTCCTGGAGTGAGGTATCCTTTCCTCACAGTCTGACAAAACTCAAATAAAATAATGGGGTTTGTGCCCAGTATCCGAGCCACTGTTGGGGTCTGGTCCGGGATCATAACCGTGAGAAGGTGGGTTATGTGGATGTTTAGAGCACTTTGCACCTGAGGAGCAGAGATTTTACCTTCTTTCTAGCCCCACAGCAATGTCAGACTAGAATCGACAACTTTTTTTGTGCCGAGGACGATCCTACACCTGGTGTCCACTTGCACCACAGAGAGCATCGTAATCACAGACCTTCCCCCGTTTGTCTGGAGTTTCTGCTCGAGGGCTCACCCCCAGGTCGAGAATGTGGAGGTTTGGAGACTCCCTGAGTTCATTTATTATGCACTTTCGGGAAGAGTTTGAGTTCTTCCTTTTGGTTAACTCGACTCCTTGTATTTCCTTCTCCATTTCGTTGGAGACATTTACGGTTTATGCTCGGGGGCTGATCATTTCTTACACTGCTAATAAAAGGTGCAGGATGCTGGAGAACCAGCGGCTTCTGGAGGTTTGTTTGGTGAAGGTGGAAGAGAATCATATGGAGGGCCCGAGTAAGCTATTGCTGAAGGAGGTTAACGCAGCAAGAGTGGCTTTGAACTCCCTATTTACTCAGCAGGTCGAGAAAAGTTGAAAGTTAGTGAGATCGAAGTTGTACGAGTTTGGGAATAAGCCGAGCAAATACTTGGCCTGTTTGACAAAGGACCTTTGTTCTGCAGCCTAGGGGCAGCACGGTGGCACAAGTGGATAGCACTGTGGCTTCACAGCGCCAGGGTCCCAGGTTCCATTCCCCGCTGGGTCATTGTCTGTGCGGAGTCTGCACGTTCTCCCCGTATCTGCTTGGGTTTCCTCGGGTGCTCTGACATACTTCCACAGTCCAAAGACGTGCCGGTTAGGTGGATTAGCCATGATACATTGCCCTGCGTGACCAAAAAGGTTAGGAGGGGTTATTGAGTTACGGGGATAGGGTGGAAGTGAGGGCTTAAGTGGGTCGGTGCAGACTCAATGGGCTGAATGGCCTCCTTCTGCACTGTTTGTTCTATGTTTATGTCAAACCAGCTGTCTAGCCCACTGAGCTAAACCAGCCCAAACCGATCAATGACGGCTTTATGGGGCCAACTTTCCACAGCTGATGGTGACTATTAGGTGGGACCTTGCCCGGTGGTCGGCTGTTCCGATTTCATGGTGAGTGAGGATCCCCTTCATTAAAATGTGTTGCACAGACTGTTGTACCCTCTGCAGATGCTGCCTATACTACTGTCAACCAGAGTTGTTAGGGAAATTAATCAAATCAGGGCAGGGCCTGCTCAGTTAATGGTAGGGAGTTGGGGAGAGTTACAGAACAAAGAAATCTAGGAGTACAGGTTCACAGCTCCTTGAAGGTGGAGTCGCAGGTGGACAGGGTGGTGAAGAAGGCAGTCAGTATGCTCAGTTTTATTGGTTAGAATATTGAATACCAGAGTCGGGATGTCTTATTGAAATTGGACAAGACATTGGTAAGACCGGACATGGAATACTGTGTTCAGTTCTGGTCACCTTATTATAGAAAGAATAATGTTAAACACAAAAGAGTGCAAAGTGATTTACCAGGATGCTGCGAGGACTTGATGGTCTGAGTTATAAGGAGAGGCTGGGACTTTTTTCCCTGGAGTGTAGGAGGCTTAGGTGTGATCTTATAGAGGTCTATAAAACAATGAGGAGCATAGAGAAGGAAGATAGCCAACATTTTTTCCCTGAGGTAGAGGAGTCTAGAACTAGAGGACATAGGTTTAAGGTGAGAGGAGAGAGATACAAAAGAGACCAAAGGGGAAAATTCTTCACACAGAGGGTGGTGAACTTCTGGAATAGGCTGCCAGAGGCAGTGTAGAGGCAGGTACAAATTTGTCCTTTAAAAAGCAGTTAGATAGTTACATGGGCAGGGTGGGTAGAAGGATATGGGCCAAATGCTGGCAAGTGGGACTAGCTTAGTGATAGAAACTGGGCGGCATGGACAAGCTGGGCCGAAGGGCCTGGTTCCATGCTGTAAACATCTATAACTCTACCTGGAACAAAATGTTTGTTCAGCTCCAATCACCAAGATAAGGGAGGGTATGGTCTTCCGAAAATCAGGCTTCATCAATTGGCCTCTCGTCTTCGGTTCATAAGGGATTGGGTTAGGATGGAGCCAACATTCATCTGGCTCAATACAGAAGCAGACCAGTCAGTTCTCCCTCGATCCAAAACTGGCATAGGCTGATTATGGAATGCATCTCCATGCAATTTTTAATGTCCGTGATTCATTCTGATTCTGATGCATCGGGTAAAGGATGGGACTCCTACATTTGACTGACTTGCTCTTCCTGGGCTTTCCATGAGTGAATTCAATTCAACTTAGGCCAGGAGTAGGGCACAGTGATTAGTGCTGCTACCTCAGCGCCAGGGACCCAGGTTCAATCCCAGCCTTGGGTGGCTGTCTGTGTGGAGTTTGCATATTCTCCTCGTGTCTTCGTGTGTTTCCTCCGGGTGCTCCGGTTTCCTCCCACTATCCAAAGATGAGCAGTGAAAGTGGATTGGTCACGCTAATTTGCCCCTTAGTATCAAAGATGTGTAGGTTAGGTGGGTTGACCATGATCAATGCAACGGGTTACGAGGATAGGACGGGGAATGGGCCTCAGTGAAATGCTTTTTCTGAGACTCAGTGCAGACTTGAAGGGGCGAATGGCCTTCTGCACTATAGTTCTATGTTATCCGTGTTGTGTTATTCATTTTAATTTGATTATGCTGTTAGTCTGCTTGTAATATTTTGGGATTTACAAACTGAATTGTTATATAATCTTACCCTCTTTCCCCACTCACGACTTTAACCTGTAAACTGGTTCTTCAATTAATCTGGCATTTCATCTCGAGGCTCTGCTCCCTCAAATATCCTGTTCCAAATTAATTCTGCAATGTGTTGCTTGGATGTATGTTGGCAATATCTCTTGTTCCGCTCTGTACCCATTTGCCACGATTTTTTCTGTTACTCTGTTGCATTCAGTGTTTAAAAATGATTTAAAACAAAACAATTTATTAAAAATCTGTCCAACTCATCTGTGAATATATTCAATGACTCCACACCCCACTGGTCCCTGTGGAAGAGAAATCCAGAGACTAATAACCCTCCAAGGGAAGAGATGACTGGATTGCACTTTATCGCAGAACCATAAATAATATATCTGATGTGTACCATACAAGACATGCCTCTGTCTGGTATTAACTTACTGTCCCCTTAAATGTCAGCAATCACCTGGAGAAACTAGCCCTTTATTGTGAATATTAGGAAAGAGACCATCCTTTTAGCCAGACAAATAAATGTGTGAAGCTGAGGGAGCAAAGGATATCAATGTCTTTGAGAGAGAGAGAGAGAGAGAGAGAGAGACCTGGGCCAAGCTTTGCAGAGTCTGCACCCTCCCTGGATTCACTTCCTTTCCCTTCAGTTGCTGCAAGTGACCAATTGAAGGTCAGAATGAGAAAAGAAATGGAAAGGGGGAGAAAAGAAAGCGTTTTACTCACAGATGTTGGAGACAAAAACAAGTTTTCAGTCTGTGTGAGGCCCCAGTTTTGCTCATTGTCCAGCTTCCGCATTCAGAAAACGGGAAACTAAGTGGATGGTGGAAGAGTCCTTCCGGTTCACCAACTCTTCCCATTGGTCAACAACTTTCCTCCGCCTCACTCATTGTTCCCCCTCCTCGAGACAAGGTTTCCAGGCAACCGGCTGCGGCCAGAACAAGAAATCTCTCGGTGATTCCCCTCTCCCCACCCCGGGACTGTGCATGTCCGAGGGAGAGCAGAGATTGCGCATGTGCGAGGGAAAGCTCACCCTTGACCTTCCTGCTGAGGCGTTGACCAATGGGAATGGTTGGATGACCGGAAGGACTCTGGTCCTCCAAGGCAATCCGCGCGGGCTTTGTGTGAATGGAGCTTGGACGTCACAGACTGAACCTTCCTCCTGTCTCCAACATCTGTGAGTAACTCTTTTATTGTCGTCACAATTATTACAGAAACCAATTTACAAGGCTCCAGGCCTCATTACACTTCAAATTGATGATTAAACAGTCACTTAACACAAAACAGCTGCAAGGCACAAGGCCCAATTCCATTTCACAATAACGTTGGAACAGTCATTGAACACAAATAGCTGCAAGGCACAGGGCCGAAATACGTTTCCAGATACCAATTAACCAGTCACTTATCACAACCAGCCACAAGGTACAGGCCCTACACATAGTTCAAGTAACAATCGAACAGTCACATCACACGAACAGTCGTGAGGCACAAGGCCACGAAACCCAACGACCATTCCAAAGAAAAAAGGAACAAAAAAACCACAAGACACGAGTACATTTCGAGGTAACAGCCTCTAAACACACAAGACAAGCAGTTGCGAGGCACAAGGCCCTGATACAATACGGCCGCTTCGGAAACAAATATGACCCACAGGGCCTCGATACATTTTAACAGTGTCATATCAAACCCAATCATCAGGCACCAGGCCTCAATTCACCCCAGAAAAGATTTAACAGGATAGAATCAATCACCGAACACTAATCCCCGCTCACCCACCCCCGTTCACCCCGCCCTGCAGCCGACACCCTGGGGGAAAGGCCCCTCCTCGCTAAGAGCACAGACCACCGGAGAGCCAGACCCGGGCGCGGCAGAGGAGAGAGGGTTCCCCCCTCCTGGACCCCGCCCAAAGGCTCGGGACCATTCGGAGGGAGAGCAGTTTCGCACCAACTAGCGTTCCACCACAATTACTAATTACCATTTCAGGGAAACCCGAAATGAGTTGAATGTCATAGGCTGCTAAAGAAAACGAAAGCAAAGAAAACATGAAAACAAAATCCCTTAGTACTCATAGAAAAGTCCATAAAAAAAAAAAGTCCATTAATTTTGCACGTTCCACATCATGACCCCAGCGCTCCAGCCAAAATTTCACAAGGAACAACATGTCCTCAAAGTCCTCCAATGGCAGCGGCCAGAGTCGCTCCAATGTTGGCAACAGTCGACAACAGGGAAGAAAGTCCCAGAGTCAGTCCCAACCGCCCACAGGGCGTCCAGGGGGGCCGAACCCCCGGAGACCCCAGGAACGGCAGCAACCCACCCCGGGCTGCAGGCCGCGGGCCGCCCATCGGGTATCCACTCCCGGTTCCGACCCGCCGCTTCCAGCAGCCTATCCAGCTGCCATCCTTCCTCCATTCCTTCGTCCTCCATTGGGCGAACTCAAACCCGCCGACAGCAAACCTCGCAGTCCGAAGCAGTGCCTCCGCAGCTCAACCGCTGACTTGAAACACGACTGGTCGCAGTACTCCGAAACCGGTCTTCTCCCCTTCCCTCGGGGACCAGGAGCAATGGGCGCCGAGTTGCTGTTTCACCCCATCCAGGAAGCTCCCAGAGGCGGCCTGCCTTTCGAATCGGCCCGGGGGCGGACACCAAGCTCGCACACAACCGCCCAAGCCTCCTCCACTTTTCACCCCAGGAGTTTGGACAGTGTCGGCCGTAGCTCCCACAATCCCCCGCACGGGCGGGTGATCAGGTACTGCGCATGTCCAAGGGTGAGGGGAAGCTGCGCATGTGTGGAGGAAAGCCCAGCCCCTGACCTTCCTGTGAGGTGTTGGCTAATGGATAGAGTTAGGACCGGAAGGACGCTGGTCCTCCAATCAGCGCGGGCTTTATGTGAAAGGAGATTGGGCTTCACACAGACTGAAACATCCTCCTGTGTCTCCAACATCTGTGAGTACCTCTTTTAATGTCGTCACAATTTTCAACACAGACTCATTTACAGGGCACAAGGCCCAATTACACTTCACATTAACGATTCAACAGTCACTGAACACGAAACAGCTGCAAGGCACAAGGCCCAATTACACTTCACATTAACGATTAAACGATCACTGACCACAAAACAGCTGTGAGGCGCCAGGCCCAATTACATTTCACGACAACGTTGTAACAGTCATTGAACACAAACAGCTGCAAAGCGCAGGGCCGAAATACGTTTCCAAATACCTATTAACCAGTCATTTATCGCAACCAGCCGCAAGGCACAGGCCCTACGTGTAGTTCAGGTAACAATCAAACAGGTTCATAACTCGAACAGTCGTAAGGCACAAGGCCATGAAACCAAACGACTGTTCTAAAAGTAAAAAGAAACAAGGAGACACAAAGCACAATTACATCGAGGCATCAACCTCCAAACACATACACAAGCAGTCGCGAGGCACAAGGCCCCGAAACCATACGACCACTCCAAAATAAAGTAAAGAAAAGAGAAATAAAACCCAAAAGTACAACACACGACACAGGCACGTTTCAAGGTAACGACTCTAAACACAAAAGACAAGCAGTCGCGAGGCACAAGGCCCCGATACAATACGGCCGCTCCAGTTACAAATATGACCCACAGGGCCTCAATTCTTTTTAACAGTATCATATCAAAACCCAATCACCAGGCACCAGGCCTTAATTTACCCCAGAAATGGTTTAACGGGGTAGAATCCATCACCGAACACTAATCCCTGCTCACCCACCCCCGTTCGCCCCGCCCTGCCGCCGACACCCCGGGGGAAAGGCCCCCCCTTGGCTGAGAGCACAGACCCCCCGGAGAGCCAGACCCGGGCGCGGCGGAGGAGAGAGGGTTCCCCTCTCCTGGACCCGCCCGAGGGCACAGGACCATTCGGAGGGAGAGCAGTTCTGCACTAACCAGCGTTCCACCACAATTACTAAATACCATTCCGGAGGACCGAAATGTTATAGGCTACTAAATAAAACAAAAGCAAGGAAAACAAGAAAGCAAATCCCTCATTATACATAGAAAAAGTCTGCAGAAAAAGTCCATTAATTTTGCAAGTTCCATAACACAGCACCGGCGCTCTTGCCGAAATTTCACGAGGAACAACATGTCCTCAAAGTCCTCCAATGGCAGCAGCCAGAGTCACTCCAATGTTGGCAACAGTCGACAACGGGGAGGAAAGTCCCAGAGTCAGTCCCAACCGCCCACAGGGCGTCCAGGGGGGCCGAACCCCCGGAGACCCCAGGAACGGCAGCAACCCACCCCGGGCTGCAGGCCGCGGGCCGCCCATCGGGTATCCACTCCCGGTTCCGACCCGCCGCTTCCAGCAGCCAATCCAGCTGCCATCCTTCCTCCATTCCTTCGTCCTCCATTGGGCGAACTCAAAACCGCCGACAGCAAACCTCGCAGTCCGAAGCAGCGTCTCCGCAGCTCAAACGCTGACTTGAAACACGACTGGTCTCAGTACTCCGAAACCGGTCTTCTCCCCTTCCCTCAGGGACCAGGAGCAATGGGCGCCGAGTTGCTGTTTCACCCCATCCAGGAAGCTCCCAGAGGCGGCCTGCCTTTCGAATCGGCCCGGGGGCGGACACCAAGCTCGCACACAACCGCCCAAGCCTCCTCCACTTTTCACCCCAGGAGTTTGGACAGTGTCGGCCGTAGCTCCCACAATCCCCCGCGCTGGGGAACCCGCTCTATCCGCCGCACGGGCGGGTGATCAGGTACTGCGCATGTCCAAGGGTGAGGGGAAGCTGCGCATGTGTGGAGGAAAGCCCAGCCCCTGACCTTCCTGTGAGGTGTTGTCTAATGGATAGAGTTAGGACCGGAAGGACGCTGGTCCTCCAATCAGCGCGGGCTTTATGTGAAAGGAGATTGGGCTTCACACAGACTGAAATGTCCTCCTGTCTCCAACATCTGTGAGTAAAACACTTTCTTTTCTCCCCCTGTCCATTTCTTGTCTCATTCTCACCTTCAATTGGTCACTTGCAGCAACTGAAGGGAAAGGAAGTTAATCCAGGGAGGGTGCAGACTCTGAAAAGCTTGGCCCAGGTCTCTCTCTCTGAAAGACATTGACATCCTTTGCTCCCTCAGCTTGACACATTTATTTGTCTGGCTAAAATGATGGTCTCTTTCCTAATGTTCACATTTAAAGGGCTGGTTTCCCCAGGAGATGGCTGACATTAAAGGGAACAGTAAACAGGACAAACCAAACCAATTACTTTCCTGTCGGAATACTCTCCACCATCAGCAAAGTGATGGAAGGGGTCATTAACAGCGCTATCAAGTGGTACTTACTCAGCAAAACCTGCTCACGGACGCTCAGTTTGAGTTCCACCAGGGTCACTCAGCTCCTGTCCTCATTCCAGCCTTGGTTCAATCATGGACAAAAGAGGTGAATGCCAGAGGTGAGAGTGACTGCCCTTGGTATCAGGGCAGCATTTGACCGACTATGGCATCAAGGAGCCCCAGCTAAACTGGAGTCAGTGGGAATCGGGGGAAACTCTCCGCTGGTTGGAGTCATACCTGGCACAAAAAAAGATGGTTGTAGTGGTTGGAGGTCAATCATCTCAGCTGCAGGAGTTCCTCAGGGCACACTCCTAGGCCCAACCATCTTTAGCTGCTTCATCAATGACCTTCCTTTCATCATAAGGCCAGAAGTGGGGATGTTTGTGGATGACTGCACAATCTTTAGCACCATTCATGACTCCAGATAATGAAGCAGTCCATGTCCAAATGCAGCATGTCCTACACAGTATCCAGATGTTGGCTGATAAGTGGCAAATCACATTTGTGCTACACAAGTGCCAGGCAACGACCATCTCCTACCAAGGAGGATCTAACCACTGCCCCTTGACATTAGCATTGGTGAATCCTCCACAACCAACATCCTGAGGGTTATCATTGATCAGAAACTGAACTGGACTAGCCATATTAATATGGTGGCCACCAGGGCAGGCCAAAGGCTACAGCGGCTAACGCACCTCCTGACCCCCAAAGCCTCTCCACCATCTACAAGGCACAAGTCAGGCATGTAACAGAATAATCACTACTTGCCTGGTTGAGTGCAGCTCCAACATGCTGCTCTACACCATCCAGAACAAAGCAGCCCGCTTGACTGCTCCACATTCCATGAATATTCAAACACTCCACCACCGACGAACAGTGGCAGCCGTGTATACCATCTACAAGATACACTGCAGTAACTCACCAAGGTTCCTCCGACAGCACCTTCCAAACCCACAACCACTACTATCTAGAAGGCCAAGAGCAGCAGATAGTTGAGAACCCCACTACCTGGAGGTTCTCCTCCAAGTCACTCACCAGACAGACTTGGAAATATATCGCCCTTCCTTCATTGTTGCTGGGGCGACATCCTGTAACTCCTTCCCTGACAGCACAGGGTGTGTACCTACAACTCAAGGACTGCAGCGGTTCAAGAAGGCAACTCATCACCACCTTCTGAAGGGCAACTAGGGATGGGCAATAAATGCTGGCTGAACCAGCGACTCCCACATCCCGTAAATGAATTTAAAAAAATGTTATATTGCACAGAGATATATCTAGTGTTATATAGAATGTATTAGATATATTATTGATGGTTCTGTAATGAAATACATGTATTATTAGTTCTACCTACATTATATATTTCCAGTGATACAGTCATTGCAGCACTTATGGAATCCATTTGGGAACTCAAGTCAATGCTGACTCTCTGTACAGCAATCCAGTCAGTGCCATTCCCCCTCGATATCCCTGTTCACCTGCAAGTTTATTTTCTTCATATATTATTTTGAATTATTGATCATCTCGACTTCCACAACGCTTGTGGGCAGTGAGTTCCCTGTCATGACCACTCCATGACTAAATAAAGTTCTTCCTCAGAATTTCCCTATCTCTAATCAGTAAATGTATTTATATGGAGATTCTCTACTCTTGTACAGGTTTTAGTGAGTTTAGATTTGTTGATCAGCACCTTCAGGAAAATTGGGAGGGAAAGTAAGTGAATATAGGTCTCTCTGTCCAGGGTAGGAAGCAGTGAGCTTGGATTTGTCAATCAGCCTGAATCGGCACCTTCAGGAGAATTGGGAGGGGGAATATTAGCTACAGCAGAGTGAGAATGGAGGGAGAGTGTGTGGGATTGAGATTTAGAGCATTTCAGGGAAAGAGAGAGGAAAGAATGTTCGATAGAAACTAGAATTGTCTGTTCTGAGTTTCTATCCTGTACTAACAATGATTACTGTTGTAAAATCTGTTTGCAGGAAGTTCGAACAAGAGGAGTTTGAGGCCGAGCTCTCAAACTAAATATCACGTCAAGAACTGACTGAGTCACTCAATTCTTGGGATCATTGGCCTTTGAATCTAGTAGGAGAAATGTTTGTCTATTCTGTCTGCTTCAAGAGATTTTAAACATCAGTGTGTCTGGAAAAGCACTGAGACACACACACACACCCGTGTGAGACTGTTACAGAGCACTGACTGTGGAAAGAACTTTAACCAGTGACACAGCCTGAACAAATACTACACCATTCACAGAAGGGAGAGACTGTACATGTGTTCTGTGTGTGGCCGAGTCTTCAACTGATCATCCAACGTGGTGAGACGCAAGATCACCCGGACCATGGAGAAACCATGGAAATGTGAGGATTGTGGGAAGGGATTCAGAGCCCCGTGCGAGCTGGAAAGGCATCAACGCAGTCACACTGGAGAGAGGCCTTTCACCTGCCCTCAGTGTGAAAAGGGATTCACTGAAATGGGCAGCCTGCGGAGACACGAACGAGTTCACACTGGGGAGAGGCCTTTCACCTGCTCTCAGTGTGAAAAGGGATTCACTGACATTGGCAACCTGCGGAGACACGAACGAGTTCACACTGGAGAGAGGCCTTTCACCTGCTCTCAGTGTGAAAAGGGATTCACTGACATTAGCAGCCTGCGGACACACGAACGAGTTCACACTGGAGAGAGGCCTTTCACCTGCCCTCAGTGTGAAAAGGGATTCACTGACATTGGCAGCCTGCAGAGACACGAACGAGTTCACACTGGGGAGAGGCCTTTCACCTGCCCTCAGTGTGAAAAGAGATTCAATTATATTGGCAACCTGCGGAAACACGAACGAGTTCACACTGGGGAGAGGCCTTTCACCTGCTCTCAGTGTGAAAAGAGATTCAATGTCATTGGCAGCCTGCGGCAACACGAACGAGTTCACACTGGGGAGAGGCCATTCACCTGCTTTCAGTGTGAAAAGGGATTCACTAACATTGGCCACCTGCGGAGACACGAACGAGTTCACACTGGAGAGAGGCCTTTCACCTGCCCTCAGTGTGAAAAGGGATTCACTGAAATGGGCAGCCTGCGGAGACACGAACGAGTTCACACTGGGGAGAGGCCTTTCACCTGCTCTCAGTGTGAAAAGAGATTCAATTATATTGGCAACCTGCGGAAACACGAACGAGTTCACACTGGAGAGAGGCCTTTCACCTGCTCTCAGTGTGAAAAGAGATTCAATGTCATTGGCAGCCTGCGGCAACACGAACGAGTTCACACTGGGGAGAGGCCATTCACCTGCTCTCAGTGTGAAAAGGGATTCACTAACATTGGCCACCTGCGGAGGCACAAACGAGTTCACACCGGGAAGATGCCATTCACCTGCTCTGACTGTGGGAAGGGATTCTTTCAGTTGTCCGACCTGCAGAGTCACCAGAGAGTTCACACCGGGGAGAAGCCGTTCATCTGCACTGTGTGTGATAAGGGATTTGCTCATTCATCCCACCTGCTGAAACACAATGTCAATCACACCAAGAGCAGGCCCTTTAAATGCTCTGACTGCAAGAGGGGTTTCAAAAGCTCTCAGCTACTGATGTCCCACCAGCGCTTTCACTCTGAGGAGAGACCGTTCAGCTGCTCTCATTGCACAAAGGGCTTTAGTACCTCATCCAACTTGCGGAGACACCAGCGAGGTCACACTGGGGAGAGCCCGTTCACCTCGCCGACTGGGAAAAGATTCACTCGGTCATCACTTGCTGAGCCACAACGTCACTCACACCAATGAGAGACCCTTTTAAATGCTCCGACTGTGGGAGTGGGTTTCAAAGCTCTTGGGTACTGATGGAACACCAGTGCATTCACACTGAGGAGAGACCGCTCAGCTCCTCTCACTGCGACAAAGAGGTTTCAAACATCATCCACATTGCGGAGACATCAGCGAGTTCACACTGGAAAGAAGCCATTCACCTGCTCTCACTGTGGGGAGGGATTCACTCAGTCGTCCAACACGCTGAGACACCAAAGGGTTCACAAGTGATGATGGGTTAGATTCTGCTGTTATTCCTGCTGTTAATCACATCCAGGACTGAACCTGGAGTGGGTGGAGGGATTTGTCTCCTCGTCAACACCTGGTGCTCGGATGTGGCGACCCTGGGGAACTACTGATCCCTGGACCTGGAATACCTGACTGTGAAGTGCCATCCATACGGCCTTCCATGGAGTTCACTTCTGCCATCATCACGGCGGTCTACATCCCACCCCAGGCGGAAGTGAAGAAGGCGCTTGATGAATTGTAACCGCTATAAATAACAATGAAACAGAATACCTGGCGGCCTTGTTCATCGTGGCCGGGGACTTTAACCAGGCCAACCTCAAGTGTGTACTGCCAAAATTCCACCAACACATCTCCTGTCCCGACAGGGGCCCCAACATCCTTGACCATTGCCACACAAACATCAAGGGCGCCTGATGATCCATCCCCTGACCGCACTTCGGAAAATCGGACCACAAGATGGCGCTCCTTCTCTCGGCGTACAAGCAGAAACTTGAACGGGAAAATCCGGTTAAGAAGGTTGTGCAAATGCTGGTCTGAGGCAAAAGAGCTCCTACGTGACTGGTCCATATTCAAGAACTCGGCAGTTAGCCGAAACGAGTATGCCAGCACCATCACAGGCTTCATCAGCAAGTGTGTAGAAGATTGTGTGTCAAAGAAGGTAGTACGTACGTTACCCAACCAGAAACCATGGCTTAATCGGGAGATTCACTCCCGACTGGTCTGAGGCGTTCAAGTCAGGCAACCCTGACCTGTACAAAAAAATCTAGGTACAACCTCTGCAAAGCCAACAGGGATACCAAGAGACAACAGAAGAGTTGTCCAGACTAAGCGAGAATCATGGACTCTCATCGATTGTGGCAAGGCGTAAACAACATAATGCGCTAAAAAGCAAAGCCGAGTAGAATCTTTAGCAACAATGCACCCCTTCCCAACAAACGCAATGCATTCTATGCTTATTTCGAGCAGGAAACCAACAAACCTTTGTCATCTGCCCCAGCAGCCTTGGACACGCCCATGCCCACCGTCACAGCCTCCAAAGTCAGATTGGCCTTCTTGAAAGTGAAGCCTCGGAAAGCGACAGGTCCTGACGGGAGTCCCTGCCATGCACGGACATCCTCAACCTTTCCCTCCTCCGTTCTGAGGTTCCCACCTGCTTCAAGAAGACCACCATCATACCGGTGCCAAAGAAGAACCAGGCAACGTGCCTCAATGACATCGATCATTATGAAATGCTTAGACCACAGCTGGAGTAATGTGTGCAGTTTTACTTAGGAAAGGTATTGCCACAGAGGAACAGCAACAAAGTTTGACCAGACTTGTCCCGGGTATGGCAGGACTGTCCTATGAAAGCAGATTGGGGAAACTAGGCCTCTTTTCTCTAGAGTTCCAAGGAATGAGAGGGGATTTCATTGAAACTTACAAAATCCACAAAGGAATAGACAGGGTGGGTGCAGGTGAGAGGTTTCCCCTGGTTGGAGAGTCTGGAACCAGGGGACACAATTTCAAACTAAGGGAGAAGCCACTTAGGACGGGTCTCTGAGGAGACATTTCTTTACTCCTCGGGTTGTGAATCTTTGGAATTCTCTACCCCAGAGGGCTGTGGAAGCTCAGTCACTGAGTGTGTTTCAAGCAGAGACTGACAGATTTCTTTTTTTTTTGTTTAATAAATTATTTTCTTCTAATTAAGGGGCAGTGGAGCGTGGCCAATTCACCAATGCTGCACATCAAGTTCGGTTGTGGATCTGAGACCCACAAGGCACAAGGAGAATGTGCAAACTCCACATGGACAGTGACCCAGGGCCAGGATCGAACGCAGGTTCTTGGTGCCGTGAGGCAACAGTGCTAACCACTGGGCAACCGTGCCACGCAACTGACAGATTTCTAAATATCAATAACCCATATGGATATGGAGATAGTGTGGGGAAAAAGACATTGAATCATAGGATCATAGTATTTACAGGGCAGAAGGAGGCCATTTGGCCCATTGAGTCTGCACCGGCCCTTGGAAAGAGCACCCGACCAAAGTCCACACCCCCACCCTATCGCCGTAACCCAGTAACCCCACCCAACCTTTTTGGACATTAAGGGCATTTTAGCATGGCCAATTCACCTAACCTGCACATCTTTAGACTGTGGGAGGAAACCCACTCAGACACCTGGAGAAAGTGCAAACTCCGCACAGATAGTAACCCAAGCCGGGAATCGGACCTGGGACCCGGGAGCTGTGAAGCAACTGTGCTAACCAGTGTGCTACCATGAAATGGATGATCAGCCATGATCGCATTGAATGGCGGCGCAGGATCGATGGGCTGAATGGCCAACTCCTGCTCTGATGCTCCAATGGTATAAAGATCGGTAGGAAAGTAAACTGTGAAGAGGACATAAGGAGACTACAAAGGATAGAGGTAGGTTATGTGAGTGGGAAAAGATCTGCCAAATGGAGAATATTGTGAGAAAATGAGAAATTGTCCATGTTGCCAGAAGAATAAAACAGTTTCTGATCTGAATAGTGAGAGATTGTAGAGCTCTGAGACTCCGAGGGATCTGGGTGTCCAAGAGCATGAATCACAAAAAGGGAATTGAATACAAAAGTAGGGAGGTTGTGCTTCAGTTATACAGGACATTGATGAGTCCACATCTGGAGCACTGTGTATAGTCTTGCTATCATTTAAGGAAGGATGTAAATGTGTTGGAAGCAGTTCAGAGAAGGTTTACTGGACTCGTACCTGGAATTGGAGGCTGGTCTTATGAGGAATGATTGGACGGGCTGGGCTTGTGTCCGATGGAGTTTAGGTGACTTGATTGAACCGTATCAGATCCTGAGGGGCCTTGACAGGGTGGATGTGGAAAGGATGTTTCTTCTTGTGGGAGAATCTAGAAATTGGAGTCACTTTAAAAGTAACAACTTGCCTATTTAAGGCAGAGGAGAACTTTTTTCTCTCAGAGTTGGGAGTCTTTGGAACTCTCTTCCACAAAGGGCAGTGGAAGCAGAGTCTTTGAATATTTTGAAGACTGAGTTGAATAGATTCTTGATAAGCAAGGGGGGCGAATGGTTATCGGGGGGAATGTGGAATTGAGGTTACAATCAGATCAACTTATTAAATGGTGGAGCAGGCTCGAGGGGCCGAGTGGCCTACTCCAGCTCCTAATTCGTATGTTATCACATCCTTTATAATAGATTGTAGCATTTTCCCTCCTACTGATGTCAAGCTAATGGGTCTGTGGTTCCCCGTTTTCTCTCTCACTCCTTAAATAGTGTGGTTACATTTACTACCTTCCAATCTGCAGGAACCATTCCAGAATCTATAGAATTTTGAAAGATGATCACCAATGTATCCACTATCTCTCCAGCCGCCTCTTTCAACACTCTGGGATGGAGAGCATCAGCTTTTGGGGATTTATTAACTTTCAACCACATTAATTTCTCCAGTATTACTTTCTCACTAATACTAATCTCTTTCAGTTCCTCGTGCTCACTGGTCCCTTGGTTCTCTCATGTTTTAGGACAATTTCTGTATCTTCCTCTGTGAAGACAGACACACATTGTTTAGTTTCGCTGTAATTTCCTTATTCCCCATCATAAACTCTTCTGTCT
This sequence comes from Scyliorhinus torazame, assembly GCF_047496885.1. Classification (NCBI taxonomy): domain Eukaryota; kingdom Metazoa; phylum Chordata; class Chondrichthyes; order Carcharhiniformes; family Scyliorhinidae; genus Scyliorhinus; species Scyliorhinus torazame. The sequence goes on along the minus strand of NC_092711.1, from coordinate 159,392,321 downwards.
CTGCCTGGAATGGACCCACATTGGTCTTTGCGAATCTTTTCCTTTTCACATTTTATAGGAACTTTTTCAATCGTTTTTTTATGTTTCTAGCCAGTTTGCTCTCGTATTCTATTTTCTCTTTGAGTTTCTTGATCCTCCTTTGTAAATACTAAAACAAGTTTCCAATCCTCAGGGTTACACTTATTTTGGCAACTATATGAGTGATAAGGGGCGTCATTCTCCGACCCCCCGCCGGGTCGGAGAATGGCCGTTGGCCGCCGTGAATCCCGCCCCCGCCCCCGCCGAAGTCTCCGAAGGGAGAAAAGTCGGCGGGGCGTTAATGGCGCCGCTGCCGCGGAGAATGTCACGGGTCTGCGCAAGGCAGCCGATTTTCGGCCTGCCGATATTCTCCCTTCCGGATGGGCCGAAGTCCCGTCGACGTGATGACCGTTCACGTCGACGTGAATCAAACCTCCTTTTCATCGGCGTGACCCGGTGCTCCAGGCTCACGCCGACCAGCGAGGAGGTGAGTGACGGCCTGGGGGGTTGGCTCTGGGCAGGAAATGGCGTGGCCGCAGACTGATTGCCTGAGGAGAGGTGTGTCTCGGCTTGTGTGTGTGTGCGGCGGGGGGGGGGGGTGGTTAGAGTAGGCTGGGCTCCGGGGGAGTGCCGGGAGGGGGTCCGTGCCGGGGTGGAGGTTGGGGGTTGTGGAGGGGGTCCGTGCCGGGGTGGAGGTTGGGGGGGGGTCCGTGCTGGGGTGGAAGTTGGGGGTTGGGGAGGGGGTCCGTGTCGGGTTGGGGAGGGGGTCCGTGCCGGGGTGGAGGTTGGGGGGGGGGTCCGTGCTGGGGTGGAGGTTGGGGGTTGGGGAGGGGGTCCGTGCCGGGGTGGAGGTTGGGGGTTGGGGAGGGGGTCCGTGCCGGGGTGGAGGTTGGGGGGGGGGCCGTGCTGGGGTGGAGGTTGGGGGGGGGGTCCGTGCTGGGGTGGAGGTTGGGGAGGGGGTCCGTGCCGGGGTGGAGGTTGGGGGTTGGGGAGGGGGTCCGTGCCGGGGTGGAGGTTGGGGGGGGGTCCGTGCTGGGGTGGAGGTTGGGGGGGGGTCCATGCCGGGGTGGAGGTTGGGGGTTGGGGGGGGGGTCCGTGCCGGGGTGGAGGTTGGGGGGGGGGTCCGTGCTGGGGTGGAGGTTGGGGGTTGTGGAGGGGGTCCGTGCCGGGGTGGAGGTTGGGGGGGGGTCCGTGCTGGGGTGGAGGTTGGGGGTTGTGGAGGGGGCCGTGCCAGGGTGGATGTTGGGGGGGGGTCCGTGCTGGGGTGGAGGTTGGGGGTTGGGGAGGGGGTCCGTGCCGGGGTGGAGGTTGGGGGTTGGGGAGGGGGTCCGTGCCGGGGTGGAGGTTGGGTGTTGGGGAGGGGGTCCGTGCCGGGGTGGAGGTTGGGGGGGGGTCCGTGCTGGGGTGGGTGTTGGGGAGGGGGTCCGTGCCGGGGTGGAGGTTGGGGGTTGGGGAGGGGGTCCGTGCCGGGGTGGAGGTTGGGGGGGGGGTCCGTGCTGGGGTGGAGGTTGGGGGGGGGTCCGTGCCGGGGTGGAGGTTGGGGGTTGGGGAGGGGGTCCGTGCCGGGGTGGAGGTTGGGGGGGGTCCGTGCTGGGGTGGGTGTTGGGGAGGGGGTCCGTGCCGGGGTGGAGGTTGGGGGTTGGGGAGGGGGTCCGTGCCGGGGTGGAGGTTGGGGGGGGGTCCGTGCTGGGGTGGAGGTTGGGGGGTGGTCCGTGCCGGGGTGGAGGTTGGGGGTTGGGGATGGGGTCCGTGCCGGGGTGGAGGTTGGGGGGGGGGTCCGTGCTGGGGTGGGTGTTGGGGATGGGGTCCGTGCCGGGGTGGAGGTTGGGGGGGGGTCCGTGCTGGGGTGGGTGTTGGGGAGGGGGTCCGTGCCGGGGTGGAGGTTGGGGGTTGGGGAGGGGGTCCGTGCCGGGGTGGAGGTTGGGGGGGGGTCCGTGCTGGGGTGGAGGTTGGGGGGGGGGTCCGTGCCGGGGTGGAGGTTGGGGAGGGGGTCCGTGCCGGGGTGGAGGTTGGGGGGGGGGGGTCCGTGCTGGGGTGGGTGTTGGGGAGGGGATCCGTGCCGGGTGGAGGTTGGGGGTTGGGGAGGGGGTCCGTGCCGGGGTGGAGGTTGGGGGGGGGTCCGTGCTGGGGTGGAGGTTGGGGGGGGGTCCGTGCCGGGGTGGAGGTTGGGGGTTGGGGAGGGGGTCCGTGCCGGGGTGGAGGTTGGGGGGGGGGGTCCGTGCTGGGGTGGGTGTTGGGGAGGGGGTCCGTGCCGGGGTGGAGGTTGGGGGGGGGGGGTCCGTGCCGGGGTGGGTGATGGGAGGGCAAATGAGTTGGTCCACCTGGCCAGGTGCCAGCCTCCAACAGTTGGACCCATGCGGTCCATGCCACCTGGCTGGGGGGAGGAGGGGATATGGGCAATGATGACATGTCGTCGTTCCCCTCCCCCCCACCAGGCCGTCATGTTTTCAGACCATCCAGCGATGTTGGCCGCCGTGGTGGCAGCCGCTCATGTCTATGTTGCCCTGGATGAGGAGGAGGAGGAGGAGGAGCGTGCCAGAGAGGCGGCGCAGGCTGCCGCAGAGGGGCAGGCGGCAGCCGCCCAGGCTGGAGGGACACCTGACCGACAGGACGAGGAGGGGGAGGAGGGCGTCGCGGCCCCACGGCAACGGAGGCACCCGAGGGCGCCCCGTGTGTACCGGCCCCGGCAGTCATACCAGGACCTCACGGACCGGGAATGCAGGAGGAGACTCCGGATGAGCCGGGAAACCGTGGCACACATCTGCCACCTGCTGGCACACCTGTCACCGCGTGGCACTGGCGGGGGACACCCTCTCCCCGTGTCCGTCAAGGTTACGGTGGCCCTGAACATTTATGCAACGGGGTCATTCCAGGCACCGAGTGGGGACCTGTCCGGCATATCGCAGACATCGGTGCATCCGGGCAGTGACAGATGCCCTTTATGCCATGGCGCACCGCTACATCCGCTTCCCCGTGGACCGGGCCAGCCAAGATGCCCGGGCCGTTGGCTTCTCTGCCGTTGCCGGGTTCCCCATGGTCCAGGGCGCGATCGATGGGATGCACGTCGCCGTGCGGCCACCTGCAGATAACAGGGCCGTGTTCACTAATAGGAAGGGGACCTATTCGATGAACGTACAGGTGGTCTGCGACCACCGCATGATGATCCTGCACGTCTGCGCCCGTCACCCAGGCAGTGTACACGACTCATTCGTGTTGTCGCGGTCATCCATCCCCGGCATGTACGAGGGACGCCATCCCCGGCTGAGGGGCTGGTTGCTGGGCGACAGGGGCTACCCATTGCGATCGTGGCTGATGACGCCTATACGGAGGCCACGCAATGAGGCGGAGAACCGCTACAATGATGCCCATGTAGCGACAAGGGGAGTGATCGAGAGGTGCTTTGGCGTGCTGAAGATGCGTTTCAGGTGCCTGGACCTCTCTGGGGGCGCCCTCCAGTATCGGTCAGATAGGGTCGGCCGCATCATTGTGGTGTGCTGCGTCCTGCGCAACATAGCCCAGCAGAGGGGCGATGTGCCGCAGGCAGAGGAGGGCGGAGTGGAGGAGCAGCAGGAAGAGGCCCAGTCCTCCCCAGATGAGGGGGATGGGGGCAATGGTCAGGGCAGACGGGGTAGACACAGACGGGTGGCTGTCCACCGTTACCGGCTGGCCCAGCGGGCACGGGACAGACTAATAGACGCCCGCTTCACTGACTAGATGGGCGTGGGAATCGGGTAGTATGGCCACAGACCGCACACCATGACAACAGCCGACCACCCACACCCCCCACCCATCCACCCACCCAGCACCCTCACCCCCCTCCCCAACCCCACACACCCCACCCGCATGCACACCACCCCCCCACTCCCAATTGCCGATCCACCGGCGGCACAACGGGCCGGGCTCACCCAGTTGCGGGTGGACGCGTGTCTATCGCAGGCCATGGAGAATGATGACAACCCGCCTCCGATGAGCTCCTGGCTCTACATCGTTGGACTATGTCTGACCCATGGCCACAGTACCACCATCCACCCGGACCATCCCTGCATGCGGCTGTGACACTGCAGCGCACGGTCCCGTCCTCTGCCCGGGGGATGTTGATGGCGGCCCAGGGGGAAGGGGGCAGACTCACCTGGGGCTGAGGTAAGACCACCCCTCACACACACACACTTGCGCTCAACGTACATGACACCCCCGCACACTTTGGACAGAGCACAAAGGCAGCTTCGGTAGGTGTAACATTGACTTTAACCAAAGGAGTTCATGCACGTGCCCTAGCGCCTAAAACTCATCTGTGCCCTGCACCCGTGCCAACTTACTCAGTGTCTAATTGTTTGGCCTTACGGGCCCTTTGACTACGTCTACGTGGTTCCCCAGACGGTACAGCAGAACTGGAGGTGGACTCCTGTGATTCCTGCCCTCTGACACTGGATCCCTTTGGCGGCCGTTTCCTGGGGCGTCCTGGCCTAGATGGGCCAGGCTGCGGCCCGGGCGACTGGGATGGCGAGCTGCCAGCCTGTCCTGCCCGTTGCCCACCCGATGCACCTGGGACGGAAGGGTCCGAGGTGTCGCGGTGTACCGGGACCTCCCCTACAGAGGGAGCCGGGACGGACCACACCACCTCCTCCTCCCTCGGGGTGCCCGATGGCCCCCAGGCCTCTACATGGGTGGGGGATGCGAACGGACTGGCCATCCGACGCGCCCCCGACATCTGGCGCTGCCAGTCCTGGAGGCCCGTGCTGGTATCGACAGGGGTCTGCAGGTTTGCAGCCATGGAGCCCAGGGGGTTGTCGAACCCTGTCTGCGACAGTGCGACGCCAGCTCGCACATGGCCACTGGCGCCGATGCCCTCAGCGATGGCCTGCTGAGACTGGGCCATGGCCTGCAGAGACTGGGCCATGGCCTGCAGAGACTGGGCTATGGCCTGCTGAGACTGGGCCATGGCCTGCTGAGACTGGGCTATGGCGTTGAGCGCCTCTGCCATCTGGCGCTGGCACTGGCTCATGGCCTCCTGTGAGAGGGCAGCCATTTCCTGGGCCACAGACGCCGCCTGCACGGAAGGCCCCAGGCCTCGCAAACCGTTCCCCATGTCTGACACCGTCGCACCCATTGCCTCCACCGCGGACGCCACCCGTGCGGTGTCAGCCTGGGTGGCACGCATGACCGGGACCACTCCCAGCTCCTGGACGCGGGTGGACTCCTCCACCTGCGACCGCAGCCGCCGCAAGCCATCCGTCACCCTATTCGCTCGTCTCCGTGTCGGTGGTTGCATCGGATCTATGTGTGGGTGTGGTAACTGCAGGAACCCGGGATCCATCTGGGCGGCAGATGTTCGCTTGGCCTGGGCTGCCCTCCGACCGCCCGGTCCCTCTGCTGCTCCTACCTCCACCTGCTGTACCGGGACGGCTGTGTTGTGCGCACCAGTGAGTGTACCAGACGCCTCATCACTAAAGTGCCCAACCGTGGTGAGTGTTTCTGCGATGGTGGAGGGTGTTGGTGACAGCAGTGGCGTTGTGTCGTGCTCTTCGTCCCACTCTGAGTCCATGGCACTTTGGGGTGGGGGTTCGTCTCCACCCATCCACTGAGTCACTGTCCGGTATTTCGTCTTCCCGGGTAGGGGTGTCCTGGGTAGTGCCGTCCCGGGTAGTGCTGTCCCGGGTAGTGCTGTCCCGGGTAGTGCTGTCCCGGGTAGGGGTGTCCTGGGTAGTGGTGTCCCGGGTAGGGGTGTCCTGGATAGTGGTGTCCTGGGTAGTGGTGTCCTGGCTCGGATGTGACGGGGGCCTGTGGCTGCCCCCCTCATCGCTGGGTGGTCGCTCCCGCACGTGACGGGGGTGTCGTCTCCCTGTTGCTCCAGGTCTCTCCGTCTCCCGTGGTCTCCGAGGGACATCCTGCGGGCGTCGCATGCTGGAGGGTTCGGGTCTCTCCGTCTCCCGTGGTCTCCGAGGGGCATCCTGCGGGCGTCGCATGCTGGAGGGTTCGGGTCTCTCCGTCTCCCGTGGTCTCCGAGGGGCATCCTGCGGGCGTCGCATGCTGGAGGGTTCGGGTCTCTCCGTCTCCCGTGGTCTCCGAGGGGCATCCTGCGGGCGGTCTGCATCTGCGGGGATGGGTGCCTGGACGTTTGGTCCTGCGATACACAATGAAGCATGCATGGTTAGACATCAGGCAGTGATCAGGTGATACGGGAGAGGGGGATATGGGGACGGGCTGTTGGTGGCTCACTTGCTCGTGGGGCCCCGACCTCTGCATCAGCAACCTCCCGGTCCTCAGGTCCGCCAGCCAGTTCCAGGGCCCTTTCCTCGTGTACGGTCAGTGGCCTCTCATCAGCGGGCCCTCCTCCAGTCCTCACATGCTCCCTATTGTTGTGTGCGCGCTTCTCCTGGGGGGGGGGGGGGGGGTGGTGGCAGGGGTAAAAGGCAACAGTGTTAGGCAGGTATATGAATGCACGCCATCGGTTGCGCGTGCATTGCAGAGGTTAAGGTTAGGGCTGGATTCACTTGGGGATATGGGGGAGGGGGGGATATGGGGGAGGGGGGGATATGGGGGAGGGGGGATATGGGGGAGGGGGGATATGGGGGAGGGGGGTATGGGGGAGGGGGGGATATGTGGGAGGGGGGATATGGGGAGGGGGGATATGGGGAATATGGGGGAGGGGGGATATGGGGGAGGGGGGGATATGGGGGAGGGGGGATATGGGGGAGGGGGGAATATGGGGGAGGGGGGAATATGGGGGAGGGGGGATATGGGGGACGCTCACCCTGCCTGCTCTGACGAGGTCGTTCACCTTCTTGTGGCACTGGGTGCCTGTCCGTGGTGTTAGGGCCACAGCGGTGACGGCCTCTGCCACCTCCCTCCACAGACGCCGGCTGTGGCGTGGGGCAACTCTGCGGCCGTGCCCGGGATACAGGGCGTCCCTCCTCTGCTCCACCGCATCCAGGAGCGCCTCCACATCGCGTGACTCGAACCTCGGGGCTGAGCGACGGCCAGCCATCAAGTCGGGTGTTGCGGTCGGCTGTTCCGGTCGGGTGGGGGGGGAGCTGCGCGGCCTTATGAGCCGTCACGCCGTGCAGCGCGTATGACGCTGCACGGCGTGAACCACTGCGCAAGCGCGGATCCCGTTACGTCGCTGCTAGCCCATTTCGGGCCGCAGACTATCGGCCCATTTTTATGACGTGACGCAAGTGGGATTTGCGCCGTTTTTTGCACCGATCGGCGGAGTTTCCGCCGATAACGGAGAATTTTGCCCCTGATCTCTTATTTTATCTTCAAAAATGAGCCCAAAATCTGGTTGATTGGAGGTGTCCAAAAATACAACTTTATTGCTAATTATCCACCTCAATTCTCTTACATAAAAATAATTCCAAATTCAGATCAAATAATACATCAAAACATAACAAAGAGAGTTAAACAAAAACATTGGGGAAACACGGTAGCATTGTGGATAGCACAATTGCTTCACCGCTCCAGGGTCCCAGGTTCGATTCCGGCTTGGGTCACTGTCTGTGCGGAGTCTGCACATCCTCCCCGTGTCTGCGTGGGTTTCCTTCGGGTGCTCCGGTTTCCTCCTACAGTCCAAAGATGTGCAGGTTAGGTGGATTGGCCAGGATAAATTGCCCTTAGTGTCCAAAATTGCCCTTAGTGTTGGGTGGGGTTACTGGATTATGGGGATAGGGTGAAGGTGTTGACCTTGGGTAGGGTGCTCTTTCCAAGAGCCGGTGCAGACTCGATGGGCCGAATGGACTCCTTCTGCACTGTAAATTCTATGAAATGAAATTCTATGAAATAAGAAAATATTAGGAAATCAATAGATGGTTCAGAATTTCTTAAAGCATGAATATAGAACAAACTTTAGTCATGAAACTATTCTTAAAGAAATTCTTATCAATGGTCTAACCCCTTATTGGTTTCAAATTCTCAGCTGAGGCTTCCTGATTTAATCAGAAAACTCTGTCACTTGGAGCATGATTTGTTATCCAGGCATTGGTCTTTACTTAAGATTCATTAATGTCTATCAAGTTAATTAAATGTCTACATGCTCCCGCCATGTGTACCAATCCTCTGAAGATAAGGCGTTCTGCATTAACCTTGCTTGTTGCTAAGGCTTTGCTACATTTTGTAAATGTTTCTGTTGCTGAGGCTGCGATACGTTTTCATTGCTAGATGTATTTGTAGAACAATGTTTTATTCATTACGAGGGCTTTTATGCAACTTTTCTTGAAACTGTGTTAGATTCTGACACATATTAAGTTGCTGTACAGCAATTCTCATATTTTTATCTGAAACAATTTCTGCCTGTATGTATACTGAATTTAAGAATTATACTGCATTGATTCTTCAAGGTACCAATAAATCAGTGAAGCAATAAATCTGTAATCTATCAATGAGCCTCTTCCTTTGACCTAATGGAATCTTTAATGTTTCTTGATAGTCACGGTTGCGTCACTTTTCCTGTTGGATTTTTGTTTCTTAAAGGAATCTATATTTTATGTAAATATGTGATAATTCCTTAAATGCGACTGCCTGTGTATCATTACACATTTTATTGTAAGTTCCCAATCAACTTGCCCCTCATAGCTTGACAGTTTCCTTCTGAGACAGAACCATGTAACCACCAAAGCCTATACCTGCATTCTTTAGGGGTTTCAAACAGAAACAGGAACTATCTGTCATCTACCTTCCAAACACCCTTTCACTCAGTGATCCTTATGAAATTTGCCACAAGGCTCAAGAGCATCAGTCATGAGAAGGCCAGTCCAGCAGAAAGAAACCCTCCGACCCTCCCCATTGACCAACTGACAGAATGAACACAATGCAGTCCTGGATGTAATTGAGAGCAGAAACAATAACAACAGAATCCAACCCCTGTAATCAATTGTGACCATGTTGGTGTCTCAGCAAGTTCGAGGAAGCACAGAATCCCTTCTCACACTGAGAGCAGGTGAACGGCTTCTCCCCAGCGTGAACTCGCTGGTGCCTCCGCAGTGTGGATGATTCACAGAATCCCTTCCCACAGTGAGAGCAGATGAATGGCCTCTCCCCAGTGTGAACCCACTGGTGCCTCTGCAGGCTGGATAATTGAGTGAATCCATTCCCACACCGAAAACAGGTGAACGGTCTCTCCCCAGTGTGAACTCACTGGTGTGTCTGCAGGGTGAATGACTGACTGAATCCTTTCCCACAAAGAGAGCAGCTGAATGGTCTCAGCCAAGTGTGAATGCGCCAATGAGCTTCCAGTACAAATAGGCACTGCAGTTGGCCATTTGGCCCATTGAATTTGCTCAACCCTGTAATAAGCTCAATGGCCGATCTAGCTCAGCACCATTTCCCTTAGTGACTTCAACATCTCGAAACCTATCAACTCGATCTGGAAAATACTTGATGACTTGAGGCTCCACAGTCCTCTGGAGCAGAGAATTCCAAAGCTTCACCACATCCTGGAGTGAAGAATTCGCTCCTCATCTTAACTTTCAGTCCATTTTCCTACCTGTTCCCCGTGCCCCTCAACTCCCTCGTCAATCAGAATTCTGTCTAACTTCACGGCGCCAAGGACCCAGGTTCGATCCCGGCCCCAGGACACTGCGTTTGGAGTTTGCACAGTCTCTCCGTGTCTGTGTGGGTCTCATCCCCACAACCCAAAGATGTGCAGGGTTGGTGGATTGGCCATTCTAAATTGGCCCTTAAGTGGAAAAAACATGAATTGGGTACCTTAAATGAAAAAATTATGTTTTGGTGAGGGAGGGAGGGAGGGGGTGGGGGGTCACAATCAAATCCAGTGACTACCCACATATACTTTGTGTCAGGTTGGTGTCAATGTCCACCCCCTCACTTTTCATCCGAGTCTCAGGAGGTTGGAGACTGCTCCGGACAAGTAATGGCGGACGCAGCTCCCACAATCCTCCCATGCTGGAGAAACTGCTTTATCCCAGATGGGTGGGTGGTCTGGAACTGCACATGTCCAAGGGAGAGGGACCCTTAATTGAAAAAAAGACTGGGCACGTATAATAAAACAAATAATTCTGTCTAGCTTATTCTTGAATATATTCAATGACTCCCAGACTCCACTGGACCCTAGGGGAAACAAATTCCGGAGATTAACAACCCTCTGAGATAAGAGATTACTGAAAATATATAACATGGTTGCAGTACAATATTAAAAGACTAGAAATAATAATAAATGTACTTTACAGGTCCAGATGGAGCAGGTTAAAGAGGTGTGAATTGTCTCAAGCCAGGACAGTTGGTAGGATTTCGCAAGCCCAGGCCAGATGGTGGGGGGTGAATGTAATGCGACATGAATCCAAGGTCTTGGTTGAGGCTGTACTCATGTGTGCGGAACCTAGCTATAAGTTTCTGCTTGGCGATTCTGTATTGTTGGGTTGCAAAATCCTATCGACTCTCCTGGCTTCAGACAATTCACAGCTCTTTAACCTGTGATTATCCCTCTCTCCAGTTGCTCTGTCTGGACCTGTAAAGACTTAATTACCTGCAAAGACTCTCATTCAACAGTATCGTCTTGCATCATTGACTTTATCTATCTATATGTTTCTGGAACCCACCTCTTCATTCACCTGAGGAAGGAGCTGTGCTCTGAAAGTTAGTGATTCGAAACAAACCTGTTGGACTTTTAACGTGGTGTTGTGAGACTTCTTACTTTTACTTTAACACGATCAATAATCACACTCCATGGTTACGTTGCAGAAATTGTCACTCAATTCTCCTGGAACCAGCCCAATGTGATTCTTCATTCCTGTGTTTACTGCCATTGTGTTCCTTTGCCTGACTGGCAACCCTTAACCCCAGAGGTGTCTTTTGCTGTGATGGTTCTCCGGATTGGATTGGATTTGTTTATTGTCACGTGTACCGTATTCAGGTCCCGATAAACCAAGTGACTCTTCCAAATCCTGAAGTGATGTTTGTTTTTTTCTGCAAATCTTCATCTAATATCCTGTAAGATGCAAGTTGAGAACAGACAATTCTAGTTTCTATAAAACATTCTTTCCTTTCTCATTCTCCAAAAGCTGTAAATTTCCACCCAACACACTCTCCCTCCATTCTCACTCTACAGTATGTAATATTTATCTTCTCTAATCCTCCCAAATCTCGAAAGGTGCTGCTTCAGGCTGATTCACAGATCCATGCTCACTGCTTCCTGTCCTGGACAGAGGCCTGAAAATCTCCATGCAGGCTGCCAGACAGGAATATGTCTATAATACCAAACTCAAAATGTGTGCAACATACAAACTTCCTTTCGCTTCAGTTGCTGCAAGTCACCAAAGTCCCCTCAGAATGAGAAAAGAAATGGAAAGGTAAAGTAGAGTTGGAGAGGCTACTCCCTCTTAATAATAATCGGGGGTGGCACAGTGGGTTAGCACTGCGGCCTCACAGCACCGAGGTCCCAGGTTCGATTCCGGCTCTGGGACACTGTGTGGAGTTTGCACATTCTCCCCGTGTTTGTGATGGTTTTGTCCCCACAACCAAAAAGATGTGCAAACTAGGTGGATTGGCCACGCAAAATTGCCCCTTAATTGGGGAAAAAAATGAATTGGGTACCCTAAAATTTTAAAATAATCTTTATTATTGTCACAAGTCGGCTTACATTAACACTGCAATGGGGCGGTACGGCGATGCAGTGGTTAGCTCTGCCGCCTCACGGCGCCAAGGTCCCAGGTTAGATTCTGGATCGGGGTCACTGTCCGTGTGGAGTTTGCACATTCTCTCTGTGTTTGCCTGGGTTTTGTCCACACAACCCACAGTTGTGCAGGGTAGGTGGATTGAACACGCTATATTGCCCCTTAATTTTAAAAGATGAATTGGGTAATCTATATTTTTAAAAAACCACTGCAATGAAATTACTGTGAAACTCCCCTAGTCACCACATCCGGCGCCTGTTAGGGTACACAGAAGGAGAATTCAGAATGTTCAATTCACCAAACGCACGTCTTTCAGGCATTCTAGATGGGCAGCCTGGTAGCCCAGTGGTTAGCACCGTTGTTTCACATCTCCAGGGTCCCAGGTTCGATTCCGGCTTCGGTCACTGTCTGTAGAAATCTGCACGTTCTCCCCGCGTCAGCGTAGGTTTCGTACGGGTGCTCCGGTTTCCTCCCACAGTGCAAAGATGTGCAGGTTAGGTGGATTGACCATGATAAATTGCCCTTAGTGTTCAAAAAGGTTAGGTGGAGGTTCCGGTGGCGGCTAAGGAGGAGTAAGTCGCACACTTGGTGGCTCTCAATCCAGTCGGACTTTTTCCCTGACTTTTTTGTACTTTTGAGTGCTAGTTCGGAAGGCATAGGCACTCAGGCACTGACTCCAGACACAGGTGTATGGAATTAAGAAGCAGAAAGAATCGCAAACAGTTGAAGAAGTGGGCAAACAAGGGCAGTGTACAAGCTGCTGCTGAGGACAATATGGCCGACGTCCGGACTGCGGTGCAGACAGCCCAGCCAACAACGGAGCATCTGTTGAAGGTCATTCAAGAGGGCTTTACTGTTTTGCAGCGCAACAGTTTAGACCTGATTCAGAAGGACATCGAGGGCTTGAGCATAGGCTGGATGCCCAGGATCGTACGATCCAGAAGTTGGAAAAGGCGCTGGAGGAGCAGGAGGATAACCAAAACGGTGGTGGAAGCGGAGATGGAGAGGCTGAAGGACCAACAAAAAAGGCTTCTGGAGAAGGTAGAGGTCCTGGAAAATAGGTCCCATCAGCAGAGTTTGAGAATCGTTGGTCTCCCGGAGGGGGCTGAGGGAGACGGTGGCGGGCATGTTCCAGAAGCTGTTGGGAGATGATGTCTTCCCGCGCCCGGTGGAGGTGGACAGGGCGCTGGCGAGGCAGCCGCGAGAGGTGCCCCCCCCCTCCCCCGAGTGATGGTGGCCCGGTTTCACAGGTTCCTGGACAAGGAGCGGGTGCTACAGTGGGCTAAGCGCACGCGGAGCTGCCATTGGAATAACAGTGTCATGCGCATCTACCAGGACCTGAGCGTGGAGGTGGCCAGAAGAAGGGCAGGCTACAGGCAAGTCAAAGAGATTCTGTTTAAGAAGCAGGTGAAGTTTCGGCTGCTGTATCCGGCTCGCCTGTGGATCACACACGAGGGACGGCACCATTGCTTTGAGGAGCCCGAGGATGCGATGGACTTCGCCAAGAGAGAAGGGCTGGTGCCGAACTGAGGATTTTGTGGACATGGGTTAATAAGACACTGAGCGATGTTTTCACTCATCGCCGGGGCGGGGGGGGTGAATACTTCTTACACTGCAAATAAGAGGTGCAGGTGTTGGAGAACCAGCGCCGTCTGGAGGTTTGTTTGGTGAAGGCCGAGGAGAATTATAAGGAGGCCCGAGTAAGCTATTGCTGAAGGAGGTTAACGCAGCAAGACTCCCTATTTACTCAGCAGGTTGAGAACAGTTGAAAGTTTGCGAGGCATAAGTTGTACGAGTTTGGGAGTAACCCGAGCGAATACAAAGGCCAACTTTGGAGCGGATTTCTCTGTGCGGCTTGGCAAAGGGAAAAGGGTCACGAAGACGGAGGAAATAAACAGGAATTTCGGGAATTCTATGCAGGATTATACAAGTCTGAGCAGTCTGGTGATGTATTGGCAGTGTGGAGCATTATTTATTTTCCTTGAATCTTCCGGAGGCCTCAGAAAACCAGTGTGAGGCTCTTAATGCTACTCTTTCTAGGGAAGCGATGTCAAAGACCATGAAGGAGCTTCAGCCAGGTAAAGCGCTGGGACCACATGGCTGTGGGTGTGGGGTTTACATGGGATTTGAGGTTTACTGTTGGAACTATTTGTGGGTATGTATTATCACTTTGACTCAAGTATGCTGCCATTGACTCTTTCTGAGGCTTATGTCTGTTTGATTCTGAAGCGGACAAGGATCGAGGGAGCGTGTCTCTTATCAGTCAATCTGTTGACTTGAAACTGCTGTCTAAAGTTTTGGTGAGAAAGCTGGAGGGCATCCTTCCAACAATCAATTTCTTTTTTAAATTTTGAGTACCTATTTCATTTTTTCTAATTTAGGGACAATTTAGCTTGGACAATCCACCTCCCTGCATATCTTTGGGTTGTGGGGGTGAAACCCACACAAACATGGGGAGAATGTGCAAACTCCACACGGACAGTGACCCAGAGCCACGATGAAACCTGGGACCTTGGCGCCGTGAGGCAGCAGTGCTAATCACTGCACTACCGTGCTGCCCTCCATCTGACAATCATGAGGGAGGACCAGTCTGACCTCGCTCTGCATCACTAACCAGCTGAGCTAAATTGGCTCCTAATTATATTACAAGCTGGGCAGCGGCAGGGTTCATGAATGTCGTATTTGGGCTTCTGAGAAGATCTCGACAAATAAATGTGTCAAGCTGAGGGAGCAAAGGATGTCAATGTCTTTAATGGAGAGAGAGACAGAGACCTGGGCCAAGCTTTGCAGAGTCTGCACCCTCCCTGGATTCACTTCCTTTCCCTTCAGTTGCTGCAAGTGACCAATTGAAGGTCAGAATGAGAAACGAAATGGAAAGGGGGAGAAAAGAAAATGTTTTACTCACAGTTGTTGGAGACGGGAGGAGGTTTGCATCCTTGTGAAGTTCAATCGAGCAGTCACACAAAGCCCGAGCTGATTAGCAGGAGGACCATCCTTCTGGTCCTCCAACTCTTGCCATTGGTTAATACCTCAGGTAAAAGGTCAGAAGGCGGGCTACCCGTTGCACATGCACAGCCTCCCCTCTCCCTTGGACATGCGCAGTCGTGGGCAGGGGGAGATCACCGATTGGCTTCTCGCTCTGGCCGTCAGCCGGTTGCCTGGAAACCTTGTCTCGAGGAGGTTCTGTTGCCGGTTTATTTCCCCCCTTATTCAAGGGGCAGACGAAACAACGGGTGGGGGCGGGGAGCGCCGCGCCTGCGCACTGGAACCCGGTGACGACAGCGCGGAAGAGTAATTCCTATTGGCTGATTCGGGCAGTGCCCCATTGTGATGTCACAGCGGAAGTGAAGGAAAAAAACTCCTTTCTCCAACATCTGTGAGTGAAACACTTTCTTTTCTCTCCCTTTCCATTTCTTTTCTCATTCTTACCTTCAATTGATCACTTGCAGCAACTGAAGGGAAAGGAAGTGAATCCAGGGAGAGTGCAGACTCTGGAAAGCTTGGCCCAGGTCTCTCTCTCTCTCAAAGACATTGACATCCTTTGCTCCCTCAGCTTGACACATTTATTTGTCTGGCTAAAAGGATGGTCTCTCGCCACCGGGGGTAGCAGCGCGGTTGGGTGACCTGCACGACTTCCTGCGGTTAGAGAAGAGAAAGTCTGAGTTAAGGGTGCAGCAGGGGGGTTTGCGAAAAGGTGGGGGATGTTTGTGACCATGTTTGAGGAGCCGTTCGTCGTGTGGGGGGAATGAAAAAGGAGAAAAATCTGTACAAACCGTATAGTTGATTGTTGGGAAGAATGTTTCCCGGGGTGTTTATTTGCTGTAACCCACTTTGATACAAGTTTGAATAAAATGCATTTTTAAAAAAAAATAATTAATAAATAAAAGGATGGTCTCTTTCCTGATGTTCACAATTAAAGGAAGAGAAAATGCTGGAAAATCTCAGCAGGTCTGGCAGCATCTGTAGGGAGAAAAAAGCTGACGTTTCAAGTCCGATGACTCTTTGACAAAGCTTTGGACAAAGAGTCATCGAACTCGAAACGTCAGCTCTTTTCTCACCCTCCAGATGCTGCCAGACCTGCTGAGATTTTCCAGCATTTTCTCTTTCGTTTCAGATGCCAGCACCCACAGTAATTTTCTTTTATCACAATTAAAGGGCTGGTTTCTCCAGGAGATGGCTGACATTTAATGGGACAGTAAATTAATATCAGTTAGAGATATGTCTAGTAGTTTTAAATTAGATATATTATTTATGGTCTGTAATAAAGTACATTTACTATTATTTCTGGTTGTATAATATTGTACTGTCGCTATTCTTATTTCTTAAAAAAAAGTGGGCAGCACGGTAGCATTGTGGATAGCACAATTGCTTCACAGCTCCAGGGTCCCAGGTTCGATTCCGGCTTGGGTCACTGTCTGTGCGGAGTCTGCACATCCTCCCCGTGTGTGCGTGGGTTTCCTCCAGGTGCTCCGGTTTCCTCCCACAGTCCAAAGATGTGCAGGTTAGGTGGATTGGCCATGATAAATGCCCTTTGTGTCCAAAATTGCCCTTAGTGTTGGGTGGGGTTAATGGGTTATGGGGATAGGGTGGAGGTGTTGACCTTGGGTGGGGTGCTCTTCCCAAGAGCCGGTACAGACTCGATGGGCCGAATGGCCTCCTTCTGCACTGTAAATTCTATGATCGGCTTTATATATTTCCAGTCATCTCTTCCCTCAAAAGGCTATTAGTCTATGGCATTCTCTTCCACAGGGATCAGTGGAGTCTTTGGGTCACTGAATATATTCAAGGATGAGTTGGACAGATTTTTAATATTTCCTTTGTCATGTTTTTTTACCATTTTTAAAATAATGAATGCAACAGAATAACAGAAATATTGCTGGAAAATGGGTACAGTGTAGAACAACTGATACTTCCGCATAAATACAAGCAATACATTGCAGAATTAATTCAGAGCAGGATATTTGAGCGACCAGAGCCTCTAGATGAAATGCCAGATCAGTTAACAGGTTAACATAGTGAGCGGGGAAAGAGGGTAAAATTATATAAAAACAGAAGAATAACAATGCAGGGCGCATACCCCAAAATATTACAAAACACACTAACAGCAGAGTCGAATTAAAATAACATAGATGACGTAGAATCTCTATAGTGCAGAAGGAGGCCATTTGCTTCTTCAAGTCTGCACTGACCCTCAGAAAAAGCACTCACAGAGGCAGACTCCCCATCCTAGTCCCATAATCCGGTCCATTGATCATGGTCAACCCACCTAACCTAACATCGTTTGTGCGGAGGGGCAAGAATTCAAAAATCCCTAAAACAGTACTACAATGGAGAAGAAACATGGGAGGCCTGGCCCTCCCGAACTTGCAATACTATCACTGGGCAGCCACGGCCGAAAGAGTGAGGAGATGGGTAAAGGACCCAGACATGGAATGGTTGATGATGGCCGAGTCCTCGTGTACAGGAATGACCCTCCCGGCCCTCGCTACGGCAACACTCCCATCCCCGTCAGCACCAGTCCAGTGGTGGCAGCTACCCTGAGAACCTGGAACCAGATGTGGCAGCATTTCAGTATGACCGATGTGTCCCTTATGGCCCCCATCTGCGGCAACCATAGGTTTGCACCAGCCATTCTCAACATCACCTTCAAGAGGTAGAGACAAGAAGGGGGAACACTGATGGTTAGGGACTTTTACACGGGAAATAGACTAGCGACCTTAGAGGAGCTGACGGATAGACTGGACCTACCAAACAGGGATGAGCTCCAGGTCAAAAACTTTCTCCGCAAGGAGACACCAGCATACCCAGAAACCCTGAGAAGCACAATGCAAGAGGAGTTACTGGACGAAGACAGTCTGGGGAAGGGAAACTGTGGGGACCTGTACGGACAACTCTTAATAAGGATGCGCTCCTTACTTGACGAAACCCAGGAAAAATGGGAGGAAGAGCGAGGGACGGAAATAGGGTGGGGACTCTGGAGCGAAGCACTGAACGGGACCAACTCCACCTTCTCCTACGCAAGGCGAAGCTTCATGCAGCTGAATGTTGTGCACAGAGCACACCCGACAAGAACCCAAATGAGCAGGTTCTTCCCGGAGATGGAGGACAAATGTGAATGGTGCCAGGGGGGCCCGGCAAACCATGCCCACCTGTTCTGGGTATGTCCCAGAATTGTCAAATTCTGGACAGCATATTTACAGTTGAATTCTGGACAGCCTATTTAGAGGCAATGTCCATGGTTATGAGGGTGGAGCCATGCCCACAAATGGCAGTCTTCGGGGTATCGGACTAGCCAGATCTATTCATGGGGAAGAGGGTGGACGCCCTTGCCTTTGCTTCTCTAATCGGCCGCTGGAGAATCCTGCTCGGCTGGCGATTAGCAGCACCACCCACAGCTCAGACGAGCTGGCAGACCTATCTGGATTTCTCCACCTGGAGAAGATCAAGTTCACCGTCCAAGGGTCAGAGGATGGTTCCCACAAAGTGTGGAGGCCATTCACCAACTTGTTCCAGGACCTGTTTGAAGCCAGCGGCCAATGGAACACTGGGGAGGGAGGTGGGCGTACGGGAGCCAACGGGATCACAGGGAACAGGCAGGAAAACGGGACGGGGGGAAGGGGGCTACTGGGACAAGGAGGAAGAAACAGAAACCAACTGACACAGAGACCAGAGAGCCCAGAACAAAAAACAAGAAGAGGAACCCCCAAGGGAAGGTGAAAAACAGGACAGGGAGTGCGCGGGGTGGAAGGGGGGAGGCCCATCAATGGGGGGGGGGAGGGCACCGTCCACTTGTAAATAACAGATAACTCCCATTGTACAGTGAAGGGCCAGGAAAGGACCCAGAAACGACGAGTGAAGGGGGCGGAGGGGAGGGACAGGAGATGGAGGGACCGACACAAAGGAAATTGACATGCACATTGTAATCGGCACAGTTACCCTGACTGCTTGGATAGTGTATAATAAGCATTGTCACAAGTCTGCGACTCGATGAAAAAGAGGTGAAAAAAACTGCTCAATCCAATCCCGCCTCAATTTAAAGTGTTCCTCATAATCCAGATGCGTTTCCTGTAATAAAGCGATGTCGACGTTCTCCTTTCGAAAAGAGAGGATCTTTTTCCTTCTGATAGGGTGATGGATGCCCCGTACATTCCCTGAGAAAATTTGCAGATTAACTGCCGCCATTAGTTAGGCGACAGAGAGAACAGGAACAGATTTTCACACCACAATCGGGCGTGCGCCATTACCCCCTCCTCCAACTCACTTTACACCAGAGGCACCAAAGTCTCCCCAAACTGCTCCTTTCACAGATAAAAGCCCCGTCTGTACCAGAGTAGGATAAAGTCAACAACACATAAACCCTCCCATAATAACAAAAATACAAAAGAATCACCACCACAATAGATCCGAGGGGACATTCCTCAATAAGACTGAGGACCCGGAGGATTAATCCCACGGCCAGACTGCCGTTACCCTCAGGATACCTTCTCCAAAATGAGGAGAGGAAAAGTAACTTTTGTAAATTGTTTTTACAGAATATTAGAGGAGGAGGAATTACAGACAGAAATCGCAAACGTCACGTCTCAATCTGACTGAGTCTCTCAATTCCTTGGAACTGAATATCACCGGACTTTGAATTGAGAAGGAGAAATGTTTGTCTTTTCTGTCCGCTTCAAAACATCAGTGTGGCTGGAAAAGCCCCGAGACACACACACACCCGAGTGAGAGAGTTCCAGAGCTCTGACTGTGGAAAGAGCTTTAACCAGTTACGCAGCCTGAAAAAACATCACACCATTCACAGTGGGAGAGACGTTACACGTGTTCTGTGTGTGGACGAGGCTTCAACTGATCGACAAACCTGGAGAGACACGAGGACACCCCCACCCTGGAGAAACAATGGAAATGTGGGGACTGTGGGAAGGGATTCTGGGTTCCATCTGCACTGGAAGCTCATCGGCGCATTCACACTGGGGAGAGGCCGTTCATCTGCTCTGTGTGTGGGAAGGGATTCATTCAGTTATCCACCCTGCAATTACACCAGCGAGTTCACACTGGGGAGAGGCCGTTCACCTGCTCTCAGTGTGAGAAGTGTTTCACTCAGTTATCCGTCCTGCAGACACACCAGCGAGTTCACACTGGGGAGAGGCCGTTCACATGCTCTCAGTGTGAGAAGGGATTCACTACTTCATCGAGCCTGCGGAGACACCAGCGAGTTCACACTGGGGAGAGGCCGTTCACCTGCTCTCAATGTGAGAAGTGTTTCACTCAGTTATCCGTCCTGCAGACACACCAGCGAGTTCACACTGGGGAGAGGCCGTTCACCTGCTCTCAGTGTGAGAAGGGATTCACTACTTCATTGAGCCTGCGGAGACACCAGCGAGTTCACACTGGGGAGAGACCGATCACCTGCTCTCAATGTGAGAAATGTTTCACTCAGTTATCCGGCCTGCGGACACACCAGCGAGTTCACACTGGGGAGAGGCCGTTCATTTGCTCTCAGTGTGAGAAGCGATTCACTCAATCATCCGACCTGCAGAGACACCAGCGAGTTCATACTGGGGAGAGGCCATTCACCTGCTCTCAGTGTGAGAAGGGATTCCCTCACTCATCCGACCTGCAGAGACACCAGCGAGTTCACACTGGGGAGAGGCCGTTCATCTGCTCTCAGTGTGGGAAGGGATTCACTCAGTTATCCAACCTGCAGAGCCACCAGCGAGTTCACACAGGGGAGAAGGCGTTAACCTGTTCTTAGTGAGAGAAGGGATTCAGATATCCATACACCCTGCGGGAACACTAGAGAGTTCACACCTGGAAGAGGCCATTCCCCTGCTCTGAGCAGGGGAGACATTCAATGATCCGTCCCAACGATGGAGACACTAGCGAGTTAATTCTGGGGAGAGACCATTCATCTGCTCTCAATGTGGGGAGGGGTTTTCTGATTCATCACATCTGTTGTGACTCCAACAAGTTCACAATAAATTACAGATGTTGGCTCCGTTGTTATTGGTTCTGCTCTCACTGACATCCAGGACTGCATTTTGTTCATTCTGACATCTGGTGACTGGTGATGATTGGAGGGTTTCTTTCTGCTGGACTGGCCGGTCTAACATCTCTGCCTCCGGTGGGCTGACCATTTTTGAGCCTCGTTGCGATTACCTGGTTCCATGTGTGACGAGGAGCACAGAATGAAAAGGTGTTTGCACGTTGGAAGATATTTAGTTCCCAAAGCAACCATGTTGCCATGAAGATGGGCTATGGTGGTTACATACTTCATTTGTCTAATTTATCTGGGTGGTTGTCGCAGAAGGAGACTGTCATGGTATGAGGGGCAAGTTGTCTGTGGTAGATTGGGAAATGACAATAAACATATCACTGAAAGTGGCAATGCAGGTGGATAAGGAGCTAAGAAGACAGACGGCATGCTTGTCTTCATTGGTCGGGGCATTGAGTATAGAAATTGGCAAGTCATGCTGCAGCTGAACAGAACCTTAGTTAGGCCACACGTGGAATATTGCCGACAATTCTGGTCACCACATTACCAAAAGGATGTGGAGGCTTTGGAGAGAGTACAGAGGAGGTTTACCAGGATGTTGCATGGCCTGGAGGGGATTAGCTGTCAGGAGAGGTTGGATAAACTCGGATTGTTTTAACTAGAGCGACGAGGTTGAGGGACGACCTGATAAAAGTTTACAAAATGATGAGTGGCATGGATAGAGTTGATAGAAGCTTTTTCCCAGATGACAGAGGTTTAAGGTGCAAGGGGCAAAAGTCAATTACCAGGTGACATATGGGCAAAGTTTAGCCGAGATGTGCGAGGGACGTTTTTTACACCGAGGGTGGTGAGTGCCTGGAACTCGCTGCCGGAGGAGGTCGTGGAAGCAGGTACGATAGTGACGTTTAAGAGGCATCTTGACGAATACATGAATAGGATAGGAATAGACGGATACAGACCCTGGAAGCACAGAAGGTTTTAGTTTAGACAGACATCATGATCCGGGCAGGCTTGGTGGGCCGAAGGGCCTGTTCATGTGCTGTACTGTCCTTTGTTCTTTGTATGACGATAGACAATAGACAGGCAACCACTCGCATTTTATTTACATAAAATATTGATTCCTTTAAGAAGCAAAAATTAAACAGCAAAATGAAGCTATCGTGGCTACCAAGAAAAGTTAAAGATTCCATTAGATCAATGGAGGAGACTCATAAAGTGGCCCAAATAGTAGTGAGCCTGAGGATTGGGAATTTGTTTTAGAATTCAGCAAAGGACCAAGAAACTGATAAAGAGAAAATAGAATATGAGAGCAAACTGGGGAAAACATAAAAAACGACTGGAAAAGCTCCAATAGGAATGTGAAAAGGAAAAGATTAGCAAAGACCAATGTGGGTCCATTCCAGAAAGACAGGAGAGTTTATAATGGGGAATAAGGAAATGACAGAGAAACTAAACAATGTGTGTCTGTCTTCACAGAGGAAGAGACAGAAATCATCCCCAAAACACGAGAGAACCAAGGGACCAGTGAGCACGACGAACTGGAAGAGATTAGTATTAGTGAAAAAGTAGCACTGGAGAAATTAATGGTATTGAAAGTTAATAAATCCCCAAAAGCTGACCTCTCCATCCCAGAGTGTTGAAAGAGGTGGCTGTAGAGATAGTGGATACATTAGTGATCATCTTTCAAAATTCTATAGATCCTGGAATGGTTCCTGCAAGTTGGAAGGTGGTAAATGTAACCCCACTATTTAAGGAGAGAGAGAAAACGGGAACCACAGACCCATTAGCCTGACATCAGGAGGAGGGAAAATGCTACAATCTATTATAAAGGATGTGATAACAGACAAATTAGGAGTAGGAGCAGGCCACTCGGCCCCTCGAGCCTGCTCCACAATTCAATAAGTTCACGGCTGATCTAATTGAAACCTCAACTCCACAGAGGCTCCTTTGAAAATAAATCTTGGGCGAGCCTAATAATATTTTTTATTATTAAAATAATCTTTATTATTTTCACAAGTAGGCTTACATTAACACTGCAATGAAGTTACTGTGAAAAGCCCCTAGTCGCCACACTCCGGCACCTGTTCAGGTACACAGAGGGAGAATTCAGAATGTCCAATTCACCTAACAAGCACGTCTTTTGGGACTTGTGGGAGGAAACCGGAGCACCCGGAGGAAACCCACGCAGTTTTGGGGAGAACGTGCAGACTCCGCACAGACAGTGACCCAAACCGAGAATTGAACCCGGGTCCCTGGAGCTGTGAAGCAACAGTACTAACCACTGTGCCTCCACGCCACTGTGTCAGTTATGGGGAACAAGGAAATGGCAGAGGAGTTAAACAGATATTTTGCATGAGCCTTTATGGTGGAAGATAAATCGAATATTCCATTAATACGAAAGAATACGGAGGGAGCAATTAAATGCCATCACTGGAGAAGTTGTATTGGACAAACCGATGGGGATAAGATATGTCCCCTGGATGGCTGCATCCTCGGATCCTAAAAGAAATGTCTACAGAGATAGTGGATGCATTGATTGTAATGTTCCAAACATCCTTGGATTCTGGAGAAGTACCAGAGGATTGGAAAACTGCCAATGTGACAACCCGCCGATTCAGAATGGGAGGGAGGCAAAAACGAGACACTATACGACGATCAGCCTAACATTTATTGTTGAAAAAAATGTTGGAATCAATTATTAGGAAGTAATAGCAGCACATTGAGAAAATCATAATCTAATCAAGCAGAGTCAGCATAGCATTGTGAAAGGGAAACTGTGTCTGACTAATTTATCAGAGTGTTTCGAGGAAGTTTCAACCAGAGTGGATAGAGGGGGACCAGTAGATGTGTTGTATTTAACCTTCCAGA
The DNA here is from genome assembly GCF_047496885.1 of Scyliorhinus torazame. Taxonomy (NCBI): domain Eukaryota; kingdom Metazoa; phylum Chordata; class Chondrichthyes; order Carcharhiniformes; family Scyliorhinidae; genus Scyliorhinus; species Scyliorhinus torazame. Next base: position 159,368,822 of record NC_092711.1, on the reverse strand, counting down.
AGGCCTTTGACAAGGTACCTCACAAAACATTAAGTCATGAGATAAGAACACATGGGGTTGGCGTGGATAGAGAATTGGCTAATGAGCAGGAAACAACGATTGGGGATAAGGGGTTCTTTTTAAGGTTGGTGACCTGTAACCAGTGGGGTTCCACAGGGATCAGTGCTGGGACCGCAACTGTGTACAATTTATATTAATGACTTGGAGGAAGGAAGCGAACGTACTGTGCCCAAATTTACAGACAACACAAAAATAGATGGAAAGGCAAGTTGTGAGGGGGATACAAACAGTTTGCAAAGAGATATTGAGAGGTTAAGCAAGTGGACAAAAGGTTGCCACATGGAGCATAATGTGGGAAAATGTGAAGTTCATTTTGGAAGGGAGAACAAAAGAACAGTATTATTTAAATGGCGAAAAACTACAGAAAGCTGCAGCACAAAGGGACTTGGGGGAACTTGTGCACGAAACACAGAAAGCTAGCAGACAGGTGCAGCAGGTAATCAGGAAGGCTAATGGAATGTTGGCCCTGATTCCAAGGGGGTTGGAGTATAAGAGTCGGGAAGTCTTGCTGCAGCTGTACAAGGTGCTGGTGAGACCACATCTGGAGAACTGAGAGCAGTTTTGGTCCCCTTATTTAAGGAAAGATATTATTTCATTGGAGGCTGTTTAGAGAAGGTTCACTAGGATGATCCCCATTATGGGGGGATTGTCTTCGGGGCAAAGGTTTAACAGGTTTGGACTCTACTCATTGGAATTTAGAAGAATGAGAGGTGATCTCATTGAAACATCCAGGATTCTTAAGGGGTTGGACAGGGTAAATGCTGAGAGGATGTTTCCCTCATGGGAGAGTTGACCAGAGGGCATAGTCTCAGAATAAAGAGATGTCAATTTAAGACTGAGATGAGGAGGAATTTCTTCTGAGAGTCTTTGGAACTGAGAGAGTTGTGGGGACAGAGTCCTTGTGTATATTTAAGGCTGAGATAGATTTTTTATCTCAATTTGTTTTTTTAAATGTAAATTTAGAGTGCCCAATTCATTTTTTTCCAATTAAGGGACAATTTAGCGTGGCCAATCCACCTACCCTGCACATCCTTGGGTTGTGGGGGCGAAACCCATGCAAACACTGGGAGAATGTGCAAACACCACATGGACCGTGACCCAGAGCCGGGATCGAACCTGGAACCTTGACGCCGTGAGGCAGCAGTGCTAACCACTGTGCCACCGTGCTGCCCGGCTGAGCTAGATTCTTGCTCAGTCAGGGAACCGAGGATTATGGGGAAAGGGCCGGAAAGTGAATGTGAGGAATGTTGGTTTCAGCCATGATCCTGTTGAAATGTGGAGCAGGCTTGAAGGGCCGAATGGCCTACTCCTATTCCTTATGGTCTTAGTGTGGTCTTATTCCCACCTACCCCTGATAAACTTTCACCCCCTTGATTTTCAAGAATCTATCCATCTTTGCCTCAAAAATATTCAAAGACTCTGCTTCCACTGCCCTTTGAGGAAGAGAGTTCCAAAGACTCCCAACCCTCTGAGAGTTAAAGTTCTCCTCTGCCTTAAATGGACAAGTTATTACTTTTGAAGTGACTCCAATTTCTAGATTCTCCCACAAGAGGAAACATCCTTTCCACAGCCACCCTGTCAAGGTCCCTCAGCATCTTATACGGTTCAATCAAGTCACCAAACCTCCATCGGACACAAGCCCAGCCTGTCCAATCATTCCTCACAAGACCAGCCTCCAATTCCGGGTATGAGTCCAGTAAACCTTCTCTGAACTGCTTCCAACACATTTACATCATTCCTTAAATTAGAGTAATACTGTACACAGTGCTCCAGATATGGTCTCACCAATATGGTACATACAACATACAGTGCAGAAGGAGGCCAGTCAGCCCATCGAGTCTGCACCGACCCACTTAAGCGCTATCCCCGTAACCCAATAAGCCCTCCTAAACTTTTTGATCACTAAGGTCAATTTATCGTGGCCAACCACCTGACCTGCACACCTTTGGACTGAGAGGAACCCGGAGCACCTGGAGGAAACCCACGCAGACACGGGGAGAACGTGCAGACTCCACAGACAGTGATCCAGTGGGGAATCGATTCTCGGACCCTGGAGCTGTGAAGCCACAGTGGTATCCACTTGTGCTACTGTGTATAACTGAAGCATAACCTCCCTACTCTTGTATTCAATTCCCCTCACAATAAACAATAACATTCTATTAGCTTTCCTAATTACTTGCTGCACCTGTATACTCGCCTTTTGTGATTCATGCTCTTGGACACCCAGATCCCTCTGAATCTCAGAGCTCTGCAATCTCTCACCATTTAGATAATAAACTTTTTTACTCTTCTGCCCAACATGGACAATTACACATTTTCCCACATTATTCTCCATTTGGCAGATCTTGTTTCACTCATTTAACATCTACCTTTTTAACCTCCTTATGTCCTCTTCATAATTTACTTTCCTGCTTACCTTTGTATCATTGGAACATAGGAGCAGGAATTGGCCATTCAGCCCGTCGAGCCTGCTCCACCGTTCAATACGATCATGGCTGATCATCCACTTCAATGGCTTTTTCCCCACACTATCCCCATATCCCTTTGTGTTATTGGTATTTAGAAATCTGTCAGTCTCTTCTTTAAACACACTCAATGACTGAGCTCCCACAGCCCTCTGGGGTAGAGAATTCCAAAGATTCACATCTTGTAGATCTCTGTAGATCAAACCATTGCCCCGTCCTATTCCCGTATCCGTCAGTTTATTTCCCTGAAAAGCCCATCTAATTTCCTTTGGGAGACTTTCCATTATCTCTGCTTCTACCCGCATCGTAGGAAGTGGCTTCCAGGTATTTCCCACTTTCTTCAAATGCAAACGAGTCTCAGTGAGCACAGAAAGAGGCCATCCCGCCCATTGTTCCCATGCTAGCTCTTTGAATTAACTAATTAGTCCCATCGCCCGGCAAGTTTCTTTTCCTCCAGAATCTGTCCAGTTCCCTTGTGAAAGTTACAGTTGAATTTCCTTCCTGCACCATTGTGAGGCAGTGAATCCCAACAACTCGTTCTTTTTTAAATCTAATAATTTCACGATACACTGTGTTTGGATTTTCACAGGGGATTTGAAATGGAGAGAAAGACATGGTTGTTGCACAAAATCAAGACTCAGTCTTTATGAATGATCTTAGTGAGTGGGCAGAGTGTGAAATGTCCAGGTTTGCGGTGCCAAGATGCACACGTCCCAGGGGCTGTGCCGGGCGGGGCACCCTGCCCTATACCTGACCATTCGGGGGCCTCCATGGCCCGGGAACCCCTCCGGTACCGTGATGCCTGGCCCATGTCTGTGTGGGGCCAATACTCATCGGCGTCCATGTGACCGGCTATGGAGTCGCTTAAATCAAGCTTTGCCTTTAGATAGGGGGTCCTTCCCGTTAACGGGATGGAGATTGGCCTTAATCCAGCCAGTGGGAATAGGCCGGTTAGATCGGAAACCGTTTGCCTCTTGGTGCCCAATTTCGGACTCTCCTGCGATCTAACTGGCGCACTTGGATTCGCGCCTTGCGCATCGTGGCCATTCGATCGTGCCCCGATTCTCATTTGCTGTAAAAATGTCAAAGGTTAATTGCTGTGTATAAAGAAAGTGCAATAAGGACAAATGTACTGACAAGAGAGACCTTCAAGCTCTGATTAGCCTCAACATTTGAAACTGTATGAATAAGGGATTGTAGAGAATCAGATGAAGGGATAGTATGAAACAGTTCTATTGTATTCCTGTCTGAGATAATGAGAAGGTGTCAGTAATTGGGGATCCAATTAAATTAATCTAGTGACCAAATTGACCAATTATCATGTTACAACAGACCCAACTCTGACGTGAGGTAATGGTCACTTTGGGGATAAAAGTAGAGGTTCTGAAGATCTTCCTTGCTGGCCAAGTACTGAAGACTCCCGAGGTCGAGTTCCAAAGAAATTACTGTCAAATGAGGAGCCAGACTCCAGAGGCTGAATTCTACAAGAATTACTGTCAAAGGAGCCAGAGAGGGTTACGCTTCTACAGACTGATCACCCACATGAAGTTGGAAAAGTCAATGTGTTAAAGTTATTCAGTAAACTTTTTTCATTTAATAAACTTATTTTTAAATTTACTATCCAGAGAATTTTGATTTTGTCTTAATTGGTTAAAGTCTTGTCTGAACCAAAGTGAATTTATTAAATCGCAAGTTGGGTGTGGCTCAAATCAATTAAGTTCCAGATAACAAGATCAGATAACATAAACCTTCAATTAAAAAACTTACATGTCTATAGCGCCTTTCACAACCACAGAACGTCCCAAAGTGCTTTACAGCCAATGAAGTTCTTTTGAAGTGTAGTCACTGTTGTAATGTAGGAAGCGCAGCGGCCAATTTCCACACAGCAAGATCCCACACACCAAATGATAATGAGCAGATGATCTGGTTTTAGTGATGTTGATTGAGGGATAAATATTGACCGGGACACCGGGGATAACTCCCCTGCTCTTCTTCAAAGTGGGGGGGAGGGTGGGGTGTGGGGGGGGGGGGGTGGGGGTGGGTGGGGGGGCGGGGGCAGGGGGAGACAGGGCCTCAGTTTAATATCTTATTTGAAAGAAAGCTGTTCTGACAGTGCAGCATTCACTCAGTGCTGGGACCAGGAATGTTGGAACTGGTTTTTGTCCACAGGTCCCTAACTGGGTCTTAACCTTCTGACCCAGAGGTGATAGTGCTGCCCCCTGAGCCATGGCGGATTCTAGTTAGAAAGGAAAAGTTACGCTTTAAAACCCTCCACCCTTTGCCTCCGATGCCTAAATCTAATAATTAAAAACCCAGTATAAATAACATGGATTTCACTGACAAATGTTGAAGTATTGATTTTGAGCCACAAGTTTTAACTTCCCATTGCTCCTCTGCACCTTTCTGTCTCTGTTGCTCATATCAATGACAGCCGGGCGACAGAGCTGAGGGATGAATTTAGCTGAGAATAACGGGGCCTGTGTCCCAGTTGGGAAACTGCCATGGGCGTCGCAGTAATAGAGAGACAGGAAGGTGCTGGAGGACTGACTGGAAAATGGGCCACCAACCAATTGTTACATCGGTCACTATTCCGATCCCAGACCAGACCCCAACAGTGGCTAGGATACTGGACCAAAACCCCAATATTTCAGTCTATTTGTGTGACTGTGCGGAAGGAATGATTCACTCCAGGAATGATCGCATGAAGAAATAGGGCGTGGTTATTTTTAAAATAAAACTTTATTGTGGCTACAATATTAAACTTTTTAACTTCACACCCAAAACAACAGCTTACAATTACCCATTTAAACATTACTACTCAATCTCCCATTAAACAACAGGAAAAGAAAGATACAGATCTCAATCTATCTCACTGTGGGAGAATTGTGGGCCCAAAATTGAACTTCTCTCTCCAAACCTTTCTCCAAAAACTGCTCTCTATAATTTTGCAGTGAATCACACTCTAACCCCACGCTTTTAACCCTTAAATTGCCCAATACATTTATAATCAAATTTTCCAAAAATCTTCCAATCGTCACACCTCCCCCTTCAAAAAAAATGAACCAGCGATGTACGCAGATGGCTTTATTTTTCTAAAAACTTTTAAAATTTTAAACATTTCTTATGATTACATGCAACTTGTACTCTATAATAACATTTTACATTTTTCAACAGGCAAACATACACACGAGTGTAGTCCATTTTAGTCTCACATGTCACAGTCGCGAGCATAAATTTACCCATTCCTAGATTTCCAAAGACCGGGGCGGCCTCCAAGATTACACAAGAAAAGCTTCAACAATTCAGTGATATGTAGTTGCCTGGCTCTGACAGCAGAATTCTTCTCTTGATGGTTAGACAGGTTGCTATCGATGCTGCAGCATTCATCATCAGTTCTTCACATTTATCAGCTGCTTTGTATTCTGTGTCTGTTGAGGATAGCCAAAAATAATGGGTAACAGGTGCAGGTGAGATGTTTCCCCCGTTTGGAGAGTCTAGAACCAGGGGACAGAATTTCAAAATAAGGGGGAAGCCATTTAGGACCAGTCTCAGAGGAGACATTTCTTTACTCCGAGGGTTGTGAATGTTTGGAATTCTCTACCCCAGAGGGCTGTGGAAGGTCAGTCATTGAGTGTGTTTAAAGCAGAGACACAGATTTCTAAATCCCAATAACATGAAATGAAACAAAAATCGCTTATTGTCACAAGTAGGCTTCAAATGAAGTTACTGTGAAAAGCCCCTAATCGCCACATTCTGGCGCCTGTTCGGGGAGGCTGGTACGGGGATGGAACCCTCGCTGCTGGCCTTATCCTGCTTTATGAGCCAGCTGTTTTAGCCCACTGTGCTAAACCAGCCCCTACACAAAGGGATATGGGGATAGTGTGGGGGGAAAGGCATTGAAGTGGATGATCAGCCATGATCGTATTGAATGGTGGAGCAGGTCGACGGGCTGAATAGCCAAGTCCTGCTCCTATGTTCCAATTGTAACAAAGATAGGAAGGAAAGTAAATTGTGAATGGGACATAAGGAGACTAAAGTGATATAGGTAGGTTAAGTGAGTGGGAAAAAATCTGCCAAATGGAGCATAATGAGGGAAAAATGTGAAATTGTCCATCTTGGTAGAAAGAATAAAAAAAGCTTATAATCTAAACGGTGAGAGATTGCAGAGCTCTGAGATTCAGAGGGATCTGGGTGTCCAAGAGCATGAATCACAAAAGGCGAGTATACAGGTACAGCAAGTAATTAGGAAAGCTAATAGAATGTTATTGTTTATTGTGAGGGGAATTGAATACAAAAGTAGGGAGGTTATGCTTCAGTTACAAAGGACATTGGTGAGACCACATCTGGAGCACTGTGTACAGTATTGCTCTCATTTAAGGAATGATGTCAATGTGTTGGAAGCAGTTCAGAGAAGGTTTACTGGACTCGTACCTGGAATTGGAGGCTGGTCTTATGAGGAATGATTGGACGGGCTGGGCTTGTGTCCGATGGAGTTTAGGTGACTTGATTGAACCGTAAAAGATCCTGAGGGGCCTTGACAGGGTGGATGTGGAAAGGATGTTTCCTCTTGTGGAAGAATCTAGAAATTGGAGTCACTTTAAAAGTAATAACTTGCCCATTTAAGGCAGAGGAGAACTTTTTTCTCTCTGAGGGTCGTGAGTCTTTGGAGCACTCTTCCTCAAAGGGCAGTGGAAGCAGAGTCTGTGAATATTTTGAAGGCAGAGCTGGATAGATTCTTGGTAAGCAAGAGGGTGAAAGGTTATCGGGAGGGTAGCGGGAATGTGGATTGGAAGTTACAATCAGAGCAGCCGTGAACTTATTGAATGGTGGAGCAGGCTCGAGGGGCCGAGTGGCCTACTCCTGCTCCTAATTTGTCTGTTATCACATCCTTTATAATAGATTGCAGCATTTTCCCTCCTACTGATGTCAGGCTAATGCGTCTGTGGTTCCCTGTTTACTCTCTCCCTCCTTAAATATTGGGGTTACATTTACCACCTTCCAACCTGCAGGAACCATTCCAGAATCTGTAGAATCTTTGAAAGATGATCACCAATGTATCCACTATCTCTACAGCCACATCTTTCAGCACTCTGGGATGTAGAGCATCAACTTTGTGGGATTTATTAACTTTCAACCCACATTAATTTCTCCAATACTACTTTGTCACTAATACTAATCTCTTTCAGTCCCTCTTGAATACCAGTTCCTTGGTTCCCTTGAGTTTTTGAACAATTTTCTGTATGTTCCTCCATGAAGACAGACACACATTGTTTAGTTTCTCTGCCATTTTCTTATTCTCCATTATAAACTCTCCTGTCTCTGCCTGGAATGGACCCATGTTGGTCTTTGCTAATCTTTTCCTTTTCACATTCCTATCGGAGCTTTTCCAGTGGGTTTTTATGTTTCTCCCCAGTTTGCTCTCATATTCTATTTTTTCTTTATCAGTTTCTTTGTCCTCCTTTGCTGAATTCGAAACAAGTTCCCAATCCTCAGGCTTACTACTGTTTTGGCCACTTCAAGAGCCGCTTCCTTTGATCTAATGGGATCTTTAACTTTGATTTGTGATCCTTAAAGGAATCTTGTTGTATTCTGTAAAATGAAAGTCACCAAAGGACCATGGGCTGCTCTCCCCTTTGAGAGAGAGAGAGCTTACTGGTGATTACTTACTGGAGGGTCACCACACTTCAGGTGAGGGGCAATGTTGAGAAGGCAGGGCCTTCATCAATAACCTCTGTAGGGGAATTGAACCCATGCTGTTGGCGTCGCTCCGCATCATGAACCAGCCAACTGAGCTAACTGACCAGCTGGTAAATATGTCATATTTCCTTTAATCTTAGCTAATCCCGGTTTCCCAATCCACCTCAAACAACTTGCCCCTCCGAGGGGGCTGTTTAGCACAGGGCTAAATCGCTGGCTTTGAAAGCAGGCCAAGGCAGGCCAGCAGCACAGTTCAACTCCCCTACCAGCCTCCCCGAACAGGCACCGGAATGTGGCGACTAGGGGCTTTTCACAGTAACTTCATTTGAAGCCTACTTGTGACAATAAGCAATTTTCTTTCATTTATTTCATACCCTCATAGTTTTCTTCTGTGAAGAACACCCAAATAAATTAAACAGAAAAAAACATGTAACCACCACAGCCCATCTCCATGGCAAGGTGGCAAGCTTTGGGGGTTCCAAACAGAAATGGGAACTAAATATCTTCAAACTTACAAACACTCTTTCAGTCTGTGATCCTCGTGAAATTTAGAACCAGGCAATTGCAACAAGTCTCAAAGAGCATCAGCCCACTGGAGGCAACCTCGTGAGACCGGCAGTCCAGCAGAAAGAAACCGTCTGACCATCCCCATTGGCCAACTGTCAGAATGAACAAAATGCAGTCCTGGATGTAATTGAAGCAGAAACAATAACAGAATCCAACCACTGTAATCAATTGTGAACTTGGCGAATCAGCAGCTGCGATGAATCACAGATTTCCTTCCCAGGCTGTGGGCACGAGTGGCCTTTATCCGGTGTGAAGTCGTTGTTGTGACCGCAGGCTGGATGAGTGAATAAATCCTTTCCCACACTGAGAGCAGGTGAACGGCCTCTCCCCAGTGTGAACTCGCTGATGTGACCATAGGCTGGTTGAAACATAGAATGCCTTCCCACACTGAGGGCATTTGCATGCCCTCTCCCCAGTGTGTATTCGCTCATGTGACTGCAGGGTGTCTGACCGAGTGAATCTCTTCCCACACTGAGAGCAGGTGTATGGCCTCTCCCCTGTGTGAACTCGCTGGTGTTTCTTCAATATGGATAGCTCAGTAAATCCCTTCCCACAAGCAGAGCAGGTGAATGGCCTCTCTCCAGTGTGAACTCGCTGGTGTTTCACTAGTACGGATGAAACACGGAATCCCTTCCCACACTGAGAGCAGGTGAATGGCCTCTCCCCAGTGTGAACTCGCTGATGTTTCTTCAGGCTGGATAACTCAGTGAATCCCTTCCCACACAGAGAGCAGGTGAATGGCTTCTCGCCAGTGTGAACCCGTTGGTGACTCTTCAGCTGGGATAACTGAGTGAATCTCTTCCCACACTGAGAGCAGGTGAACAGTCGCTCCCCAGTGTGAATTAGCTGATGATTCCGCAGGTTGGATGAATCACTGAATCGCTTCCCACATTGAGAGCAGCTGAATGGCTTCTCGCCGGTGTGAATTAGCTGGTGTGCCCGCAGGTTGGATAACACAGCAAATCTCTTCCCACACACAGAGCAGGTAAAGGGCCTCTCCCCAGTGTGAATGCGTCGATGAGCTTCCAGTACAGATGGGGATCTGAATTCCTTCCCACAGTTCCCACATTTCCACGGTTTCTCCATGTTTTGGGTCTCCTCGTGTCTCTCCAGGTCAGACAATCAGTTGACGCCTCCTGCACAGAACACGTGTACGGTCTCTCCCCGCTGTGAATGGTGTGATTTTTTTTTCAGGCTGTGTAACCGGTTAAAGCTCTTTCCACAGTCAGTGCTCTGGAACACTCTCACTCGGGTGTGTGTGTCTCGGTGCTTTTCCAGTCACACTGATGGCTAAAATATTTTGAAGCCGACAGAACAGACAAACATTTCTCCTTCTAGATTCAAAGGCTGATGATATTCAGGTCCCAAGGAACAGAGTGACTCCGTCACATCGAGAGGTTACGTTTGAGATTTCTGTCTGTAATTCCTCCTCTTCTAATATCCTATAAAAGGAGTTTACAAAATGAGTTTACAAAAGTGAAGGATAGAAATTCATAACCGACAACTCTTGTTTCTATGGAACATTTTTTCCTCTCTCATTCCCCAATACCTAGTCGCCAAAAACTACCCCATACGTCGTCTTCAGGGAGCGGATTCGGAGGGGCGGAGTGACTGAGCTGTGAGCATTGGGAAAGATACCATCCTTTTCGCCAGACAAATAAATGTGTCAAACTGAGGGAGCAAAGGATGTCAATGTCTTTGAGAGAGAGAGACCTGGGTCAAGCTTTCCAGAGTCTGCACCCTCCCTGGATTCACTTCCTTTCCCTTCAGTTGCTGCAAGTCACCAATTGAAGGTGAGAATGAGAAAAGAAATGGAAAGGGGGAGAAAATAAAGTGTTTTACTCACAGATGTTGGAGACGGGAGGTGTGAAGCTCAAGCTCATTCAGAGTGAGGAGCAGCAGCTTTGCTGGGCAGGAATGAGCAGGTTAACAAGCTCAATTTCCAAAGTCTGCAGGTAGACAATGAAGGAACTCTGATTGGCAGGCGGTGAAGAGGCCTTCCGGTCCTCCCAGTTTGCCATTGGTCAATATTTCTGCATGAGGGTCAAGGGACGGGGCCTCCCCGCACATGCGCACCAACCCGCCCCTTGAACATGCGCAGTCCCGGACCTGGGCGGAGATCACCGAGAGGCTTCTCGCTCTGGCGGGAGCCGTCAGCCGGTTGCCTGGAATCCGTGTCTGGAGGAGGTGTCGGGGGAGGGGGAACAATGGGGACGGGACTGCGCACTGGAACCCGCAGACGTCACCGTGGAGCTGTGTGATTTGGTATTGGTTGATTCAGGCAGGGCTTCATTGTGACGTCACAATTCGGAGGTTGGACAATGAGTTTCAGACTAAAACTTCCTCCTCATCTGGGAGCTCAGTGTTTCCCCCTTTCCATTTCCTTTCTCATTCTGTGGGGACATTGGTGACTTGCAGCAACTGAAGGGAAAGGAAGCGAATCCAGGGAGGGTGCAGACTCTGAAAAGCTTGGCCCAGGTCTCTCTGTCTCTCTCTCTGAAAGACATTGACATCCTTTGCTCCCTCAGCTTGACATATTTATTTGTCTGGCTAAAAGAATGGTCTCTTTCATAATGTTCACATTAAAGGGGTTAAGCCATTTATTATTATTTCTTGTCTTCTGATATAGGTCTGTGAATAATTTCACAGTTTTATTTCAGCACAGAAGGAATCCATTCAGTCACTTGAGTCCATGCCGACTCTCTGCAGAACAATTCAGGCTGTCCCATTTCTCCTCGATATCACCATACCTCTGCAAGTTTATTTCCTTCATGTGCCCTTCTACGTTCAGTTTCAAATAATCTTATCGTCTCAACTTGCACCACTAGGTAGTGAGTTCCAAGTCATCAGCACTCACTGCCGAAATAAACTTCCCCCCCACTACCCCATATATCTAATCATGGGTTAATATTAGATACAGCAGAGTGAGAATGGAGGGAGTATGTGGGATGGAAATTTACAGCTTTAGGGGAACGAGGGAGGAAAAATATTCCATTGAAACTAGAATTGTCTTCTGAATTTCTATTTTATTTGACAGTGATGATATTTATAATCTCCTTTTACAGTACATTAGAAAGTGAGGATTTACAGACAGAAATCTGAAAGTAAATCTCGCATCTGGGTCTGACAAAGTCACTCGATTCCTTGGGACCTGAATATCATCGGACTTTGAACCTAGAAGTAGAAATGTTTGTCTGTCTCAAGAGATTTTAAAGCACCAAGACACACAGACACCTGGGTAAATGCGTTCCAAGGAACTGACTGGAAAAAGCATCAACCAATTACTTTGTTTTATAAATTTAGAATACTCAATTATTCTGTCCAATTAAGGGGCAATTTAGTGCGACCAATCGACCTAACCTGCACAACTTTGGGTTGGGGGGGATGAGACCCACGCAGACATGGAGGCAATGTGCAACTCCACACAGACAAGGAGCCGGCATCGAACCCGGGTCCTCCGCACCCTAGGCAGCAGTGCTAACCACTGCACCACCGTGCCGCTCTGGTGTTAACCAATTACACAGCCTGATAAAACATCGCACCATTCAGAGCGGAGAGAAATCCTGCACGTTTTTGCTGTGGACGAGGCTTCAACTGATTATGAAACCTGGAGAGTCTCAAGGACGCCTGCACCTGAAAATGTGGGCACTGTGGGAAAGGATTCAGATCCCCAGCTGTGCTGGAAACTCATCAATGTCGTCACACTGGGGAGAGGCCACTCACCTGCTCTGTGTGTGGGAAGGGATTCACTCAGTCATCCCACCTGCTGCCACATCAAAGAGCTCACACTGGGGAGAAGCCATTCACCTGCTCTGAATGTGGGAAAGGATTCAGTAATTTATCCACCTTGCAGACACAGCAGTAAATTCACACTCTGGAGAGGCCTTTCAAATGCTCTGCATGTGGACAGGGATTCACTGAGTCATTCAGCCAGATGATCGACCAGTGCATTCACACTGGGGAGAAAGTGTTCACCAGGATGTGGTGTTCACCTGCTCTACTTGCTGAAAAGGATTCCGTGATTCATATAGCCTTCCGACTCATCAGCGAGTTCATAACAGGGAGAGGCCATTCACCTGCTCCATTTGTGGGATCGGATTCACTCAATTATCCAGCCTGCTGACACTCCAATGAGTTCACACCGGGGAGAGACCGTTCACCTGTCTGACTGCGGGAAGGGATTCACTCGGTTGTGGGAAGTGACCTTTTGTGGATTAATTCAAAGGAGATGTACTCTCCCAGACTCGAAGCGCATCAGCCCACTGGAAGCAAAGTCGTGAGACCGGCCAGTCCAGCAGAAAGAAACCCTCTAACCGTCCAACCTCACTAAGTGTCAGAATGAAGATGGTTCAGTCCTGGATGTGATTAACAGCAGCAATAACAGCAGAAGCCAATCCCTGTCATCACTTCTGAACACTGCTGTCTCAACAGGATGCATAGCAGAGTGAATCCTTTTCCACAAATAGATCAGATGAACGACTTCTCTCTACTGGTGTGGCTTCAGGGTGGATGAATCACAGAATCCATTCCCACAATCAGAGCAAGTGAATGGCCTCTGTCCGATGTGGATTCATTGGTGCATCTGCAGTTTGGATAACTGGATAAATCCTTTCTCACACTCAGAGCAGGTGAATGGCCTCTCCTTGTGTGAACTCTCTGGTGTTCCAGCATGTTGGATGACCTAAACCTCTTCCCAAGGTCAGAGCAGCTGAACGGTCTCTCCTCAGTGTGAGTGCGCTGGTGGGACATCAGTTCTTGAGAACTTTTGAAGCCACTCCCACAGGCAGAGCATTTAAAGGGACTCTCATTGGTGTGAGTGACTTGGTGTATTCGCAGGTTAGAAGAACGAGTGAATCGCTTCCCCCACACAGTGCAGGTGAAAGGCCTCTCCCCGGTGTGAACCCGCTGGCGAGTCAGAAAATTGAATGACTCACTGAATCCCTTCCCACACTTCGGGCAGGTGAATGGTCTCTCCCCTGTGTGAACTCATCAGCGAGTTCATAACACGGAGAGGCCATTCACCTGCTCCATTTGTGGGATCGGATTCACTCAATTATCCAGCCTGCTGACACTCCAATGAGTTCACACCGGGGAGAGACTCGCTGATGTGTCAGAAGGGTGGATGAATGTTTGAATCCCTTCCCACAGTCAGAGCACATGAACGGTTTGTCCACACTGTGAGCTCATTTGTGTCTCAGCATGTGGGATGACTGAGTGAATCCCTTCCCACACACAGAGCAGTTGTGGGAAACCAGCGGCCTGGGGGCCACATGCAGCCCATCTGGGTTCTGAGCGCGGCCCACAAGGCATTTTGCTGACTGTTGCCCACAGGCAGGGTTGCCATATTCCACCGATTCCCGTCCACATAGTTTTTTTCTACCGGTATTACTGAAGTGATCCACTGGACAGCTTGTTTATGATGCAGAGCGAGGCCACCAGCACGTGTTCAAATCCCGTACTGGCTGAGGTTATTCATGAAGGCTTTGCCTTCTCAACCTTGGCCCTCACCTGAGGTATGGTAATCCTCCAGTTAAATCACCATATCTCAGCTCTCCCTGTCAAAGGGGAAGGCAGCCTGTGGTCAACTGGCACTATGGCGACTTGACTTGACACATGTGAAGCGAGGGGAAGTGAAGTGAGGAGCATTCTGATTGCACAACATTGACTGTGAGCCGTGCACTCCCTCTGCATCCAAAGTGTAAATATTTTATTTTTAACATTTGAAGTTGATAGTTCAATTAAAATATAAATGAATTGAACTAAGCATTTTCTATAACTCATTATGAAATATTTGGTATGTATTAAATGTATTTAATCTGATAGATAGGTCACAGTTAGTGGATTTCAATCTTGCCGACACAGAGATGAATGAGGGTCACTCATGCGATCCACTCACTAGCCGAGTCTGCCATCACTGATCTGAGGAGATATCCTTACTGTTCAGTAAACCTTACATGGAAAAGGCACAGATACAACTGGACATGGAGGAACATAATGGAATTATTTTGGGAAATACAGTGTATGTGCAGTTTATTCAAACCGTGCATTATCATATCCCCTTCACAAATAGCTGATGTCAGGGCGGCACGGTGGTGCAGTGGTTAGCACTGCTGCTTCTTGGCACCGAGGACCTGGGTTTGAACCCGGCTCTGGGTCGCTGTCCGTGTGGACATTCTCCCCCACGGGTGTCTGTGTGGGTCTCACCCCACAACCCAAAGATGTGCAGGGTAGGTGGATTGGCCACACTAAATTACCCCTTAACAGGGAAATAAAATTCCTTCATTGATAAAAGTCTTTATTAGTTTGATGCTCTTTGAACCTCGGAGCGCAACAACACAATTTAATGTCAGTATTAATGCTCCACATGAGCCTCCACCCACCCCTCTTCATCTCCCCCATCAGCATATCCTTCTATTCCTTTCTCCCTCATGAACGCTTCCAGGGGCCAGTACAGGCTCGATGGGCCGAATGGTCTCCTTCTACACTGTAAATTCAATGATTCTATGAATCTCGGTTCCCTTTCAATGTATTCATGCTGTTCCCCTTAACCACTCGCTGTGGTAGTGAGTTCCACATTCTCACCACTCGCTGGGTAAAGAGGTTTCTGATTGAAATTCCTATTGGATTATTGAACCCCTTCATAATCTTAAGGACTTCCATCAGATCACCCTCTAGTCTTTTATCTAGCGAAAAGCAGCCCCAGCCTTTCCTGAGGGTTAATGTGCAATGGGGCGGCAGGTAGCACAGTGGTTAGCACTGTTGCTTCACAGTGCCAAGGACCCAGGTTTGATTCCCGGCTTGGGTCACTGTCTGCGGAGTCTGCACATTCTCCCCGTGTCTGCGTGGGTTTCCTCCGGTTGCTCCGGTTTCCTCCCACAGTCCAAAGATGTGTGGGTTAGGTTGATTGGCCATGCTAAATTGCCCTCAGTGTCCAAAGGTTAGGTGAGGTTACTGGGTTATGGGGCTAGGATGGAGGTGTGGGCTTAAGTAGGGTGCTCTTTCAAGGGCCGGTGTAGACTCGATGGGCCTATTGGCCTCCTTCTGCACTGTAAGTTCTATGATAAAAATTCTCAGTTCTGGTATTATTCTTGTGAATATTTGTTGCATCTTCTCCAGTGCCTCAATTTCCTTTTTCTGTTATGACCCAGGACAGAAATTTATTTTTGATTTGTATAGTGTCATGGGTGTTTATAAATGGGTGTGTATATAAGTATCTGTAGTGAGAGTACCTTTAAGAAATGGGTGTTTATTACTGCAGTGATCTCAGAGAGTGGGTGGAGCTGGGCGGTCTGTCAGCTTTTTACTTTCACTTTAGGCTGTTTGCTGCAGGGTGGGTTTGGTTTCATTTTAATTTTGGAGAAGCTGAAATCACAGCTGGATGTGTGTGAACCTGCAAGCTTATGAATGTTCATTTGGGATTTTCAAAGGAGTAAATGTTCTCAATAGTGAATTTAAACCCGATCTTGGTGTTGAAAAAGGTATTTTGTCTTCTGAATGTTGTTTGGGAATTTACTAAGGATTACGGTAGTGTAGTCGTTAGCACAATTGCTTCACAGCTCCAGGGTCCCAGGTTTGATTCCCGGCTTGGGTCACTGTCTGTGCGGAGTCTGCACGTTCTCCCCGTGTGTGCGTGGTTTTCCCCCGGGTGCTCCGGTTTCCTCCCACAGTCCAAAGATGTGCAGGTTAGGTGGATTGGCCATGTTAAATTGCCCTTCGTGTCCAGAATTGCCCTTAGTGTTGGGTGGGGTTGCTGGGTTATGGGGATAGGGTGGAGGTGTGGGCTTGGGTAGGGTGCTCTTTCAAAGAGCCGGTGCAGACTCGATGGGCCGAATGGCCTCCTTCTGCACTGTAAATTCTACGATTCTACTTAGTGTTGTATTCTTTGTGGGTTGTATTTGAATTAATGGTTGCTAAGATGTTCACTGTTGTTTTAAAAAGGTTAACTTGAGTTCATAGAATAAACATTGTTTTGCTTTAAAAAACTACTTTTCCATTTCTGCTGTACCACACCTGTAGAGTGAGCCGTGTGCTCCCCATATCACAATCTAGTAAAAGTTGTGGGTCAGGTGAACTCCATGATACACTTTGGGGTTCTCTGAACTTTGGCCCATAACAATAGCTGTGAAGAAATAATACTTTGTTCCAGGAGTGTTTCCACACACAGATAGGGAAATGGTTTATTAAGACAAACTTTATTGCCACAGCATTAAACTAACTTTAACATTATAACATAAATAGCTTAAAATTGTGAGTTAAACAATGCTTAACAATAAAATGAAACACAAACTCCTGACTGCTATTTTCTTCATCTCCAATCAGGCAAAACCTATTTCAGGTCAAAGCCCATTTTAAATACAGTGAGTAAACACAGGAATACAGGCCAGCCTCTAAATAAATCATTCCTTTCAAAGACTGCTTGCAGAAAGAGGAACCCTGGAGAGAGAAACAGCCCTCAGATTCTTGCCTGTGTCAAACCACTGTTTAACTTTCCAAAAGCTGCTGTTCTGTTCACAGTCAAATCTCAACTGACTGACTCAATGCTACAGGCATGGTACAAACCTAGCTCCTTCCATTAGTTACATAATCCATGTCCCACTCAAATCCCATGACCAGATCAATTAAGTTGAAACACAATGCCTCTAATTATCTACTCTACAGAAATCACAACAAACATCCATTCGGCTTGTCCTTTTACACATTAACATGCTTGAAATAAGGATGATCTCATTTTTATGAAACCTTAATTACCTGTTTTGTAGCCACAGTGTCTGCCTGTCTTTTAAACCAGGATTTGTTTTAATACTGCAGCAGATATGTACACACACTAACCTGGCTTGTAACCATTCTGGTACCAGATGCATATAATACATACATTCATCACACTATATGGAGATCACAACTGTTGATAGTACTCCCAGCATAGTCTAACCCTGGGTCTAAACAAGTTGAACATAACCTTTTCAGTTCTATCCCTCTAGATTGGAACCCTATATGTGGGCCCCACACTTTAGGAAATGTGAAGTTCTCAGAGAGGGTACAGGGGAGATTTACGAGAATGGTACCAGGGATGAGGGACTTCAGTTAGTTGGAGAGACTGGAGAAGCTGAAATTGTTCCCTTTATATCACAGTCATTGGTCAGAGAAGGAGGCCATTCAACCCATTGAGTCCACGCTGTGATATAGATACAGCTCTGATACATAATCTGAAATCTGTGTCCTCCTCATCCTTGTACCATCAGCTAATGGGAACAGCTTTTCTTTGTCCACCTTATGTAAACCTATCATAACCTTGTCCACCTCATAAAATCTCCCCTCAACCTCCTTTGCTCCAAGGAGAACAACCCCAGCTTCTCCAGCCGAACCTAGTGGTTGAAATCCCTCCTCCCTGGGACCATTCTAGTAAATCTCCTCTACATCCTCCCTAAAGTGTGGTTACCCAGAACTGGATTCAATACTCTAGTTGTGGCCCAACCAGAGCTTTAGAAAGGTTCAGTATAACATAAGAACTAGGAGCAGGAGTAGGCCATCTGGCCCCTCGAGCCTGCTCCACCATTCAATGAGATCATGGCTGATCTTTTGTGGACTCAGCTCCACTTTCCGGCCCGAACACCATAACCCTTAATCCCTTTATTCTTCAAAAAACTATCTATCTTTATCTTAAAAACATTTAATGAAGGAGCCTCTACTGCTTCACTGGGCAAGGAATTCCATAGATTCACAACCCTTTGGGTGAAGAAGTTCCTCCTAAACTCAGTCCTAAATCTACTTCTCATTATTTTGAGGCTATGCCCCCTAGTTCTGCTTTCACCCGCCAGTGGAAACAACCTGCCCGCATCTATCCTATCTATTCCCTTCATAATTTTATATGTTTCTATAAGATCCCTCCTCATCCTTCTAAATTCCAACGAGTACAGTCCCATTCTGCTCAACCTCCCCTCGTAATCCAACCCCTTCAGCTCTGGGATTAACCAAGTGAATCTCCTCTGCACACCCTCCAGTGCTAATACATCCTTTCTCAAGTAAGGAGACCAAAACTGAACACCATACTGCAGGTGTGGCCTCACTAACACCTTATACAACTGTAGCATAGCCTCCCTAGTCTTAAACCCCATCCCTCTAGCAATGAAGGACAAAATTCCATTTGCCTTCTTAATCACCTGTTGCACCTGTAAACCACCTTTTTGTGACTCATGCACTAGCACACCCAGGTCTCTCTGCACAGCAGCATGTTTTGATATTTTATCATTTTAAATAATAATCCCTTTTGCTGTTATTCCTACCAAAATGGATAACCTCACATTTGTCAACATTGTATTCCATCTGCCAGACCCTAGCCCATTCACTTAGCCTATCCAAATCCTTCTGCAGACTTCCAGTATCCTCTGCACTTTTTGCTTTACCACTCATCTTAGTGTCGTCTGCAAACTTGGATACTTTGCTCTTGGTCCCCAGCTCCAAATCATCTATGTAAATTGTGAACAATTGTGGGCCCAACACTGATCCCTGAGGGACACCACTAGCTACTGATTGCCAACCAGAGAAACACCCATTAATCCCCACTCTTTGCTTTCTATTAATTAACCAATCCTCTATCCATGCTACTACTTTCCCCTTAATGCCATGCATCTTTATCTTATGCAGCAAACTTTTGTGTGGCACCTTGTCAAAGGCTTTCTTTAAATCCAGATAAACCACATCCATTGGCTCCCCGTTATCTACTGCACTGGTAATGTCCTCAAAAAATTCCACTAAATTAGTTAGGCACGACCTGCCCTTTATGAACCCATGGTGCATCTGCCCAATGGGACAATTTCCATCCAGATGCATCGCTAATTCTTCCTTGATGATAGATTCCAGCATCTTCCCTACAAACAAAGTTAAGCTCACTGGCCTATAATTACCCGCTTTCGGCCTACCTCCTTTTTTAAACAATGGTGTCACGTTTGCTAATTTCCAATCCGCGTGGATCACCCCTGAGTCTAGTGAATTTTGGTAAATTATCACGAGTGCATTTGCAATTTCCCTAGCCATCTCTTTTAGCACTCTGGGATGCATTCCATCAGGGCCAGGAGACCTGTCTACCGTTAGCCCCATTAGCTTGCCCATCACTACCTCCTTAGTGATAACAATCCTCTCAAGGTCCTCACCTGTCATAGCCTCATTTCCATCAGTCACTGGCATGTTATTTGTGTCTTCCACTGTGAAGACCGACCCAAAAAACCTGTTCAGTTCCTCAGCCATTTCCTCATCTCCCACTATTAAATCTCTCTTCTCATCCTCTAAAGGACCAATATTTACCTTAGCCACTCTTTTTTGTTTTAGATATTTGTAGAAACTTTTACTATCTGTTTTTATATTCTGAGCAAGTTTACTCTCATAATCTATCTTACTCTTCTTTATAGCTTTTTTAGTAGCTTTCTGTTGCCCCCTAAAGATTTCCCAGTCCTCTAGTCTCCCACTAATCTTTGCTACTTTGTATGCTTTTTCCTTCAATTTGATACTCTCCCTTATTTCCTTAGATATCCACGGTCGATATTCCCTCTTTTTACCGTCCTTCCTTTTTGTTGGTATAAACCTTTGCTGAGCACTGTGAAAAACCGCTTGGAAGTTTCTCCACTGTTCCTCAACTGTTTCACCATAAAGTCTTTGCTCCCAGTCTACCTTAGCTAGTTCTTCTTTCATCCCATTGTAATCTCCTTTGTTTAAGCACAAAACACTAGTGTTTGATTTTACCTTCTCACCCTCCATCTGTATTTTAAATTCCATCATATTGTGATTGCTCCTTCCGCAAGGATCCCTAACTATGAGATCCTGAATCAATCCGGTCTCATTACACAGGACCAGATCTAGGACCGCTTGTTCCCTCGTAGGTTCCATTACATACTGTTCTAGGAAACTATCACGGATACATTCGATAAACTCCTCCTCAAGGCTGCCTTGACCGACCTGATTAAATCAATCGACATGTAGATTAAAATCCCCCATGATAACTGCTGCACCATTTCTACATGCATCAGTTATTTCTTTGTTTATTGCCTGCCCCACCATAATGTTACTATTTGGTGGCCTATAGACTACTCCTATCAGTGACTTTTTCGGCTTAATATTCCTGATTTCCACCCAAATGGATTCAACCTTATCCTCCATAGCACCAATGTCATCTGGTGACATCGGTGTCATGCCCGGATGTCATCCTTAAATAACAGAGCTACACCACCTCCCTTACCATCCACTTCGTCCTTCCGAATAGTTTGATAACTTCCCTGCTTTTATTCTCAATCCCTCTATTTCTGATGCCCAAGATCCCATTTGCTCCAAAACAGGAAAATCAAACCTTGTCGCTTGAACATAAAAAGCATTTGAATGATATTCTCAAAATGCCGAAAGGAGACGGATGGTCTTTGAGGCTGGGAGCAAAGTGTGAGACTGGGCAATTCCGCAGAAAGAAACCATCCAACCCTCCCAATTTCCAGAGTTGGTTAAAGTTTGGGAATCTTTATTACAAGCACGCAGGGGAATGCTTCAGCGAACCACTCAGAGTAGTTACAATAACACATTTATACACAGTACGGTTGCAGCTGTTTTGTCTGCAAATTAGTGAAGTACAGGACGCAAAGGAAACAACTTGAAAACAGCTCACTTATTGACTATAGTGACTTCATCTCTCACAAAACACATCTCGGAAAACAATAGCCAGACTAGTAATCCAGAGACCCAGGGTAATACAATAGGGATCCAGGTTCGGCAGATGGTGAAATTTAAATTAATTAAAAATCTGGAATTAAAAGTAATCGATGACCATGAAAGCATTGTCGATAGTTGTAAAAACCCATCTGGTTTATTTTGGATCCATCGGTAGTGGGGGAAAAACACTATTTACTATCCAGGATAAAATAAATGTACTTCAGCCTTTGTGGATCATTCCAGTGGAAATGTGCTCTCCCCCAGGCTCAAAGAGCATCGGTCCACTGGAAGCAAAGTCGTGAGACCGGCCAATCCAGCAGAAAGAAGCCCTCCGACCCTCCCACTTCATCAAGTGTCAGAATGAAGAAAGTTTGATCTGATTAAATTTATTCACGTGCACCGAGGTACAGTGAAACGTATTGTTCTGCGTACAATACAGACAGATCATTTTATACATGAAAAAACATAGGACATATGATAAATACACAATTTAAATACATAGACATCGGGTGAAGCATACGGCGTGTAGTGCTGCTCAGTAGGGAAGATGTGTGGAGAGATCAGTTCAGTCCATAAGAGGGTCATTCTGGAGTCCGGTAACAGCGAGGAAGAATCTGTTATTGCGAGTTCTCAGACTTTTGTATCTCCTGCCCAATGGAAGAGATTGGAAAAGAGAATAACCTCGGTGGGAGGGTCTTTGATTTTGCTGCCCGCTTTCCCAAAGAAGAGGGAGGTGTAGACAGAGTCAATGGATGGGAGGCGGGTTCGTGTGAGGGACTGGGCTGTGTTCACAACTCTCTAGTTTCTTAGTCTTGGGCTGAGCAGTTGCCATATCAGTGTCATGGGAGTGTCCCTTTAAGAAATGTTTTGTCTTATCACATGGCTTCAGTGATGTCATTGTGTGTGTGGAGCTGGGCTGTGGCTCTGGGTGTTGGTTTTACTTTCGCTTTGGTTTGGGGCTGTTTTGTGGCTCGGAGTATTTTGCTTTCGTTCTCACATTTTTGGCTGCTGTACTCAGAAAGAGGCGTATTTTGGCCTGTCTCGCGATCTTCATTTTAAAAGCTGTTTCCAGATTATTTGATAACTTGAAAATAAATAATTGTTTTCTGGAAGGAATTCAAACCTGCTGTTTTGGAAAGGAAACAAGAGCATCCATACCAGGTCTTGAGTGCTGTGTGCTGGGCCACACCTTTGAACAGGAGGTACTGGTTTATGGGATCTTGTTATTTAATTGGAACAATTAAAGGGGGGAATTTATTAAGGGTTGTACATAGATTACTGCAGCTGTGTGGGGTATTTATGTTTGTAATTGATAAAAGGGCTTACTGTGTGTGTTTATAAAAATGTTAACTAAATTCGTAGAATTAAGCTTGTTTTGATTAAAAGTGCTTAAGGCCTCTGTTGAATAACACCTGAAAGGCAGGCCCTTGTGCTCATCGGAACCAAAGTCAATAAACAATTGTAGGTCAGGTGAACTCCATGATCTACTTTGGAGTTTTCTGAACCCTGGCCCATAACACAAGCTGTGATGCAGCCAGATAAGATGTTTTCTATGGTGCTCCTGTAAAAGTTGGTGCATCTGTAAAAATTGGTAAAAGTCAATGATAATCTTCATAATTGTCACAAGTAGGCTTACATTAACGCTGCAATGAAGTTACTGTGAAAATCCACTAGTCGCCACACTCTGGCACCTGTTCGAGTTCACTGCGGGAGAATTCAGAATGTCCAATTCACCCAACAAGCATCTCTTTCGGGACTTGTGGGAGGAAACTGGAGCACCCGGAGGAAACCCACGCAGACACGGGAAGAACATGCATATTCCACACAGATCGTGACCCAAGCGGGAATCGAACCTGGGACGCTGGCGCTGTGAAGCAACAATGCTAACCACTGTGTTACCGTGCCGCCCATGTGGTAATCGCTGTGGACATGCTGAATTTCCTTTGTTTTCTGAGGAAGTATAGGTTTCTTGGTCGTAGCGTTGATGTGGGTGGACCAGGACAGAATGCTGGTGATGTGCACACCTCGGAATTTGAAGCTGCGAACCATCTCCACCTCAGCCCCATTAATGCAGACAGGGATGTGTACGATACTTTGCTTCCTGAAGTCAATGACCAGCTCCTTAGTTTTTCTGACATTGAGGGAGAGATTGTTGTCATTACACCATGCCACTAGGTTCTCTATCTCCCTCCTGTACTCTGACTCATCGTTGTTTGAAATCAAACCCATTACGGTCGTGTCATCAGCAAACTTGTAGATGAAGTGGGAGCCAAATTTTGCCACACAGTCGTGTGTGTATCATGAGTGTAGTAGGGGGCTAAGTACGCAGCCTTGTGGGGCCTGGTATTGAGGACTATCATGAAGGAGGTGTTGTTGTTTATCCTTACTGATTGTGGTCTATGTACCAGGAAGTCGAGGATCCAGTTGCAGAGGGAGGAGCCAAGCCCTAAGTTTTGGAGTTTTGATATGAGCTTGGCTGGGATTATGGTGTTGAAGGTGGAGTTGTAGTCAATCAATAGGAGTCTGACGTAAGAGTCCTTGTTGTCAAGATGATCCAGGGGCGTGTATAGGGCCAGGGAGATGGCATCTGCTGTGGACCGGTTGTGGCGGTGTGCGAATTGCAGTGGATCAAGGAATGCTGGGAGTATGGAGTAGATGTCTCCAATATCTCGAAGCACTTCATAATGATCGATGTCAAGGCCACCGGACGGTATTCATTGAGGCACGTTGACTGCTTCTTCTTTGGCACCGGTATGATGGTGGTCTTCCTGAAGCAGGTGGGAACCTCGGAGTAGGGAGAGGTTGAGGATTCCGCAAACACACCTGCCAGTTGGTCCGCACAGGATCTGGGTGCACGACCTGGGATCTCGACAGGACCCATCGCTTTCCGAGGGTTCACTTTCAAGAAGGCCAATCGGACTTTGGAGGCTGTGATGGTGGGTATGGGTGTGTCCAAAGCTGCTGGACAGTTGACAACAGATTGTTGGTTTCCTGCTCAAAACAAGCATCAAATGCATCGAGTTTGATGGGGAGGGATGCGCTGCTGCAGAAGATTCTACTCGGCTTTACTTTGTAGCCCGTTATGTTGTTTAAGCCCTGCCACAACTAACAAGAGAGTCCACGTTGTTAGTCTGTGACTCTAGCTTAGTCTGGTATTGTCTCTTGGAGTCCCTGATGGCTTTGTGGAGGTTGTACCTAGATTTCTTGTATAGATCCGGATTTCCTGACTTGAACGCCTCAGACTTGGCGCCCTTGATGTTTGTGTGGCAGTGGTCAAGGATGTTAGGGTCCCTGTCGGGACAGGAAATGTGTTGGTGGAATTTTGCCAGTACACTCTTGAGGATGGCCCTGTTAAAGTCCCCGGCCACTATGCACAAGGCCTTCGGGTATTCTGTTTCACTGTTATTGATAGCGGTGTACAATTGATCAAGCGCCTTCTTCTAATCAAAGACCCCTCCCACCCGGCTTACTCACTGTCCACCTTCTTCCATCGGGCAGGAGATACAGAAGTCTGAGAACATGCACGAACAGACTCAAAAACAGCTTCTTCCCCGCTGTTACCAGACTCCTAAATGACCCTCTTATGGACTGACCTCATTAATACTACACCCTGTATGCTTCATCCGATGCCGGTGCTTATGTAGTTACATTGTATACCTTGTGTTGCCCTATTATGTATTTTCTTCTATTCCCTTTTCTTCCCATGTACTTAATGATCTGTTGAGCTGCTCGCAGAAAAATACTCTCACTGTACCTCGGTACACTTGACAAGAAACAAATCCAATCCAATCCAATTCACTTCCGCCTGGGGTGGGATGTAGAACGCCATGATGATGGCAGAAGTGAACTCTGTGGAAGGTAGTATGGACGGTAATTCACAGTCGGGTATTCCTGGTCCGGGGAGGAGTAGTTCACCAGGGTCGCCACGTCCGAGCACCAGGAGGAGTTGATGAGACGGCAAACCCCTCCACCCACTCCATGTTCAGTCCTGGATGTGATTAACAGCAGGAAAAACAGCAGAATCCAACCCGTCATCCCTTGTGAACCCTTTGATGTCTCAGCATGTTGGACGACTGAGTGAATCCCTCCCCACAGTGAGAGCAGGTGAATGGCTTCTTTCCAGTGTGAACTCACTGGTGCCTCCGCAATGTGGATAATGTTTGAAACCTCTTTGTGCAGTGAGAGCAGCTGAACGGTCTCTCCTCAGTGTGAATTCGCTGGTGGGACATCAGTACCCGAGAGCTTTTAAACCCACTCCCACAGTCGGAGCATTTAAAGGGTCTCTCATTGGTGTAAGTGACATTGTGGTTGAGCAAGTGATGACCGAGTGAATCTTTTCCCAGTCGGAGAGGTGAACGGGCTCTCCCCGGTGTGACCTCGCTCGTGTTTCATCAGGTTGGTGGAGGTTCTAAAGCTCTTTGTGCAGTGAGAGCAGCTGAACGGTCTCTCCTCAGAGTGAACGCGCTGGTGGGACATCAGTAGCTGAGAGCTTTTGAAACCCCTCCTGCAGATAGAGCATTTAAAGGGCCTGCCTTTGGTGTGAGTGACATTGTGGCTACGCAGGCCGGATAATTGAGCAAATCCCTTATCACACACAGTGCAGATGAATGGCTTCTCCCCGGTGTGAAGTCGCTGGTGTACCTGCAGGTTGGAAAACTGAGTGAATCCCATATCACACACAGTGCAGATGAATGGCCTCTCCCCAGTGTGAACTCGTTGGTGTGTCTGCAGGTGGCATAACCGAGTGAATTCCTTCCCACATACAGTGCAGGTGAATGGCCTCTCCCCGGTGTGAACTCTCTGGTGTCTCTGCAGGTGGGATAACTGAATGAATTCCTTCGCACAGTCCGAGCAGGTGAATGGCTTCTCTCCAGTGTGAACTCGTTCGTGTCTCCGCAGGTTGCCAATGTCAGTGAATCCCTTCTCACACACAGAGCAGGTGAAAGGCTTCTCTCCAGTGTGACTGCGTTGGTGCCTTTCCAGCTTGCATGGGGCTGTGAATCCCTTCCCACACACAGAGCAGGTGAATGGCCTCTCTCCAATGTGACTGCGTTGATGCCTTTCCAGTCCGTACGGGCCTTTGAAGCCCTTCCCACAGTCCTCACATTTCCATGGTTTCTCCATGGTCGGGGTGATCTTGCGTCTCACCACGCTGTACGATCAGTCGAAGTCTCGTCCACACACAGAACACCTATACAGTTTCTCCCTGCTGTGAACGGTGTAGTATTTTTTCAGGCTGTGTAACTGGTTAAAGCTCTTTCCACAGTCAGTTCACTGGAACAATCTCACGTGGGTTTGTGTGTGTCTCAGTGCTTTTCCAAACAAACTGATGTTTAAAATCTTTTGAAGCAGACAGAATAGACAAACATTTCTCCTTCTGGATTCAAAGGTTGATGATATTCGGTTCCCAAGAATTGAGTGACTCAGTTAGTTCTTGACGTGATATTTAGTTTGAGATATCGGCCTCAAACACCTCTCGTTCATACTTCCTGTAAAAAGATTTTACAAAAATCATCACTGTCAGTACAGGATAGAAATTCAGAACAGACAATTCTAGTTTCTATCGAACATTGTTAGCTCTCTCCCTTTCCCTCAAATGCTCTAAATCTCGATTCCACACGCTCTCCCTCCAGTCTCACTCTGCTGTATCTAATATTCACCCTCCCAATTCTCCTGAAGGCACTGATTCAGGCTGATCGATATATCCATGCTCACTGCTTCCTGTCCTGGGCACAGAGGCTGCCAGACAGATATATGTCTCTGTTACTGGATGATAAATGTGTGCAATATACAGACTGGATTCACTTCCTTCCCCTCCCAATTCTTATGAAGGTGCTGATTGATGCTGATCAACAAATCTAAACTCACGACCAACCTGCACAAGAGTAGAGAATCTCCATTTAAGTATATTTACTGATTAGAGATGGGATGATTCTGAGGAAGAATTTGATTTAGTCATGGAGTGGGCATGATCAGGAACCCACTGTCCACAAGGGTTGTGGAAGTCGATATGATCAATAATTCAAAATAAAATATGAAGAAAATAAACTTGCAGAGGAACAGGGATATCGAGGGGGAATGGGACTGACTGGATTGCTGTACAGAGAGTCAGCATTGACTTGAGTTCCCAAATGGATTCTGTCAGTGCTGCAATGACTGTATGACTGGAAATATATAATGTAGGTACAGTACTATTTACAAAACTAGAAATAATAATACATGTATTTTATTACAGAACCATCAATAATATATCTAATACATTCCATATAACACTAGATATATCTCTGTACGATATAACATTTTTAAAAATTCATTTACGGGGTGTGGACGTCGCTGGTTCAGCCAGCATTTATTGCCCATCCCTAGTTGCCCTTCAGAAGGTGGTGATGAGTTGCCTTCTTGAACCGCTGCAGTCCTTGAGTTGTAGGTACATCCCCTATGCTGTCAGGGAAGGAGTTCCAGGATGTCGTCCCAGCAACAATGAAGGAAGGGCGATATATTTCCAAGTCCGTCTGGTGAGTGACTTGGAGGTGAACTGCCAGGTAGTGGGGTTCCCAGGTATCTGCTGCTCTTGTCCTTCTAGATAGTAGTGGGCTTGGGTTTGGAAGGTGCTGTCGGAGGAACCTTGGTGAGTTACTGCAGTGCACATTGTAGATGGTAAACACGGCTGCCGCTGTTCGTCGGTGTTGGAGGGTTTGAATATTTGTGGAAGGGAGAGCAGTCAAGCAGGCTGCTTTGTTCTGGATGGTGTAGAGCAGCATCTTGAGTGTTGTTGGAGCTGTACTCAACCAGGCAAGTAGTGATTATTCTATTACACGCCTGACTTGTGCCTTGTTATGGTGGACAGGCTTTGGGGGTCAGGAGGTGCGTTACTCGCTGTAGTCTTTGGCCTGCCCTGGTGGCCACCGTATTAATATGGCTAGTCCAGTTCAGTTTCTGATCAATGGTAACCCTCAGGATGTTGGTTGTGGAGGATTCAGCGATGCTAATGCCACTGTAGGAGATGGTCATTGTCTGCCACTTGGTGTAGCACAAATGTAACTTGCTACTTATCAGCCAACATCTGGACACTCCTTTGTGATGTCATAATGTGGAGGTTGGACAATGAGTTTCAGACTAAAACTTCCTCCTCTAGGCAACATCAGGAAGCAAATCAATGTCTCCCCCTTTCATTAGTTCAAAAGATATAGGAGCAGAATTAGGCCATTTGGCCCATCGAGTATAACCCTTCAACCCAATTAAAAATCTGTCTAACTCCTCCCTAAATGTACTCACTGTCCCAGCTCCACCACACTCTGGGGTAGTGAATTCCATAGATTCACAGCCTTCTGGGAGAAGCAGTTTCTCCTCAACCCTTCAGATTTTCCTCCCTCTTTTTTAAAATAATCTTTATTGTCGCAAGTAGGCTTACATTAACACTGCAGTGAAGTTACTCTGAAAAGCCCCAACTTCCTGTTCGAGCACACAGAGGGAGAATTCAGAATGTCCAAATTATCTAACAACACGTCTTTTGGGGCTTGTGGGAGGAAACCGAAGCACCCGGTGGAATCACAGAATTTACAGTACAGAAGGAGGACATTCAGCCCATCGAATCGGCACCAGCCCCTGGAAATAGCACCCCAGCCCAGCCCACGCCTCCACCCCATCCCCGTAACCCAGTAAACCCACCTAACCTTTTTGGACACTAAGGGCAATTTATCATGGCCAATCTACCTTTTATCATGGCCAATCCACCGAACCTGCACATCTTTGGACTGTGGGAGGAAACCGGAGCACCCGTACAAAACCTACGAAGACATGGGGAGAACATGCAGACTGCACACAGCCAGTGACCCAAGCCGGAATCGAACCTGGGACCATGGAGATGTGAAGCAACTGTGCTAACCACAATGCTACCATGCTGCCTATCTTATCCTAAGACTATTTCCTCTCGTTCTGGAATGCCTGAAAGACGTGCTGTTAGGTGAATTGAACATTCTGAATTCTCCTTCAGTGTACCCTAACAGGCGCCAGAATGATGCGACTTGGGGAGTTTCACAGTAACTTCATTGCCGTGTTTTAAAAAAACATTTAAAGTACCCAATTCATTTTTTCCAATTAAAGGGTAATTTAGCATGGCCTGCATATCTTTGGGTTGTGGGGGCGAAACCCATGCAAACACGGGGAAAATGTGCAAACTCCGCATGGACAGTGACCCAGATCCAGGATCGAACCTGGTACCTCGGTGCCATGAGGCGGCAGTGCTAACCACTGTGCCGCCATTGCGGTGTTAATGTAAGCCTACTTGTGACAAAAATAAAGATTATTATTATCATTAAGTGGGAGTAGCCTCTCCAAGGCAGCATACAGGATGCGCGACAATGCAGAATCGTCGAGCAGAAACTTATAGCCAAGTTCCACACACGAGTACGGCCTTGACCGGGACCTTGGATTCATGTCGCATTACATTTACCCCCCCCCACCATCTGGCCTGGGCTTGCGAAATTCTACTAATTGTCCTGGCTTGAGACAATTCACACCTCTTTAACCTGTGATTATCCCTCTCTCCAGTCACTCCGTCTGGACATGTAAAGATTAATTACCTGCAAAGACTCGCATTCAAAAGTACGTCTTGCATCATTGACTTTGTCTAAGTATATGTTTCTTCATTCACCGGAGGAAGGAGCTGTGCTCAGAAAGCTAGTGATTCGAAACAAACCTGTTGGACTTTAACCTGCTGTCGTAAGACTTCTTACTGTGCTCACCCCAGTCCAACGCCGGCATTACCACATTAAAGTAAAGGGGCAAAGTGGCAGCATGGTGGCGCAGTGGTTAGCACTGCTGCCTCACGGCGCCGAGGTCCCAGGTTCGATCCCGGCTCTGGGTCACTGTCCGTATGGAGTTTGCACATTCTCCCTGTGTTTGCGTGGGTTTCACTCCCACAACCCAAAGATGTGCAGGGTAGGTGAACTGGTAATGCTAAATTGCCCCTTAATTGGAAAAAGTAAATTGGGTACTCTAAAAAAATTTAAAAAGTAAAAGGGCAAAGTCTATTTATAGTTTAAGAGATACATTCCTAATAAAAATAGTGTTTACGCATTATTGCTTCTGGTTTTTTGCAGGAAAAGTTATAAAACCTGAGGTTTTTGCCTTAAGACTCTTTAATTTGTTCACTGGGTTTAGAATTTATTTAAAGTTACTTATCTTTTCAGTTTCAACTTCCCATTAAGCTTCAGGCAACTTCTGTCTCTCTATTGCTCATGTCAATGACAGCCCAGTAACAGAGCTGAGGACTGGATATGCCGTCACTCCCTGTAGGAGCTGGAATCAGTAGAAAGAAGAACCATAGTTTCTGGTTGAGCTTTGTGTGAGCTGTCTGACCATGATGACCATATATAAATAGCTAACCAGGTAATATGTTGTGATGAGGGTTTAGAAACAAACCCTGGGCAGACAAGTTCATTGAAGCTGTGGGCTTGTCAGCTGCACAGTGAAACCAGGCATCCAACAGCCACAGAGACCTCTAATATTGGACACTGGGTTTAACCCTGTTCTGCATTAAACAGACCTATCTGATACTGGGGGTGATATAGTTAATCTGACCCTTAATTCATTCAATTCCAAAAGTGAATAACATTGATTCAAGTACAGTGATTACTCTGTTAATCTGTGAACAAAGTGGTGTCAGTTCATGCAGATCTCTGTCTGAACTCATTATCTGAGGAGTCACGAATGGTGTTGAACATTTGGGCATGGACTGCTTCATTATCTGAGGAGTCACGAATGGTGTTGAACATTGTGCAGTCATCCACAAACATCCCCACTTCTAGCCTTGTGATGAAAGGGAGGTCATTGATTAAGCAGCTAGAGGTGATTCGGCCCAGGAGTGTGCCCTGAGGAACTCCTGGAGCTGAGATGATTGACCTCCAACCACCACAGCCATCTTCCTTTGTGCCAGGTATGACTCCAACCAGCGGAGAGTTTTCCCCAATTCCCATTGACTGCAGTTTAGCTGGGGCTCCTTGATGCCATAGTCGGTCAAATGCTGCCTTGATACCAAAGGCAGTCTCTCTCACCTCACCTCTGGCATTCAGCTCTTTTGTCCATGTTTGAACCAAGGCTGTAATGAGGTCAGGAGCTGAGTGACCCTGGTTGGACCCAAACAGAGCATCCAAGAGCAGGTTTTGTTGAGCAAGTACCACTTGATAGCGCTGTTAATGACTCCTTCCATCACTTTGCTGATGGTGGAGTATTCCGACAGGGAAGTAATTGGTTGGGTCTGATTGTCCTGTTTACTGTTCCCTTTAATGTCAGCCATCCCCTGGGGAAACCAGCCTTTTAAATGTGAACATTAGGAAAGAGACCATCATTTTAGCCAGACAAATAAATGTGTCAAGCTGAGGGAGCAAAGGATGTCAATGTCTTTCAGAGAGAGAGAGAGAGAGAGAGACCTGGGCCAAGCTCTCCAGAGTCTGCACCCTCCCTGGATTCACTTCCTTTCCCTACAGTTGCTGCAAGTCACAAATTGAAGGTCAGAATGAGATAATAAATGGAAAGAGGAAGAAAAGAAAGTGTTTTACTCACAGATGTTGCACACAGGAGGAAGGTTCAGTCTGTGTGCAGCTCAAGCTCACCCAGGGTTGGAGGAACAACAGTTTTGCTCGGCAGAAACCTCCATGTCCAACTTCCGCATTGAGACAATGGGGGAGCTCTGATTGGCGGAGAAACAAAGTCCTTCCGTTCCTCCAATCTTCCTATTGGTCAACACCTCAGCAGTAAGGTCATCAGAAGTGAACTTCCCTGCTCATGCGCAGCTTCCCCTTCTCTTAGTCATGCGCAGTCCCGTATCGGGTGGGAGGGGAAATCACCGACGGCAGGAATTGTCAGCCGGTTGTCTGGAAACCTTGTCTCGAGGATGTGTGGAGGAAGGGGAACAATGGGTGGGAGCGGGGCTCCCGCGTCGGCGCGCTGGGCAGTGACGTCACCGCGGAGCGGGCTTATTCCTATTGGTTGATTAAGAGGACGAGCTCCTTTGTGATGTCACAATGTGGAGGTTGGACAATGAGTTTCAAACTAAAACTTCCTCCTCTGGGCAACATCTGGGAGCAAATCAATGTCTCCCCCTTCAGAAGTTCATAAGATACAGGAGCAGAATTAGGCCATTTGGCCCATCGACTATAATCCTTCAACCCGATTAAAAATCTGTCTCTACTCCTCCCTAAATGTACTCACTGTCCCAGCTCCACCGCACTCTGGGGTCGTGAATTCCACAGATTCACAGCCCTTTGGGCGAAGCAGTTTCTCCTCAATTCTTTAGAATTTGCAGCCTCTTTTTTTCAATAATCTTTATTGTCACAAGTAGGCTTACATTAACACTGCAATGAAGTTACTCTGAAAAGCCCCTACGCTACACATTTTGGCTCCTGTTCGGGCACACAGAGGGAGAATTCTGAATGTCCAAATTATCTTAACAGCACGTCTTTCGGGGCTTGTGGGAGGAAACCGAAGCATCCAGTGGAACCATAGAATTTACAGTACAGAAGGAGGGCATTCAGCCCATCGAGTCTGCACCAGCCCCTGGAAAGAGCACCCCACCGCAGCCCACGCCCCAACCCCAGCCCCGTAAGCCAGTAAACCCACCTAACCTTTTTGGACAATTTATCGTGGCCAATGCACCTTTCATCATGGCCAATCCACCTAACCTGTACATCTTTGGACTGTGGGAGGAAACTGAAGCACCCGTACAAAACCTACGCAGACACAGGGAGAACATGTAGACTACACACAGCCAGTGACCCAAACCGGAATCAAACCTGGGACCCTGGAGATGTGAAGCAACTGTGCTAACCACTGTGCTAACATGCTGCCCATCTTATCCTAAGACTATTACCTCTTGTTCAAGAATGCCTGCAAGACGTGTTGTTAGGTGAATTGAACATTCTGAATTCTCCTTCTGTGTACCCAAACAGGTGCCGGAATGTGGCAACTTGGCAAGTTTCACAGTAACTTCATTGCCCTGTTTTAAAAAAAAATGTAAAGTACCCAATTCATTTTTTCCAATTAAGGGGCAATTTAGCGTGGCCAATCCACCTAGGCTGCAAATCTTTGGGTTGTGGGGGCGAAACCCACGCAAACACAGGGTGAATGTGCAAACTCCGCATGGACAGTGACCCAGATCCGGGATCGAACTTGGTACCTCAGTGCAATGAGGCGGCAGTGCTAACCACTGTGCCACCGTGCTGCCCCAGTCCTGTGTTAATGTAAGCCTACGTGTGATAAAAATAAGATTATTATTATTTTTAAGAGGGAGTAGCCTCTCCAAGGCAGCCTTCAGAATGCGCGACAATGCAGAATCGACGAGCAGAAATTTATAGCCATTTCCTCACACATGAGTACGTCCTCAACCGGGACCTTGGATTCATGTCGCATTACATTCGCCTCCCCACCATCTGGCCTGGGCTTGCAAAATTCTACCAACTGTCCTGGCTTGAGACAATTCACGCCTCTTTAACCTGTGATTATCCCTCTCCAGTCACTCAGTCTGGACCTGTAAAGTCTTAAATACCTGCAAAGACTCGCATTCAAACGTATCGCCTTGCATCATTGACTTTGTCTATGTATATGTTTCTGGAACTCACCTCTTCATTCACCTGAGGAAGGAGCTGTGCTCCGAAAGCTTGTGATTCAAAACAAACCTGTTGGACTTTAACCTGCTGTTGTAAGACTTCTTACTGTGCTCACCCCAGTCCAATGCCGGCATTACCACATTAAAGTAAAAGGGCAAAGTGGCAGCACGGTGGCGCAGTGGTTAGTGCTGCTGCCTCACGGCGCCGAGGTCCCAGGTTCGATCCTGGCTCTGGGTCACTGTCCGTGTGGAGTTTGCACATTCTCCCCGTGTTTGCGTGGGTTTCACCCCACAAACCAAAGATGTGCAGGGTAGGTGAATTTGCAATGCTAAATTGCCCCTCAATTGGAAAAAATAAATTGGGTACACTAAAAAAATTTTTTTAAGTCTATTTATAGTTTAAGAGATACATTCCTCATAAAAATAGTGTTCAGGCATTGTTTCGTCTAGTTTTTTGCAGTAAAAGAGATAAAACTGGAAGTTTTTGCCTTATGACTCTTTAATTTGTTCACTGGGTTTAGAATTTATCTTTTAAAGTTCCTGATCTTTTCAGAAATCTTTCACAGTTGATTTAGAGCTACAAGTTTCAACTTCCCGTTAAGCCTCAGGCAACTTCTGTCTCACTATTGCTCATGTCAATGACAGCCCAGCAGCAGAGCTGAGGGTTGGAGATGCCGTCACTCCTTGTAGGAGCTGGAATCAGTAGAAAGAAGAACCATAGTTTCTGGTTGAGCTTTGTGTTATCTGTCCGACCATGATGACCATATATAAATAGCTAACCAGGTAATATGCTGTGATGAGGGTTTAGAAACAGACGCTGGGTAGACGAGTTCGCTGAAGCTGTGGGCTTGTCAGCTGTACAATGAAACCAGGCATCCAACAGCCACAGAGACCTCTAATATTGGACACTTGTTTAATACTGTTCTGTATTAAACAGACCTATCTGATACTGGGGTTGATATAGTTAATCTGACCCTTAATTCATTCAATTCCAAAAGTGAATAACATTGATTCAAGTAGTGGTTACTCTGTTAATCTGTGAACTCAAAGTGGTGTCAGTTCATGCAGATCTCTGTCTGAACTCGATTTCATTACTTATTTTTGTTACTGACTGGTCTAGTGTCCAATCTAAAAGGACAGTAGCACAGTGGTTAGCACAGTCACTTCATAGCTCCAGGGTCCCAGGTTCAATTCCCGGCTTGGGTCACTGTCAGTGTGGAGTCTGCACGTTCTCCCTGTGTGTGCGTGGGTTTCCACCGGGTGCTCTGGTTTCCTCCCACAGTCCAAAGATGTGCAGGTTAGGTGGATTGGTCATGATAAATTGCCCTTAGTGTCCAAAAAAGATTAGCTGGGGTTACGGGGTTAGGGTGGAGGCATGGGCTTATGCTCTTTCCAAGAGCCGGTGCAGACTCGATGGGCCAAATGGCCTCCTTCCGCACTGTAAATTCCATGATTCCTCTGACACAGCTCAGAATAAGGATGTTTGATTTCTGTTTCCTGTCTGCAAAGCCTCTCTGCTCATCGCCTGGGAAAGGTGATTACAAAGGACATCGTTGTAAGTAAAGGGTAGAAATCCAGAACTGACAATTCTCGTCATCAGAGAACATACTTTTCCCTCTCAAACTATAAATCACTGTTCCCCACACTCCCTATTGATCATAGATCAAATACATCCTCCTATCACATTACATGGGCACCTCACCAACAGAGACAGGAAGGTGCTGGAGGATGGACTGGAAATGGGGCTCTACCAATCAGGGCATGAGGTTTGGGACGATGTGGGGGAGGGTGGGGGGGGCGGGGGTTAAGGTATCGTGACCCACAGGGTTCAGTTCTCATGTCCAAAGCAGGGAGTCACGGGAACAGGGTACAAAGAGAAACAATTTGGATCCTGAACATTGTGAACATCCTTTTACTCTGGTTGTCTTTGATCCTCAAGTCATTTTGTCTTTATCACCTTGTTTGTTTCATTAATTAACATTTATTATAAAAATGTTGATTTTTCGGACTTTTCATGATTAGATTGATGCACTTTCGGGAAAGTGGGTGAGAGGGGTTGACAGGCTCTTTTTTCAAATAAATTTCAAGTAGCAAATTATGTTTTATCCAATTAAGGGGCAATTTAGCAGAACCAATCCACCTATCCTGCACATCGGGGTGAGACCCACGCAGACACGGGGAGAATGTGCAAACACCACACGGTCAGTGACCTGGGGCTGGGATCAAACCTGGGGCCTCAGCGCCATGAGGCAGCAGTGCTAACCACTGCACCACCATGCCATCCCTGAGACTCTTTTATCAGAAAGTGAGTCCCTCCAATGTAATTGGCAAAGGAGCCAGAGAGAGAGATGAGATTTTATTTTTGACACATGAAGTGTGTGTGATTCTTTAATTTTGGAGATGCACTCATCCAGGTAACTAGAGAGTGATCCATCACACTCCTGACCTCTGGATAATGGATAGGCTTTCAGGAGTTAGGAGGTGAGTGACTCACAACAGGATTCCCAGCCTCTGACCCACTCTTGTAGCCACAGTATTTATATGGCTAATCCAGTTCAGTTTATGGTCAAAGGTAACCCCCAAGATGTTGATAGTGGGGTATTTAGCAATGGTAATGCCATTGAATGTCATGGGGAGGTAGTTGGATTCTCATGAGGGAGGTGGTCATTGCCTGCCATTTGTGTGGCTCAAAGTTACTTGCAGGACTGCAGAGCTCAGATCTGATCCATTGGTTGTTGGATCGTTTAGCTCTGTCTGTTGATTGCTGCTTTTGATGTTTGGCATGCAAATAGTCCGGTTTCATGCATAATAACACTCCTGCCTCGCAGTGCCAGGAACCCGGATTCAATTCCAGCCTTGGGTGACTGTCTGTGTGGAGTTTGCACATTCTCCCTGTGTTTGCATGGGTTTCCTCCATCGCTCTGGAGTCCTCCCACAGTCCAAAGATATACAGGTTAAGTGAGGTTATGGGGATATGGCGGGGGAATAGACTGAGGTAGCTGCTCTGGGTACGGTTGGTGCAGACTCGATGGGCTGAATGGTCCCCTTCTGTACTGTAGAATTCCATTCTATGGAATAAACATCCTTGCAGATTCTTACAGCTTTGTGGCTGGGCCATTTCAGAGTCAACCACATTGTTGTGGATCTGGAGTCACATGTAGTCCAGACCAGGTAAGGAGGCAGATTTCCTTCCCTAACGGGCATTAGTAAACCAGATGGGTTTTTTCACCAACAATGGAGAAGATCATTAGACTTATAGTTTGTGTTTTTAATATATGTATTTTATACCAAATACAATCAATTATACAAATAAACAACAACCAAATACCGTTGGCTTTCAAATAGTTTCTAATTTTCCCCCTTTTCTTCCCTGAACTCCCCCAACATCCCTTTCACAACTGACCAGCCCCCCCCCCCCCCCCCCCCCCCCAACCGGGCGACAAACAGATCCTTAAATAGAGACAGAAAGACCCTCCGTCTTACGCAGAACCCTCTTCACCCTCGGAGAACGTACTTAAGTCTTCTCCAACTGCAGAAATTCCGCCAAATCCCCCAACCATGCCGATACCTTCGGTGGGGCGACCGACCTCCAACCCAGTGAGATTCGCCGCCGGGCAATCAGAGTGGTGAAGACCCCCTTCCCCTCCAGCAGCTCTGGCAGATCCGAAACACCAGAAAGCCCCACCAAAGAGCACGGCTCCATCGTCACCCCCACAATTCCAGCAGGGTCTCGGAAATCAATGGCCAGAATCCCCCAACTTCGGGCACACCCAAAACATGTGAACATGATTGACAGGCCCCCTCCTGTACCTCTCACACCTGTCCTCAACCTAAGGGAAGAACCCACCCGTACGAGCCCGAGTCACAAACGCAAAAAACATAACATTTGCAAAACTTGTATATACTTGTCGAGACAGAAATTTAGAAGGATTCCCAAGGCAGCGGGAGGTGTTGACAGTCAATGGATGGGAGGCGGGTTTGTGTGATGGACTGGGTGGTGTTCACGACTCTCTGAAATTTCTTGCAGTCTTGGACCGAGCAGTTGCCAGGCCAGGCTGTGATGCAATCAGATAAGATGCTTTCTATAGTACATCTGTTAAAGTTGGTAAGAGTCAATGTGGACGTGCCGAATTTCCTTAGTTTTCTGAGGAAGTATAGGCGCTGTTGTGCTTACAGCAGAATCCAACCCCTGTCATCACTCGTGAACTTGCTGGTGCCTCACCAGGTATGTTGACCGAGTGAATCCTTTCTCACACACCGTGCAGGTGAATGGCCTCTCCCCGGTATGAAGACACTGGTGTGCCTGCAACGTGGCTAACTGAGCGAATCCCTTCCCACAGACCGAGCAGGTGAATGGCCTCTCCCCAGTGTGAACTCGCTGGTGTGCTTGCAGATTGGGTAACTTAGCGAATTCCTTTCCACACACAGTGCAGGTGAACGGCCTCTCCCCAGTGTGAATTTGTTGGTGTACCTGTAGGTGGGATAACTGAGTGAATCCTATCCCACACTGAGAGCAGGTGAATGGCCTCTCCCCAGTGTGAACTCGCTGGTGTGTCAGCAGTTGGGATGAATAACTGAACCCCTTTCCACACGTGGAGCAGGTGAATAGCCTCTCCGTGTCGTGGACGGGCTGGTGCCTGTGTAGGTTGGATAACAGAGCAAATCCCTTCCCACACATGGAGCAGGTGAATGGCTTCTCCCTGACGTGGACTGACTGGTGTGTGTGCAGGTTGGATAACAGAGCAAATCCCTTCCCACATGTGGAGCAGGTGAAAGGCCTCTCCCCAGTGTGACTGCGCCGATGAGTTTCCAGTACAGATGGGAATCTGAATCCCTTCCCACAGTCCCCACATTGCCACCGTTTCTCCATGGTCCAGTCACGCTTATGTTTAAAACCTTCTGAAGCAGAAAGAAGATAAACCTTTATCCTTCTCGATTCAAAGGCCGATGATATTCAAGTCCCGGTGAATTGAGTGACTCAGTCAGATGGAGACGTGAGGTTTGGTTTGAGATTGCTGTCTGGAATTCTTCCTCTTCTAATATCCTGTAAAGGAATTTACAAATGTCATCACTGTCAGTACATGCTAGAAATTCAGAACAGACAATTCTAGTTTCTCTGGAATATTCTTTCCTCTCTCATTCCCCAAAAGGTGTAAATCTCCATCCCACACACTCTCCCTGCAGTCTCACTCTGCTGTGTCTAATATTCACCCTCCCAATTCTCCTGAAGGTGCTGATTCAGGCTGATTGACAGATCCGTGCTCACTGCTTCCTGTCCAGGACACAGACATCTGAAAATATTTGTGCAGGCTGCCAGCCTAACGGAAATATGTAACTGGACTAAAATTGTGTTTAATGTACAGGATTGTTTCAGATGGTTAAGATACAGGGGGCTGTGATTGATCACGATCTTGAACTTGCTGCCAGTGAGGGTCCTCAAGCAGAGCTGATCAATAATTTCTAACTGAAATTGGATGGATGCTGCAGGGTTACAGAATGGGACCCACTCCAGACTGACAGAATTGGTCGACATCAACTCGAGTTGTCCTTCTGTGCCACAACGACGTTATGACTGGAAATCTGTTGGGTGAAAATATTCACGAATAGACCTTTCTGGTGAGCAAGAGAAGCAATGTATTGTTACAGAGCTCTGGGAGAAGAGTCCCAGACCCCGTGGAAACATCTTCCCGTTCGAGCCAGGGCTTACGCTGGTTTAATATACAGTTTCAAAAAGCGGAATTAGTTTGTGTACTCATTTACATGTAGCCAATCGATTCCCCTATTAACACATTCAGATCACATTTCTCCAATCAGGTCCTTACACATTAGGTTTGTAATTGATAATGTGGAAAGATGTGTCATTTGAAACATGGAAGTCTGACAATACCTGATTTAAGAAACATAAGAGGATGCAGGGAAAGACCCCACGAATGGTTAATAGCAGCTGCAAAGAGCAGGATTATAAAATGCAGATTCCTTCTTCCAAACAGACTTAGCAAACAGACAGGATTTTTGTAAGCATCTGGAAAAGCATGGATGAGGGTTTCACTTGAGTTAGGTGATAAATGTAAACCTTTCAAGTTATAATCAAGTGGATTTTTAGCATACAGCTAAAAGCAATGTTTCACACCTTCATTGAAATTAACTATCTTAGTAAGCAGCTGGAAAGGAAAGGATGAGATTCAGTTGAATTTGGTGACAATACCGTGTGAAATGTTGCTAATATCAGGTAAATTAAAGAAAATTGGAGACTATCAGTCTACGAGAAACATAATTTAAAG